>NC_053438.1:38234043-38834043 GCF_007990345.1 Gossypium hirsutum | reverse complement strand
TATCTAAATGCTTAAGGTTAACCCAGTGTTCAATGTGGGTGTGCCGAAGCCTATTTCTGCAGATCAAGGGGATCTTGGCTGAGGTAAGTCACAATGTTGGTAAGTAAGAGCGGTGGGATCTTGCAAATGAGATGTACTACGGAGCAAGATGGTTCGAGTAAGGAGACGAAAAAAATCGAGGCAAGTATTTTGAATGGTGGAACTACTTGACAAAGAGGCTAATCAAGAATCGGTCGAGGCATCGAGAAAGTTCCGAGGCGAGCCAAACCAGTGTCATTCCGAGGATGCAACAAGTGCATTATGAGAATGGGTGGGGGAGAATGTCTCGGGCTGTGGGTAAAAGCTCGTGATGAATGCGTACAGAAAGTCCCATTGAGGTCAATTGATGAAATGGAGCTCATTCGATCCACTTAAATTGACCTGATTCATGGAACATGTAGAGAAGACCATCTACTTAAAGCATTGGTGGCCCAATAAAGCACCTAAGGGAAATGAGGATTGCCATGGTAAATATGGAAACTTCTATTAGAATGTGATATCTTAAAAGATTTTATTTTGTAATCTTAAAGGATTGTTTTTATAAGGCAACGAGGATCTGTACACATTAGAGACATGCTATGCTAGGAAGTGTTGTTGTGTTTGGGTTTCTCTATCAAGCCACGATGAATCGCTGATGAACACCCACCCACAAGAATTCCATTGGCAACTGTCATTATTCATCAATTATGGTAATTCTATTTCACTCCAGGTGCATTGTTATCTTTTGATGATTCTTGAATTTTCTTCGACGAAGCTACTACTAAATGCATCGCTTATGAGGCTCTTTGATCTTCGACACCCATTTGCCCCATCGTTGCTTCTGAACAACACGATATACTGGATGCCAAGTTCTGTTGTTTCCCTTCGTGTCGTGTTTGGTTTCCATAGTGGTAGCAAATTTTGAGGAGGTGGTGAACGCGTTCAAGTCCTCTTCCATATATAGTGGTTGCTCCATTACATGAGAATCAAACAGTTAGGATTTTTAATTCAAAATTATATTGCCCTATACTGCGCCACATAGTTACGTTAATTCGCTAAACCCCATTGTCACTTTATATAACTTCCTCGTCAACAAATAAACTAACTTTAAAACTTAGAGAAATGATGTTTCCAAATGTTTTAACCAATTCCTAAACTCTTAGCACAGAGACCTCTGCTTACACCTGAGTGCGGACCTTTACCTTTTCCACCCTTTCTAGAAAAAAAAACCTAAACTTTACGCTTTTTTCTTATAATAATATCCATAAGAAAACCTGCAGAGACAAATCTAAAAAGGCAAATAACAGTTTTTTTTTTTTTTGCAATCAACATTGCTATTGTTGCTGTTAAGTGCTTCGTGCGATCCTATCGTAATTCTTTGAACATAGCTAATTAATTAATAATATTTGGAATAGGGAGTTGTTTATCTGGAAAAAATATCTGAGTTTTCTTTTGATTTCTTATATGAGTACACACAATTAAAAATGTAAAGCAAAATGAACTTTGAAACTAATTAATAATATAGTATATGTCATAGACTGTTGTTCTGTTGCTGCACAAAATCTAAGATGCAAAATAGCAACTAGCTAGAACAAAATAACATATTGTAGAAAAAATTTATGTATATATATTAATTATAATAAAGTAGTATATGTTACTGGTTGAATAAAATATCCATGGATATCCTTCTCTGACACTCTGCCCAGTTGATAATATTAGTCACCAGTCCAAGGCGATCTTCCTAGAACTATAAAGCTTATCAATGTATGCTATTACTGGGCGCGATGCTTCGATATACCTTCTCATTTTCTTCTCTGCTGTATGATCTGCACACACACACACACACACACACACACACACATATATAGATTAAAAAGTATAAGGAAAAGAAGAGAATACATGACGATGATCAAAGTTATTTTGCGAAAGATATTAAGCATCCATTCCATATGCTATGTTGCTCTCTCCTCAACATATAGGAACTCACCTGTTTCATTGAGCTTCTGTAAAAGTTCTTCCCTTGTTGGAAGAGTATACATTCCAGCAGAAACCGCAGTCCTGACGGCCCATGTGTGGTATGGTGCACACACTTGAGAATAAGCTGTTGAAGCTGCATCCTTCAAATAGTAATCACTACAATTTGAAACCAAATAAATAATAATAAGGAAGTTGAAGCATGAAATGGTGACATGAAAAAGGAGAGTTACATTCCATATGTGCATTGTAGTGTGTATTTTATCAAGGAAACAGAGAGGAAAACAAAATTTTCAGCTAATCCCATGTTGATTATGGTCTAAAGCCTCTGCCTTTAGTCTCCTAATCTCGGTTTCAGGTGTCATTTTTAGAATTTTGCCATAGTAAAAAAGGGTCACAGGCATATCAAACGTTACACAACTTGTAAATACTACAAATTTCTCTTGAAATCAAGAGAAAAAAAACGATGGAAGGGCGAGACATACTCGGTTGACATAAATTCTTCAAATAAAGCCCGGATGAGGTCAAGACCCTGTCTAACTCGCCGCAGATTACGTGAATGGCTTCCTGGTTTTTTCACCGTGTCATTAGCAACATCACGATCAAGTACATTTTCTAAAGTGGTATACGTCTTGGATGCTTCCACAAGATCATGTACCTTATCAAAGCATTAATCATTTCATTACATCACGGCATTGAGAATTTGTATAAAAACAAATGCAAACCACAAGAAAATAGACCTTGATGAAATGCTGTATTGTATATGGATGTTAACAACATCAGAAAATCTGTCTATACGCTATCTACAATATTTAAGTTTACATTGATTGATTGGCATCAATTATACATATAATAAGGTTTCTCAATGCAAATCCTGACAGCCTAAAGAAACATGATTCCAGTTTCTAGCAATGTAAAGGCAATGAACCTTGGCGACGTACTCCATCTCGGCGAATTTGAAGGCGAGGCCGAGGCAGCTAAAAAGAACAGAAACCAGAGAACATGCTTCACAGAAATTATCCAACCGAAGTTTTTGATCCTTAGTCTGAGATCCCAAGAATCCCGACAGCTCCTCAAACGCCTTCGCTATATCCGACAGAGGCGTTTTAGTTGTCATGGACATCTTGGTTTGAGAATGATTAAAACCATTATCTGCACCTTCATCCATGGCTTATATCATAACTATCTTTAATTTTTGTTCTTTAGGATTCCCAATTCGCTTTGAAACCGTCCAACATTTTGAATTTTCATCAAGAAAAGGTAAATTGGACTAGTGTTTTACGTGTCTCGGATTCATTTATTTTCTTTCTCTTGTCTAAACATGACAAGTGTTGTGGGGGATATTTAGAGGTCACACTACAAACACGGTCCGCCACTTGGTTTTCGACTTTTGTGGGAAAAGGAAAATTCCAACACATTTGTGGTCCTTTTGCTTCCTTGTCGTTACTCGTTGCTTTCTTAATCGTCTGTTTGATGGGGATGGATGGGTCACAATAAAATTCGGTCCAAATGCAGCTGGTAACTCCCTTGAGCAATTATCGTCATTGGATATGTTGAAAACTTAACAGATCACGTCCCTTGTACCATCGATTTTCATAATTAATACAAACTAAATTTGAATTTTAAAGAGCAAGGAAATATAAGACTTGAACCTGGAATGAGTATATTCTTGTTTGTCTTGCTTTTGCTTGGTTGCTTGTCTATCGATATATTAAAGGATCTGATTGACTAACAAGTGTTGAGCTCCCAAGATAAAAGAAGAAGAAGAAGTGATTGGACTTGGTAAACCATAATTAAAAACAGAAAAAGAGATAGTTTACTAAAATTTCAACCTTTATTTTTATTTTTATTTTGATACGGTCATTGCTACGACTAGAACCTGGGAATGCATGGTGGAACTAAGAATGCAAGATGAATGAAACAAGCAGTTTCTTGAGCTTGAAGGCTCGATACTTGCTGTACAAACAAAAACGGAATCGGGCTTGAAGAACAAGAGAAAGCAAAGAACTAAGAGAGAATTTGATGAAGAATTCTGATAATTTCATTGACTGATGAATGAAGGTACAAAGCCATTACATATATCAATCCATAAGCTGGTCAAAAATTAGCAAATGTCACCTAAACATTTACCTAACACCACTAAACTACATTGAAACTTGTTAAACATAACTCGTACATTTTGCAAAGCTGATTTATCAGCTCAAACTTCACCTAATTACATCAAACATTTTACCAACTTAGTTCAAGACAAACTAAATTACAAAATACTGATTGAAGTAACAAAACAAAACAGTAGCAGAAGCTTCAACTGCAACTTCATGGCACCGGCTGCTTGCTCTGCTTCTTCATGCTGCATGTGCTGCATGGAAGCCAACTTCAACAATGCAAAATAATCAAACCTTGCATGCAGCTTCTTTAGATTCAGCGTCTTTGGTAGGGGTTTGAATGGGCTTATAAGTATAGAGTTTGGCACAACAGATATAATAAAGAAGATTAACCACTTGCAAGCCGGTGATCAACCAGTAAAATAACTCCAATTTCCCCTTGTTTAAATTGTTATCTGGGAGCCAATTTGATCCGTCAGGTTTAGCACTATATTTGTGCACTAAAGAGACCAGCAACGTACTCACATAATTCCCAACTGAAATTGCAGTCCAGAACAAAGCAGTAGCACTGATCCTCATGCTTTCTGGTGACTGATCATAAAAGAACTCCAAGTTTCCAATTGACATGAAAGCCTCAGCTATTCCATGTAGACCGTACGGAGGCACGAGCCAAAGACTGACATGGGGATGATAGAATGAGGCTTGTCCTCAAGCCCATGTGCCACAGCTGCTTGTTTACGCTTCACTTCTATGAACCCTGCTACGAGAGTGGCTAATACTGAGATCAAAAGCCCGATTCCCATCCGGCGCAAGAAGGTGATGCCGCGGTCCACCCCTGTGAACCTTCGGGCAATGCGGATTAAAAAGCGGTCGTACAAGGCTATGGTGGAGAGCATGGCGAGCATGGTGAAGACAGACATGGAACCAGCAGGGATTTGGAAGGAGTTGGTGAGGTGCCTGTCCATGGTTTTGGCTTGTTGGAGGGAGAATGTGCCTTGCTGAGCATAGGCTGTGATGAGGAGGATTCCTGATGCCCATATTGGTCCCATTCGGATCAAAGATTTCAATTCCTCCACTCGATGAACACTGTTTAGTCTCCATAGATTTGGAGCTTTTACATTATCTTCTTCAGTCACAATGGCTGTCTTGTCAAGAAGTCTGCAACGCACCACTGACCATATACATTGAGTTTTCAAAATTTTATTCCAGTGTCACAGGGCTGATAATTTATTTATGGTTGTGGGCAACCCATTAGGCTACCAGAGCGAGTTGCAGGTTAACTAATAATGAGTAAAATAAAATAAATGTGCTGGCATCCTGTTCTATGGTGGGGTTTGATAGTTTCCGATTCGATACAGGCATTAAAAACTTTACGTGTATGGTGTTTGTTTGGCGATAAGAACTGAGGTATTGGAAGTGGCGCCCCCTACTCCCAGTTATTACTAGCCTTCTCTTTTGCATAATTACCCACAACCACAGCCACAGTAGATGTATGAGGGTAAAATAATTTAAAACATTTAGATAATACTTTTTCTTATAATGATATAAAAATAATTTATAAAAAGTTGGTAGCAATCAGATCTTTCAAGGTGGTTTCCACTGTCTTCAACATTTCATTTATCTCACTCTTTTATATTTTTCCTATTATTGTCCCAAATATGGATGGACATGTATTCACTTTTCTAAATGGTTCCAAAATCCCTTTTTAAGAAAATTTCCCTCTCCCCCCCCCCCCACACATTTACAAAAAAAAAAATCCAAAGTTTTATATCCCAACTTTATGAAATTTTAAAAAAAATTAGTTACTCTAATTTACATAAACTTCAAATATTGATTTTTATTAATATGTAACACATAAATCGTAATGTTCATATATAAATGATTGAATTGTTAGTTTTTAAATTGATAATTTAAAATTTAATTTTTTATAAAATATTAGAATTAAATTTTGATAAATTAAAGTTTTCATATCCGATGAAGTGATGAATAATGTATATGTAATAGTTTATTGAAAAGGGTTTTTGGAATGGTTCAGAAAGTGAACATGTAAATCCAACTCGCTACGAAAGTTACATATAAAAAATATCAAAAGAGAATTTGAAAGAGTAAAATATATTTTCACGTCAGTTCTGCATGTGCTTAAATAGGATATCTCTACAAAACAAACAAACCAACTTTATAACAACTTGCTTTGATGCCACGACTAAGTTATGGTACCACTGTCGGTTTCTGGACAAGTTCGTGTATTTGTGATTGGATCAATTGATGCTAATATATAATGTCTGATAGTTAGAGATGAATGAATTGAATATAACAGAGATTAGATATTAAGAGGAAGCTTATGCCATTTGTTTACTGTGGACAAGCCTTCCGTCGATAAAAATTGATGCGTCAAGCTCTTCATTCTGGTACAACAAGTTTGGATCAGAAACCATAATCAAATACCTCTTCCTGAAAGCTCCCACAGAGACTTGTAGCAACCGGGTAAATGGACTCCCCACCGGATCCATGTGTCTGTAAAGTGGGTATCCGAGGACGAATGCAATGATGGAGAGAAACATAGAAATGGTGGGTATTCCAAGGCCCCATCCCCACCCGATGTTATCTTGAATGTAAACAATCACTGTGACAACCGCTAGGATGGATGCCCCCATCACAAAATAGTACCAGTTGAAGTATTTCCATGTCTTGGTTGATTGCTTTAGATCTATTTCATCAAACTGGTTTGCCCCAAATGCAGCAACGCACGGCCGTATCCCGCCCGATCCCAAGGCTCCCAGTAAGAGAGACCCGTAAAGGATTGCCAGTTGTCCTAAAGTAGCTTGTTGGCACAGTTGCTCACCTATACACGGTGGTGGTCTAAGTTGTGGAAGGATTGTTGATAGCGTTAAAGATGTCATCGCCTGATTCAATCAATAAAATTAGTAGTTAACACGAAAGATAATATTGTTAATAATTGTTGGTGTTTAAGTGCAACAGCAAGCTGGTTTGCACTTGCTTGGATAGCAAGTGTCGAGCCTTGCAGAAGAAACAACCGAAGAGGAAAGAAAATTTTGCAAGTGGAAAGAGAGAATTTGAATGAAAAAGAACTGAATTTTCATTAACATTAACAAGAGGCATGATGCCAATACATATAAGAGTTAACAAATACAAAATAAACAAGTTTTCACCTAATCAATCTACCTAAGCCCACTTATATGCATTGAAACTTACAAGATTAGCTTGCACATATTGCATTGCTAATTTTTCAATCAATCAACATCAAAATTACACCAACACATTCACCTAATTAGTTCAACATGAACTAGATTAGAAAATAATTAAAAACAACTAAATGCAGCAAGTAGTTCGGCAACTTCAAGCTCTAGCTGCTGCACACCATGGCTCGATTGCCTGTTGCCCTTTTCTCCTGCATGGCCACCTTTGCATGGGAACTAATCTCAACACTCCTCCTTAGTTTCCATGCTAATGACACCTAATTCCCTTCTTAATTTAGCAAATTTGGACACATTAAGTGCCTTTGTAAAGATATCAGCAATTTGCTCTTCTGAATTGCAATGAACCAGCTCGATTTCACGAGCTTGCTCCATTTCTCTTACAACATGTAACTTGATATTAAAATGCTTTGTTTTGCCATGGAAGATAGGATTCTTTGCAATTGCAACAGCAAATTTGTTGTCATAGTAGATCTATATTGCTCATTCTTGATTTTGGTTTAAATCAGCCAAGATTTTTCTAAGCCATATGGCTTGATTCATAGCAGATGTAGCAGCAACATATTCAATTTCTGCTGTTGATTGTGCTACTAGAATCTGCTTCTTAGAGCTCCAGCAAAACATGCCTAAGCCAAGGCTAAATGCATATCCAGATGTGCTCCTCATATCATCACATGATCCAGCTCAGTCACTATCAACATAGCCTGTCAGCTTCATGTTTTCAGCCCTTTTGAACAACACACCATGATCAATGGTGCCTTTGATGTACCTCAGCACTCTTTTAGCTGCTTGAAAGTGCTGATCATTGCAGCAATTCATGAATCTAGATAGCATACTAACAACAAACATAATGTTAGGCCTTGTTGCTGTCAAATACAGCAGACTACCAATGAGACTCTTGTACATTGTCTCACAAACTGGTTCACCACTGTCCTACCTCGATAGCTTCATACCAACAGCCATTGGTGTGCTTGTTGGCTTACAGTTCTTCATGGAGAACTTGTTTAAGACCTTCATAGCAAAGGAAATCTGGCTAAGAAAGATTTCATTTGCAGTTTGTTTCACTTCCATTCCTAGGAAGTTGTTCATTCTGCCTAGATCAGACATCTCAAACATTTTCATCATTTTCCTCTTGAAGTCATGCAGCATGTTCTTGTCTCCTCCAGTTACTATTAGATCATCAACATAAAGTGACAAGATAAGCTGAGTTTCAGCTTGATTTTTCTTCACATACAATGTTGGTTCACTGGTACTTCTCTCGAATTCCAAACTGATCAGATAGGAGTCAATTCGAGCATACTAGGCTTGAGGGGTCTGCTTCAGGCCATACAAGGCCTTCTTCAGCTTGTACACCATGTGTTCTTTATCAGTGACTACAAACCCTTGAGGCTGCTCGATGTAGATCTCTTCTTCTAGGAAACCATTGAGAAATGCAGACTTCACATCGAGCTGATGAATGGTCCGCTGATTTTGAGCAGCCAAGGCAACTATCATTCTGACTGTGTCAAGCCTGGCTACTGGTGCAAAAGTCTCTAGGTAGTCCAGGCCATACCTCTGGCTGAAGCCTTTGACAACAAGCCTGGCTTTTAGCTTGTCTAGGCTGCCATCAGCATTTTGTTTTGCTCGATAGACCCAGTTCACTCCAATGGTCTTCTTTTTAGCAGGCTTATCAACTAATTCCTATGTCTGATTCTTCTGAATCATGTTGATTTCATCAACCATAGCCTATTTCCAGCCTTCATCTACCTCAGCCTCTTCAAAACTGATAGGTTCTGCTATAGCAACTTGTGCTCTTTCATAGATTTCATCTAGGGACCTTGTGCCTCTCACAGGCACATCATCAATGTCCATTTCAGGACTAAGCTGCTCGAGTTCAGCTCAATTAGGCACCAGGTCTTCTGAAATAGCTTCTGGTTCATTCTTCTCTCAATTCCAGCAAGCCTTTTCATCAAAGATAACATCTCTGCTTACCTGGACTTTACTTGTCAAGGGATCCAGAACCCTGTAGCCCTTCTTGACTGAGCTATAGCCCACTAGGATACCTGGTTGAGCCCTTTTTGTAAGCTTGTCCCTCTTTACTGCTGGTATTTGTGCATAACACAGACAACCAAACACTTTTAAATGTGCCAAGGAAGGCTTGAATCCAAACCAAGCCTCGAAAGGTGTCTTGAGAGCAAGGGCCTTGGTTGGAAGTCTATTCTGAAGGTAAATAGCAGTGTTTACTACCTCAGCCCACATGGTTTTGGGCAATTTCTTCTCAAACAGTAGGCACTTGGCCATATCCAGCAGGCTTCTGTTCTTCCTTTCGGTTACCCCATTCTGCTGAGGTGTGTACACATTTGTTAGCTGGTGTTTGATGCCAACATCACTACAAATGGTTTTAAGCTTCACAAACACTTGAGCTACCTCAGACTTATGTTTCAAGAAGAAAATCCAGCAAAACCTTGTAAAATCATCAATGAAGAGGATGAAATACCTATTTTTGCTAAGTGATTCAGTCCTCATAGGTCCACATACATCAGAGTGCACTAGCTGCAGTTTTTCAGTGGCTCTCCATGCTGAGTTTGTAGGAAATGGAAATCTTGCCTGTTTTCCCATCTGGCAAACTTCACACACATCATCATGCTCCACTGAGTTGGTGAAGTTCTCAGCCAAGCCCTCTCTGGCCATTCGAACCATCGACCTGAAGTTGGCATGTCCAAGCCTTTGATGCCAAAGTTTGGAATCATCTGTACAGGCTGTGTATGCTGACTTTGAGTCATTTGGCCAATGGACCTCAAAGCATTTGTCAGTCATTGTGACTGTCATATGGCTTGATCCACTTGGATCAGCAATCTGGTACTGTTTGTCCTTGAACACAACTGAATAGCCTTTCTCGAGTAATTGAGCTATGCTGATAAGGTTTCTGTCAATCTCAGGCACCAATAGCACATTCGAGATGACTTTGTTACCTGTAGGAGTGCATATTAGCACATCTTCTTTTCCTTCAGCCTTTATAAACTGACCATTTCTAACCTTGACCTTGGTTTTGCAGCTTCTGTCCAAGGTTTTGAACAAAGATGCATCTGGTGACATGTGGTTAGTGCAGCCACTGTCCAATAGCCAGCCTTTCAAGCATTTCTTCTCAACAGCTAAGCAAGACACAGCAAAGACCTACTTCTCTTGGTCACTACTCTCTTCAGCCACTCGAGCTTTAGCCTTTGGTTGTTGAAATTGGCTTTGCCTTGGTTTGGTTTTGCTTTTACAAACCTTTTCAACATGGCCCTTCTTTTTGCAATACTAGCATATAGCATCTGGTCTGAACCAGCATTTGTCTTCTGGATGACCTAGCCTCTTGCAATATCTGCAGGGCTAGTCACTGCTTCTTGCAGCATCAGGCTTAGGCCTGTTTTCCAGGGCTTTTTGCCTTTATGAGCATTGGTGCTCGAGGCTTCTCTGGCTCTGGCTTGAAATGCACCTTCCTGGTGGTCTTCAGCCCTACTAGCTGTTCTTTGTTCCTGAGCATAAAAGGTATTAATCAGCTCAGTCAAAGAGATGCTAGCAAGATCTCTTGAATCCTCTAAGGAGGATATCTTTGCCTCATATCTCTCAGGAAAAGTGGAGAGGACTTTCTCCACGATTCTTGCCTTATCAAAGTGCTCACCAAGGAGTCTTATGCTGTCAACCACTGCCATGATTCTATCTGCATACTACTTCACTGTTTTTTCTTCCCTCATATTTAGATTCTCAAAATCTCTCCTCAAATTTAATAGTTGCTATTTCCTTATCCTCTCTGTGCCTTGAAACTCCTCCTTAAGCTTATCCCAGGCCTGTTTTGGAGTCTCACAGGCCATAATTCTGGTGAAGATGACATCTGACACACAGTTCTGGATGCAGGACATGGCTTTGTGCCTTTTGGTCCTCTCATCAGTATGTTGTCTGATCTGAGCTATTGTAGGATTGGCCCTCAGTGATGCTGGCTCAGCATCTGTGTTGACAACTTCCCACAGATCAAAGGCCTGCAGGTAAGTCTTCATCTTTACCAGTCATATGTGGAAGCCTTCTCCATTGAAGACTGGTGGGGCTGCTGGTGAAAATCCTGAAGAAGCCATTCTGGTTTCTTGGTTTGATATAACAGGTCCACTAAGACAAAGGCTCTAGATACCAATTGTTGGTGTTTAAGTGCAGTAGCAAGCTGGTTTGCACTTGCTTGGACAGCAAGTGTCGAGCCTTGTAGAAGAAACAACCGAAGAGGAAAGAAAATTTTGCAAGTGGAAACAGAAAAGAGAGAATTTGAATGAAAAAGAACTGAATTTTCATTAACATTAACAAGAGGCATGATGCCAATACATATAAGAGTTAACAAATACAAAATAAACAAGTTTTCACCTAATCAATCTACCTAAGCCCACTTATATGCATTGAAACTTACAAGATTAGCTTGCACATATTGCATTGTTGATTTTTCAATCAATCAACAACAAAATTACACCAAAACATTCACCTACTTAGTTCAACATGAACTAGATTAGAAAATAATTAAAAGACAACTAAATGCAGCAAGTAGTTCGGCAACTTCAAGCTCTAGCTGCTGCACACCATGGCTCGATTGCCTGCTGCCCTTTTCTCCTGTATGGCCACCTTTGCATGGAAACTAATCTCAAAAATAATTAACAACAAGACGATGAATCTATGGGAGAAAGCTCAGCTTAGTACTATTTGATATATGATGGAGGCAACAGTTAAGAGTCCAGAAACGACCAGCGTATGCATCAACGACGAAAGCCCCAAGCAATGGTGTCAAGCTTGCAGTTCCACCAAAGTTTGTGAGAGTGTTGGCTGCTTTGGTTAAAGGCATATGAAGCTGCGTTGTTAAATAGCTAATCATATTAGCATAAAATCCTACCACGACGAACTTCTCACACACCTCATTTACTGCATCATATTAAAAAAGAAACCAAATTACCAAATTATTATAAATATAAAATGCAAAACTAACGAAATTAAGCTTACAGAAAATGAAGGGCATGGTGATCATTCCTCCCTTAGGCCTTTTAACATTTTATTCTCCTCCATTTTCTCCATCTAGCTTGCTGCAATGAAATGGTGTTGCCCCCAAGCCTATTTATAATAGGCTGGGTTGAAAACTTTATTTTATCTCTTATAAATCAGTGCAGACGGTAACTTTTTTACTGCAAAATATCCACGGCCACAAAATTGATAGCAATTAAATGAAGAGCTGGACCTGTTGCATCGTCACACATGAGATGAGAATGAACTTTGCACAAATTATAAACATAAAATTGACATATTAGTTGAGGGGAAAGGAGGTCTAACAAGTTTTGTTATTTTCAGCTTTTTAATTTGTTGGATTGATAAAAGTTGTTGGTTGTGTGTAGGTTAAAGAAAGAGTTTTAAATATAATCTTACTCCTTTGTGAGTAGTTGGGTTAAAGGTCTAATACATGTCTTAATTTGTGTTAAAATGTATTTTTAATGTTTTTTGAATTAAATTTTTGTATTATTTTTTAAAAAAAATAAAGAAAAATTTAGGCAACAGAAAATATATTTTTTGAACTATTTTTAGAAAATTGTATATGCCAAATTTACCTTTTTACCCTTGCAGTTTTACTACTTTTCCCTTCAGCTAAAGTATAAATAGAAAGCTATCTTTCTCATATTTCACACAACAAAAAACATAGCTTCTATCATTCTTCTCGTCTTACTCATTCTTCTTTCTTTAAAAGTTTTGTTATTTTACAAAAATTTACATTAGAGGAAGTTCTATCTAGGAATTTGGGGTTTAAGCAGGATCATTTGTGACTCCTCCAAACTTTCCTAGCAATTGATCCTAGTTTAGTTTTTTCGGCCAAATTTTTTGACCACCTTTAAACTTATGTTGACCTTATTTCTTGTAAATTTTAAAAAAGAGTAATACCAATTGAGTTCCATCTTTCTCATTCGATTGTACGAATTTGGAATCACTATGTTAACCTTATAGGGGGACGCCCATTTTCAATTATACCGATCAAGGCAAAATTGCTTCTAAGGTAGTGGTTCTCCATGACACAATATTTATTTATTTTCCTTTATTATTTGTACTTGTTAATGCTAACGTTTTTGTTTTGAGTAGTAATTATTCAACAATTTAGAAACGATTCTTACTATTGTAGAAACAATGTCTGTCATTGTTAACAAATACACCTTTAGTCTATCAAACACAAACCGCTAGTGAACCTAATTGAAGATCTAGATGAGATGATCGCCGCTGTGGTCTTCGAGATCAACCTAGTCGAAAATGACACTGAGTGGATAGTTGACATAGGTGCTTCTAAACATGCGCCAAAAGAGTGATGTTCATTGAATTTGAGAATGTAGCCGAAGGTGAACAAGTCTACACGGGTACTTCGAGCGGTTCAGAAGTACTGGGTAAAGGAAAATTTTTTACTTAAGCTTACTTCTGGAAAAATACTTGCTTTAAATAATGTTTTGTATGTTCTTACTATACATTGAAACTTGATTAGTGGTGGACTTCTAAACAAGGCAGGCATTAAACTAGTCTCTAAATCTGACAAACTTGTACTTTTCCATAATGGAAACTATGTGGGAAAAAGGTTACCTGAGTGGAGGGTTGTTTGTTATCGAGATTGCATCTAATGCTTCTACTTCTGCTTAAAATGTTGAGTCTCTCGATATGTGGCATGCTCAATTAGGACATGTGAACTTTCACTCCCTTAAAATGCTTATAAATGTAACATCTTTTAACAGGTTCAGTCGTCGAACCCGAGTAATAAAATGTTACAGAAAATTACAAACCATTTACATACAAATTATAAATCAAAATCTCTATTAATTATCATACAATTCACAAACAATCAAATTAACATGCGTTTCAATCATTTTGGATTCATATTGAGCTTATGGAAACTTAAAATCAATTGAGTAACAAATAGGGATCAATTTGGAACTTAAACAAAAAGTTGGGAAAAACTAAAACAGAGATCACACGACCGTGTCCCCTAGCCGTGTGCAAGAGATAAGCCCATGTGAGATAGGTCACCTAGCCGTGTCACCAGGCCATGTAACAAACTATGGCCGTGTGTACCAAAATCGGCTAGTAACTTACAAACAACATGGTCATGCCATATGCTAATGTATGACAAACGACCATGTGCTAGGCCGTGTCTCAAGACGTGTGTACCTGGAAATACCTTTCAATGCAAGCTTAAAAACCCTACTTCATTTCTGTCACAAGCAACTAAACATACCGTGCTTCAACCAATTCAAAAAACAATTTTTCTTTTCAAAAACAACATTTAAAACAATCAACCTAAATGCCTAACCAGTATGCCTTAAATTAGCACCTCAAGTAGTAATTCAAACCTAGCCAAATGACCAAATTCAAGCATACCAATATAGGCACCTTAACAAGTTTAACTATTTTAGGAATAACTAAAAGAGTAGATATATACCAAATCATTAAATTTTAATGACACATTCACTATCACCTACTCAAATCTAAAATAACCATTCAAGCAATCTCATGTTTAAAACATCAAGCATAAAAAAACAACTCCAAGGCATGACCTAAACATGTCATCCATCATCTCATATCCAAGGACCAACCAAACACATCATATAGTATGGTATTTTCTTAACCATTAGAACATTAGGCATATAACCCAAGCAACCTATCAATACACCAACAACATAACTATTACCATCACATAAATATACATACACTTATATACATAACATCCAAAATACCAACAAGATACAAAATGATTATAATAACGAAAAAAAACTTCCTAGGTACATGCCAAGACCCAAAATGATCAAATAACCAACACTTGAGTCTAGGATTGCCACTGGATGTTGAGTCGATGATCGAATCGCTAAGGACTTAACCTGCATACGGGAAAATAAAACCGTACGCTAAGCATAACTCATTGTTATTTTTATAATCCGAACAATAATGTATAACATAAATCATAAAGGTGCATAAGTTAGAATAGAATGTTATGCAGTTTAACAAGTCCAATATACCATTTCACATATTCATAGATTTAAGACTAGCTCATTTCACCAATATTAATACATGATTATCACATTTCACAAGTTATTTAATAGCACAACTCATATTATGACACATTTCATCTCAATTTCCAATTTCATGTTTTCATTGAACATGATATATTAAAGTTCCCAAATCATGCTACAAGTTCATTTTTCTTTTTCCATTTTAATTCCATCTCTCATTCTTTTTGCTATATAACTCATTTTATCAATTATTTCCCTATTAACACGACTCAGACTTGGACGGATACACAAGTCCAACCAACACACCAGTTTGGCACCCATTGCCTCATCAGATAAATCCAAAGTAAATAATTGCTCCCAGCTCTATTAATAAGTTTGACACACAGTTTCTCATTGATTAAACCAAAGCAAATTGGCGCCTAGTGCGTCATTGACTCGTAGTCGAAGAATCCCTAAACTCTTCCTATCCTTTAGCATGCCAACTATATCCGACTTTTGGCCGAACAATTAATAGGGTTTTTATTTCATATTTCAATACCAGCCAATGTCTCAATCCACATTCATTTTCAATATGTAAACATTTATTCAACATATATATAACAGCCACAATTATTCCAACACATACTAAGTTCTCACATTTATAAAAACACACACATTTCTCAATTATACAAAATTTAATCCTCATAATCATTAATCGATTCATATCATCTCAAATGAATAAGAAATCTCACCTCATATTCTTACCATGAACAAATAAATAAATATGCAACAATTTATAAGCTAGTTCAGATTATAGAAAAACAAACCCTAAACTCCGAGTTATCCGTCGACAACTTTATCTTTTCCTTTCTTTTTCGAGGAATCGCGGTCGATGTTAGCTACGGATTAAAAACAACACATAAAATTTCACCAATTTCCAATCAATTTCACATTAATTTAAAATTTTTATATTTTATTCAATTTAGTCCCTAAAATCGGAACTAACATAACTTTCACATTTAGCCATTTACTTTTATGTTGAATTCACTAGAGTCCCTATACGACTTCCTATTTCTCAGTTATTGTAACATCTCAAATTTTAGCTTAATAGGAATGCAAAATTATTTCAAGAATGAGGAAATAACCTAGTGGATAAAAGAAACATGAGAAAGCATGAAGATTAGATTAAGGTCCAAAGTTTGATTCCTTTCCCTTACAAAATAATTTAATTTTACAAAAATCCCTCTTTTTCCTTTATGTGTGTCGTCTATACCTAGTAAAACTTATGTATAAATACCACTTTTAATTAATTTGATCAGCCCTTAATTAACTTTCTCCATCCTTGCCACCCTCCCTCTTCCTCTTTTCTCTTCTCTTCAATTTTTATTTCTTTTCCCTTTGTTGTTGCTACCCAAACCACCAAGAACCACCATTTTTTTTCTTTCTTTTGCAACGGTTTCTTAAACCATTATCCTCTCCTTATTTCTGGAATTTTTCTTTATTTTTTCCTTCCATAAACCTGAAATCTTTATCCTCCAAGAATGATCTCCATTGTTGCCCAAGAAACTCCATTGTCGCCCCTTCTTTTTAGCTAGTGTAAGTGGTTATTTTCTTTAGTTTTCTTGATGAATCTTTCAACAGAATACTCAAATTTTCATGTCTGGAATTGGGGTGATTTTTAATGATTTTATTGGTATTTTTCCACCCTTCAAAAGTGATTTCAATTAGCTTTGTAAATCAACCCTGATTTGCCACCGTTGGTGGTGTTGCGCCGCGCCTAGAGGCATGAAAGGGGGCTGCTATTTTCTTTAATTTTCCCACCTATTTCCAAAAAAATCTTGGTATCAAAAACCCTTTCTAATAAACCTTTATTCATGTTTGATTTAGGAAAATTCAATCTTGATCATTTGGCGACCCATATCTGATAATTTAAGAAATGTAAGTGTGGTTGATTATAGGCTAATGCGTTGTTTTGACTTAATTGTTGGGGAAATTGATAATTTATTGGATTAAAGAATTTTATGATTGTATAGCTACTGATTTTTAAGTATTTAATGGTGTTAAGTGCCTACTTAAATGCCCCAAACCAACAATGAAGCCGTTAGACGTTCGCCCGTATGTTTCGTATCAAATCAATGTTAGAAACCTAGCTAATTTAGAAATGAAAAATTGTTATGGTCATGCTATTTGGATTGAACCCATAAGAGTTTATTTTAGGGTTTTTTATGTGATATATTAATTTTAGAAAATATTTATTTTTAATTTAGGCCCGATTTAAGGTCTTAAGGAGAAACCACGAGTTTTGCCAGTTTGTTGGTTGTGCTTGGCTAAATGGCTAAGTAAATATTTTGTGAGTGGCCGAATCAGGTACATTTCGAGCCCTAACTATGTGGAATGTTCGCAAAGTTGTGTGATTATCTAAATGATTTTATGATTGGTATTGTTATGAGTGGCTAGTTAATCTGACACTTGTTGGTTGTAAGTATGAAGTGTTTTAGAATGAGAATAAAGCTTGGATGCATGAAATATTTGTATGGATGAATTACTATGAAATGTATGAAATTTTGCTATACATGTATTGAGAAAAATGTTGTAAGTTTATGTGAATTATGGCATGTTGAATGACACCTTATTAATGGTGAATTGAATGATTGATAAGTGATCCTATTGAATAAAAGTAAACAATAGTATGAGGGCATGTTGAACATGCTATTGAAATGAGAAAGTAATGGATTCATGACTTTGAATGAGTTTTGTATGACATCTTGTATGTGCATTGGGGTGGGTTTTTGTGAATGACAAAGAAGTTCCATGGAGTAATGGCGGCTTATTAAGTCTGCATTTATATGTATTCAGTGAACTACACTGGGAGTACTATGGAGACTGGTGATTTTATCACATTTTATGTTAAATGGCAAAATATTTGCACTATGTTTTTGTGGTAGTTTAACCACAACGAGCTTTGCTCGCAATGTTCGGAGTTTGGCAGATGAGTTTTGGGGAAAATCATGGGTGTAGCTAATGGTTGGGGTAGGAATTCATTTATTCATTATGAAACGTTCATGACTCATTCTAATTTGATATTGTTGCTATTATTATGATGCATGGATTCTTGTAGGATTGATCTTAAACATATGTTAAATGTACTTATTGATTAGACTCACACTGAGCTAGTTAGCCACACTATTACTTCAATCTTCTCAAGTAATGAACTAGACTAGGATTAGACATGGCATGCGAACTTACGATGAACTTTGAACTTAGTTTTTATTTTATTTAAAGTTCCCTAAATTTAGTTGGTTTTGTGACTGTAAAGCTATTTGAACTGTGGTTTGAATTTATTTATGGTTTGGGGTTCTTTAGGCATGTATAATTTACATACTTTAAATTGGTTTATAAGTATATTCTGAAATTAGACTGAGCATGTTACTTGGCTTAATAAATAATCAAATCTTTAATCAATTTTTTGCTTGAACTAAATTTAATAGGGTTTTTCAAAAGCAATGACGAGCTATGTGTTTTTCTTAAAACCATGCCAGTGTTACTAACTTGACTTAATAAAGGTTGAACTTATTAATGAACGTTTTCCCAAAATAACAAAGGTAACTGTGATTTTATTTAAATGAGAATGTATTTGAGGTTTTCAACCATCGATAGGGTAGATTCATCATTTAGGTGTCTAATGGTCACGATTTGGTCATAACGTCCAGGTCGGATTCGAGAGGTTACATTTAATTGTATCAAAGCTTAGCTTCAAAACCTCGAACTGAATTTTTATTCTTTTAAAAAATGAGTCTGGATGCATGCATCCATAGAAGGGGAATTTTCGGGAAAAATAAACCACAATATTTTGAAAAAGTATTTCTTTCAAGAAATATGGATAATCGCAGTGTAAGGCCCTTAACAAAGATGAACTCACTATTGAGGGTGGGAATATGGATAATTGGGACTATAATAATAAATATGATGAGGATGATCTAGTAACACAAGCTTTGTTAAGGGCCTTACACAGGGTCGCTAGGCCCCCGATTAGTGGTGTTAGTCATGGGACTATTGCTGAGAGGTTCCGCTCTAGTTGGGCAAAGTTGTTCAGGGGTATTGCTGGAACTTCCCTTACAGTGGCTGAGTACTGGATGAAGACCATTGAACGTATATTGGATGATTTGGACTGCATGTTTTAGTAGAAACTTAAGGGTGTTGTACCCTTATTGAGGGATAAAGCATACAGGTGGTGGCAATCAGTGGTTAAGGGTATGCTGCCATAGCGTATTTAGTGGGCCTATTTTCAGGATGCCTTTTGATTCTCCGTAATTTGGCGTAGCAGATTAAATTAATTTTCACACTTCAGGAGCCTGAAAACAAACATTATCATTAGTTTCTTACCCTTTATGATTAAACATGCATTGATTAAGTATCGTGTCAATTAATTACAATTTCAATCCATTTAAATAATTAATTCATTAGTTAACTTACAATTGTAATGCAAGAATAACTTAGTCATGGTTTTACTTAATCAAGCATCTTACCGAGGCCTATAACAACACAAACACAATTTTAATAACTCAAGTAGACGAAATGCAATCAACCTAACACGAATTAAATTTAAGACATATTAATTAAATTAAAAAATATCAACATCACAAATATTCATAGACATGTTCATCATAACAACAACAAAATTAAAAGGATAGGGAGCAAAAATCAAATCTGGTGTTTCTCCAAGGCTTGATTAGTTTGCTCCGCTCCTCCTTCTCCGCTTGTTCTTGTTGAATTAAGGCTTCCACGAATACTTGAATTCTGATCCATATGGTGGTTCAAGGACTCATTTTCAAGAGGTGAAATCGGGAAAGGAATAGGGGAAGAAAATGAAGAACAATGGAAGGGAATGAAGAGAGAAAAGTGAGAGAGAAGTGAAGAAATGAATGGGTTTGAGATGTGTCCGCAGTGAGCAGCCAAGGGGGATATTTATAGGTTGATAAGGCTGCTAAAAATAGCCAAAATCATCAGCCAAAGACTCCCCCCGTGTTCAGCCACACATGTGACATGTTTGAAGATTTCAAACATGCTATTTTTAGGTAGGGGCAAATCTTAAAAGACATGAATAGTGGAGGGGTTTGAATGCAAATTGAATGAGTCTTCATGGGCCATTTTGCAAGCCAAATAATCAGCCAAACAAGTTGACTGGGTCAGCATGTGGGACGGCTTTCGGCTGCCCAATGCTCAGTTGGATCGATTTTCTCGGTTCAGCTCAACTGGACCCCTTTTCATAATTAATTAATAATAATTTATTTAACTCAAATTAAATTGGATTAAAATTAAAATTAATTATATTATGAATTAATACACATAATTTGGACTGTCTTAGGCTAAAAAATTAATTCCCCTTGATGCTTCAAAATTGCTTCTCGGTTTTGCGCTTCTAGTAGTGTCTGTCGAGCTGTTTTTCGCCATTTGTGCAAATCTGTCGAAAATAATAAAAATTAATCAAAATTTGATATAAAATTAATTAAAATTAAACTTGTTCATAATTTGCGTGAAATTTAATTATTTTATAATTATTATATATTTTTCGACAAGAATTTTACCAAAACTGCATGAATTTGAGTTAAAAATGGCATGAAAAAGTGTTTATACTTTCGTGTTTCCACACCCCAAACTTAATTCATTACTCATCCCGAGTAATGCAAAAATTTGAAAAGAATTTCTTGGAAATACCTTTGAAAAATTCCTTCAGAACAACATTCTTGCCAAAATTATGATTTTAGTATACTTATGCTCAAGAACAAGAATTTTGAGATTTAGACTACTTCAGTATACATATCATTAAACTTGATCTCAATTATTCTTATGATAGCAAAAATAGACTAAATGCTTCCAAATAAAGACATGTTAAATCCCTACCAATTTGATTTTATTCCCTTATTCAAGATTAAGCTGCAATCATTAAGCTTAACTTATGCCTTCATATGTTGAACATAACAATTTCTCTCCACTAATGTAGGTAGCATTGAAACTTGAACCAATATGTCTTTAAAAATGTTGTAATGTGGCTAGGCTAGGGGCAGGTAAAAGATAGATAAATTTAGGCTAAAAAGCCCCTAGACTCAGCTTGAATTGGACTTTCGGAATAATTACCTTCAATACACCAATTTGTTTTGCTTTGACGTGCTCTTTTGTACATCTATTTTCTTTCAAGTACATATGTTATTCTCTCTTTTTTTCACGAGCATTTTGTTGTATGTACTAAATTTTTTTTAGAATTTGATACTTCTTTTCAACTCCCCCAAACTTATTTTCAAATAAAATTCTGAATAGTATTGAGTCTAGTGTTTGGGAAAATTTAAAAATAATTAAGAGAAAAGTGATGGCTAAATATTACAAGGGTTCAAATAAAATTAGGTCATATAGTCTCAAAGTTGGGTTTCAAGGGATAAAAATTCATCAAGGTTGGCTTGAAAGGCTCAAACGGTCCAAACAAAAGTTGCCTAAATCATTTTCAATATTCCATGCTTCCTAGGATTTCGCCTCAAGAAACTGTTAAGTCAATTTTAGAGACTTAAACTTTCATGCATGCCTAACTTTCCTAAGGAACTAAAAATTTTATGGTATGATTTGCATGCTTTATTAAAAATAAATTTATGTCATAGTTTAGTTAACATAAAAATTACTGAAATAATCGAACTTTGTTAATACGGAAGTTTAGCATACTTAACAAAATTTCAAAATTTTGAACAAAATATAACCTAATCATAATTGAATGAAAAATTTATTTTGAGTGGAAATAATTTCAGTTTTTCGGTTCCCCTACTTTAGATGAACAATGTCCTCATTGTTAAAAGTGAATAAATACTATACACCATGTAGGATTCTGGAAAATAGGAGGTGAGTCAATTTGATTGCTTAAGTACCAAGCTCTCTCTAGATTCAATCCTAGATATGTTTATATCTATTGCCACAATTTGTACTTTGCAACTTGTTCATTTTTTTTATGATTTCCACCTCTTTTTTTATTATGAAAAAATAAATATTCCTAATAAAACCTAATCCTATTAAATAACCTAAGAACATAAATAAAATAAAGTCAAGATCCCCCCATTTTATTTATTTGCAAATCCCTCCGAATTCGACTCATCTTTTTCTCCATCATCTTTGTTTTTCCATGGATCGCTTCGCTCCCTCTTCAATAGTGGACTCCATGGTTCAAATATGAAGTCTGGAAACTTTGGCAGAAAAAAAAAATGGGTCATTGAATATTTTCGTAAGAGCGCTTCTCATTGAGTCATCTCGTATTTTTGAATATCTCTAGTAAGCTTGTTACTGCCATTGCATATGTTGCATTATGTCCATCAACTTTGACAGCTCATCCTGAAGATCTAGGCAAGGTGATTGAGTCCTGAACATTAAAGTTGCGACGTCAGGTTCGATTACAGGTTCCATTGGTTCTGCCTTATCAAGGATTTCAACTAACTACATTGATTCGATCTCTATGGGATCTTCTTCTTCTTCTTCTCCAAGATCCTCACTTTCTTCAACTTGTTGCTACAGAAAAGAGTCTCCGGCTATTCGGTAGAGGTCCCAATCTGTGATTGTGCCCTGGCTGTAACTTGTCTTCTTTACGTTTGTAAGAATTTTAGCTTTCAAGCACAAAATTGTTATCGTAAAGGGAAAGTAAGCTGGGCCAGAATGTCTTGTGGTACAATTCCACATTTCTCTGAGGATGATTTTTCCTTCGCTAGTGGAGTCAAATATTCTCTGCAACAAGTGTGAATTCCTTACTTTGACATAGTCCAGTTAGAATCTGGAACTGTAAGTTCCTCGAGAATTTCTTGCAGATTTTCATACTTAATATTGCTCATCAAGAAAGAATATTTTTCGTCTTCGAAATCATGTAATTTAAAGAATTCATTAATAGCATTTGAGGTTATTGGTACCTTGATTTCGCGAATAGAAACTTCCGTCAATTCGCTTGAGGTTAAATTTGCGTACAATTCATGAACTAACTTCTGATATACACTAGGTCTTTTCTCACAAAATAACTCCCAATTGAAAGCTTCAGCAATTTGTCGAATGCGCGCCATGAAATCAATATAGTTGCTTTCTTTCAACGTAAAGCCATTTTTTGGGTGCATCTGTTATTCTTCAAAATGCATTCGTATCTCGCTTTGGCTTCTTCATAGTGGAATTTTTTTTGTGATTCGTCAATTTGAGCAGAGGCACGAATTCTTTTGCGAGGAATGATTAACCTGATCATAAGATAGAACAAATATTTTCTCAAAAATTTAATTAGTATAAAATGTTAATAATTCAATAATTTGAATAAATAAATAATTAAATGAAATAGAAATTTAGGAGAAAAATTTGTCTTACCACCTTTTTATAGAAGTTAAGAACTCAAGGAAAATAAATATAAATTAAAAGAGGTTGGTTTAGGGATGGTTGTAGGGTGTCTTGATGGTGTGGTGCGATAGGCAAGAGTGAGTAGCAAGGCGGCAGTGGCATGCTAGGGAGCAACAGTGCACTAGACATGGTTTGGAGAGATGGAGGCAACCGTAATGTACGGATCCTTGAGCGAGTAGCAAGGCATGCGTGTGCTACACGGATGCGGGAGAGTGGGCAGCAGGTAGGTGTGTCAAGCAAGCCTAGTGAGTTGCTAGGCGTACGAGTTGGTGTGGAGGCTACTAGAGTTGGATGTGTGGGCAGGTGAAGTGACAAAGAGCAGGCTACTGGGTTATTGGCGCCCCCGGTGTGTGTTGGGGTTGCTGGTGCCAAAGGTGGGTGTTGGTGTGGCTAGGTTGAGGTGATGTGAAAAAGTGGAAAAGGTGGGTGAAATTTATAGTGAAGGGAGTAGAAGTTTAATTAGAATTCTTAGAACCAATTAATAATTAAGATAATGCAAATTAAATTATTATTTGCTATTAATTTATTAAAATAAAAACTTATTAACTAAAATATGACCAAATTTAAACTAATCTTAATTCTATGCACAGTTGATAATAATTAATATATATTATAATAAATATAATTATATACTAGTTATTATCATCTTATTTACTAAATTAAATTAAAAACATTTATTCTAGATGCCTTGTGAAAATATTTACAAAAAGAGACATCTAATTTTTAATATTTACAAAAAGAGTAACCAAAATTTGAAAATAGTTCAATTAAGTACCTATATTTAAAGAAAATTTGAAATTGAGTTGCAATTAAAACTTGGATCAAAATTGACCGTTTTATTTGAAATACTAAAAATTTATTTTTCCGTTTAGGGAATAATTTCTCGGAAGATTATGTTAAAATCAATTCCCAGAAAAGATTAGAGGGGTCACAGCGGTCCCGCTTAAGTTCCAATCTCCTAGACAGAATTTATTTAATCATACTAATCCCAAAAATATACCCTAAATAATTTATTAAAAAAAGAAGATTAAATATATGATAAAATGAACGAGATTTGATCCGGTTCAATTTTATCCCCTCAGTAATGTTTTAAACGCTGAGCATTAACTCGAAAATTACCTCCCTTACTTTGAAGTTCGACAACTCCATATGGATAAACTTGGTGAATCGTAAATGAACTGGACCAACGTGATTTTAACTTACCTAGAAAGAACCTTAATTTGGAATTGAATAACAAGACTTGCTGACCTGCTTCAAATTCTCGAGCTCAAATGTGCTTGTCATGCCATCTCTTAAGTCTTTCCTTAAGTAATTTGGCATTCTCGTATGAGAACATTCGAAATTCTTCTAAATCGTTGAGTTGGAGCATCCGTTTCTCTTTAGCAAGCTTAAGATCCAAGTTGAGTTGTTGGAGAGCCCAGTAAGCTTTGTGCTCTAACTCCAAGGGCAGATGATAGGCTTTCCCAAAGACCAACTTATAGGGTGACATCCCTAAAGGTGTCTTGTATGTTGTCCTGTAGACCCATAAAGCATCGTCTAATCCTTTGGACCAATCTCGTCAGTTCAGGAAAACTACCTTTTCGAGTATGCCTTTGGACTCTTTGTTTGCCAGTTTAGCTTGCCCATTCGTCTACGGATGGTAAGCTGTGGCAGCCTTGTGCTTCACTCCATGTTTGTCGAGTAACCATTTCAACCTTTTTTTCACAAAATGGGAGCTTTCATCACTGATGATAGCTCTTGGGGTTCCAAACCTTGTGAACACATGCTTCTGTAAAAACTTTATCACAATCTTAGCATCATTTGTCGGATATGCCTCGACCTCAACCAACTTAGGCACGTAGTCTCCTGCTTCCAATATGTACTTGTGACCAAAAGATGGAGGGAAAGGACTAAGAAAGTTAATAACCCAAATATCAAATAATTCTACCTCAATGATGTTTGTTTAGGGCATCTCATTACTATTGGTAACGTTTCCAACCCTTTGACATTGATCACAACTCTTTATGTAAGCGTATGTGTCTTTGAATAATGTTGGCCAAAAGAATCTGGCTTGCAATACTTTGGCCGCAGTACGTGTACCTCCGAAGTGTCCCCCACTTGGAGGTGAGTGGCAATGATATAGAATCTTATGTACTTCATCTTTTACCATGCATCACCTGATCATTTGATCTGCACACTTTTTAAACAAGTATGGTTCTTCCCAGAAATAGTACTTCGCATCGTGAAGAAAATTTTTCTTTTGATGATACGTCTTATCAACCGGCATCAAACCATAAGATAAATTGTTAGCAATATCGTCAAACTAAGGGGTATTATGGACATGATTTACTTTTAGTATATGTTCATCTGGAAATGTCTCCTGAATGAGTATAAGTGGAGAATTCTCTTATTGTGGCTCCAATATGGACAAGTGGTCTACTACTTGGTTTTCTACTCCCTTTCGATCTTGAATTTATAGATTTAACACTTGAAGTAGAAGTACACATCGGATCAATCTCGGCTTAGCATCTTTCTTGGCAAGTAAATACTTAATTGCCGAATGACCCGTATAGACAGTCACTTTGGTACCTACAAGATAGGTTTGAAACTTGTCAAAAGCAAACACAATAGCAAGTAACTTTTTCTCTGTTACCGTATATGTAACACCCCTAACTGCATCCATCACCGAATTAGGGTTACGAGGCATTACATGACAAAACATAGTTCTGCATAGTCATTTATCATTTTCGTACACATGGTTAAATCAACTTATATACAATATAACTTTTCAATCCAATATCAACCATCCACCAACTCATATTAGTTAAATTTGCACATACGGAACACGTAACCAGATAAAATTTATCATGCTTTATTACTTATAACACATATACAAACCATGCTTCAATTTTCAGCCATATTAATATCATCTATATAACCACATGTTCAAATTAACCAATGTGAAACAAAGCCAAATTTCATGTACTTCATACGTATTAATGTTCGAACCACATAACCCTAATATTAATGGCATTTGTATACTTAAGACATATCCCGACATATATCATTACATTTAATACATTGAAAATATGTCACTATATTTATTTCATTAATTGAATATCAAACATAACATTTCATAACTTCTGCACAAGCACCTAATAAAACCAATTGAACCATAATACAATAATATGGTGCAATCACATATGCGACTTTAGTAACATTACGACATAGCCGAACATACTAGTGATGCATATATATGTATAGTGCACATTTTAACCTAAAAACAAAAACCATATTAATCAATTAAACACAAATAATATTCCCTTGCAAACCTAATTCGCATATATATATAGATTGTTATACCTAACATCATATTTCATCCTATTAACTAGTCATTGATTCGATCACACCATGATAAAGATCATAAGCTTACCAAAATGAACCACATATCAAAACCGAATTTAAAAGCACACATATGCGCATATCTATAATAATACTAACATCAACTTGATACTTTTAACTATCCATTAAAAGTTAATCAAAACATGCCTAAATCATAACCATTTTTTACCATTTGGATCCGTACCAAAACAATCAACCAAAACAATTATGAAACATGTTCATTATTTACCATTTAACAACCGAACTTACATGACTAAACATTCAAGCATAATATATGTATATGCTTGTCACCACAAACCGAATCAAATCAGCCAAACTACAATTGATCATAAAACATATCCATAATTTGCCATCACCAATCACACCTAAATAACCAATCAAAGTAATGACATAACCATTACTTAACCTATGTTTCATATACCATAAACACACTTTCAAAATAAGCTAATTTCATGGCCGATTGTAGACCAAGCTTTTCATCACCCAATACCGAATCATATATCAAAACATCACAAGCATATATACCATGACTGAAAATGCATATACGTAAGCATTATCCCTAGCCATTTTCGCATGGCTTTATATACAAATTCAAAATCAACCAAAACAAATACTAGTCTATACATGCCATAGGTTTTTAATTCAAGCTTTTAAAATACTGAAATAACGGTCGATAGTGTGACGGACTTCCTTGACGATCCCTGAGCTCATAACTAGCTTTTCTAAATCTATAAAACAACGAATAAACACACAAAGTAAGCTTGGAAAGCTTAGTAAGTCATAAGCAAATAAGGTATAATAAGGACATTAACAACTTATTACTATTTGGCCGAATATAACTAAAATCATACATATATACGATCACCTTTCACAAGTTGTTTCACATGGTCACATAATTGCATCAAAACTTACCTTTTCATTCGAATATCATATAAACATAAAACATACCTGAATTATTTAAACTGAAATCATATTCAATCTTGCTTATATTTACCCGTTAAACCATTCAGAATTATTAAGGATATTCAGATAGCTCAACAGTTCGTACAATGTCATCGTCCTAGACGTGGTCTTACATGTAATCAAATATCGATGCCACTGTCCCAGACAGGGTCTTACACGAATTCATATATGATGCCAATGTCCCAGACATGGTCTTACATGTAAATCTCAAGTCAATGCCATCGTCCCAGACGTGGTCTTACACGAAATCACATACTGAAAGCCTAGGGTTTGTACGGGGCTTTGGGACGTCGTAATTCAATCGATTCATGCTCGTAACAAATCATTCCATGCTAAATTCAATTCGGCAATGTAGTTATACATACATACAATTCAATTCGGCTATGTACAAAATAAATTTATACAATTTAACATCATTTATTCACTTACGAACTTATCTCGAACAAAGACGAACGGACTGAGACGACTATTCGACAACTTTTGATTTCCTCTGTTCCAAATCCGATTTCTTCTTTTCGTGATCTAAATTAATACATATTTGACTTGTTTAATCATATATTTATTCAAATTCATCCAAAATACTTAAATGGGAAAATTTCATTTTAGCCCCTAACATTTCACATTTTTTACAATTTAGTCCCTATTTCACAAAACACAACATATTCAAAATTTCACCACACCCAAGCTTGGTCGAATTTCACTAAGGTCCCTAACAGCCTATTTCTTTCATTTATTTCACATTTTGACCCTTAAATTTTTGAAATTCAAAAATTAATCCTAAATAGGCATTTTTACTAAAAATTACTTAATTAAACTTGACAATCTAACAACATATATTTACTTTTCATCATCAAACAAAAAAAAAAACACAATCCACAAGGTATCATCAATGAAAAATCATGAATACATCAACAAATACAGAAATTCCTACATGGGCTAGCTAGTATTTGAAGCAAAGATCTCAAAAACGTAAAAAATTTTAAAAACCGAGCTAAACGCATACCTTAATCAAGCTTGGACAATGCCGAACCTAGCTTGTTCTTTTTATTTCTTTTTCTTTTGTATTTTCGGCAAAGTTGATGAAAAATGCATGGTTTTATGTTTTAATTTTATTTAATTTCATTTTAACACCTAATTTACTATATTAACCTTTATAAAATAATATGAAAACCTTATAAATTAAGCCCAAAACCATCCATGCTAATGTTCTATGGCTAAATTACAACATAAGAGCCCTACATAATAAAAGCCATAGCAATATAGAACTTTAACAATTAGCTAGCCACTTTTTCATTTTTCGCGATTAAGTCCTTTTATAAAATCGAGCACACAAACGATAAAATTTTCACACGAAATTTTCACACATATAAATTAACATGCTGTAGACACCAAAAATAATATTAAAATATTTGTATAACTTGGATTTGTGGTCCCAAAACCACTATCCGGCTAGGGTCTAAACTGAGCTATTATAGTATAATTCAGTTGAGCTCCTGCCAGAGTTCGACTTGCGTAATAGATGGGATGAAAAAATTTATTCCTTTGCTAGCCCATGACAGCTCCTATCGCGAAGTCACTTGCGTCACACATCAATTCAAATGGCAAATCCCAGTCTGGTGTAACTATCCGACTCTTCAAATCTTTGAAAGCTCTTAAGCACTCCTCATCGAATTTGAACGTCGTGTCCTTCTTCAATAATTTGCATAAGGGTTTAGCAATTTTGGAGAAGTCCTTGATAAAACTTTGATAGAAACCAACGTGGTCCAAAAATCTCCTAACACTCTTTACAAATGTTGGAGGTGAGAGTTTCTCAATAACATCTACCTTTGCTTGATCTACCTCGATTCCATGTCTCGTTATCCGATGCCCTAGAACAATACCTTCTCATACCATGAAATGACACTTTTCCCAATTGAGTACGAGGTTTATTTCTTCGCATTGCCTTAGTACCTTGGCTAGATTGGCTAGGCAATCATCATAAGTGTCTCAAAATAGTGAAAAATCATCCATAAAAACTTTCCAATTCTTTTAAACAATGTCAGTTAAAATAGATATCATACATTTTTGAAATGTAGCAGGTGCATTACATAAATCAAATGGCATACGTCTAAATCCAAATGTACGGTACGGGTAGGTGAATGTTGTCTTGTGTTGATCTTTCGGTGCTATTGTAATCTGATTATACCCCGAGTATCCATTGAGAAAATAGTAATAGTTTCGCCCTGCGAGTCTATCCAGCATCTGGTCCAAAAACGGCAAAGGAAAGTGATCTTTCCTAGTCGCATTGTTCAGCTTTCTGTAATCGATGCAAATTCTCCATCCCATAACCATTCTAGTTAGAATCAACTCATTATTCTTGTTTTCTATGACCATAATACCTCCTTTCTTTGGCACGCACTGGACCGAAATTACCCACGGATTGTCTAAGATGGGGTAAATTATAGCTGCATCTAACCAATTAATGATTTCTTTCATTACCATGTCCTTAATGATGGGGTTCAGTCTTCGTTGTCCATCAATCGTCCCTTTCTCGTCATCTTCTAGGATGATCTTGTGCATGCATACAGATGGACTAATGACGCGAATATCGACTATGGTTCATCCGATAGCCTTATTGAATTGTTTCAATACTAGGATGAGTTTCTCTTCTTGCTCAATGGTTAATTCTGCTGAAAAAATCACAGGTAAAGTAGAAGCGTTACCTAAATAAACATATTTTAAATGTGAGGGAAATACCTTCAGTTCTAATTTAGGTGGCCTCTCGATTGACACTTTTGGTTGGGCATAATCCTTATTCTCTAACTCCAAAGATTAAAAGCGGGATTGCGGATTAAATCCCCTTTGATTAGCTTCTAGCAAAGCTAAGTATTCATCCTCCTCTTCATCATTTGGAGGGTCTGATGTCAAAATTTGTTCCAATGGGTCCTCAACATAGTTGAGTTCCTTTTCCATGATTAATTCCTCTAAATCAAACACTGCAGAATAATTATCAATTGTGTTAGGAAATCGCCTAGACTTAAAAACATTAAATGTTACAAGATCATCCTGAACACGCATAGTAAGCTTGCCCTTGTGCACATCAATAAGGGTTCTTCCAGGTGCTATAAAATGCCTTCCTAAGATGATTGACACTTTTTTGTCTGCTTCAAAGTCTAGAATAACAAAATTAGTAGGAAAAATAAATTTGTCTACACGTACTATTGCGTCCTCGATTTTCCTTTTGGATGTGATAAGGATCGACCTACTAATTGAAGTGTAACCGTGGTAGGTCGAACTTCACCTATCCCTAACTTCCTAAATATTGACAAGGGCATCAAGTTGATACTCGCACCCAAATTACATAATGCCTTACCACAATATGTTGCTCAATGTTGCAAGGCATGGTAAAACATCCAGGATCCTTTAACTTTGGGGGCAGGTTGTCTTGAAGATATGCACTGCATTCTTTTGTTAGGGCTACTGTCTCAAATTCTCTAACTCTTTATTTTTTTTGACAGGATATCCTTCATGAATTTGACCTAGTTCGAAATTTGTTCAAGTGCTTCAACTAACGAAATGCTGATATGAAGTTACTTGAGTACGTCTAGAAACTTCTTGAATTGAACTTCTTACTTCTACTTCTAAAGTATTTGAGGGTAGGCTGGTGGAGGTTTCTTTACTAGAATTGGTTAATTAGTCCTCTGTGACAATTCTGCATCCAACGAAGTTGTTAGTTTATTAGAATTGATTGGTTTAAAAATTACCTTATCAGGTTTTGCAGATTCTGGTTTCGGTGAAACTAAAATTTCAACACTCGATTGAACTTCCTCTAAGTCTTGAGCATTAGCTAGCTTCTCTTCAACTTCGATGGTGTTGGGCTCTAATGTCTTTCCGCTCCTCAATGTCAACGCTTTACAATGCTCCTTCCCTAGATTCCTTGGATTCTCTGTATCACTAGGTAAAGCACATTGTGGTCGGTTTCTAAGTTCAGTTGCAAGCTGGCCCATTTGGTTTTCTAGGTTTTCTAATGTAGCTGCTTGGCTTCGGATTAAGGCATCATTCTTAGCTATGTATGCCTTCAAAAAATTTTCTAAGCCATTGGATGGTTCAACTTGAAGTTGTTTTTGAACTTGTTGGGTAAAAATAGGTGGCTAGGTCAGTCTAGGTTGGGCGTATGTTTTACTGGGTCCAGCCCCTTGGTTACTACAGGAGAAATTAGGGTCGTTTCACCACGATGGGTTATAAGAATTGGACTGTAGTCCTTGTCTTCCTCGGTTTTGGTTCTAGTTACCCATGTAATACATAGATTCTGGGTTCGATGGGCATTCTTCAAATAGATGTCCTTCCCTACAATAGTCATAGGCTATATTTTCAAATTGATTTGGAGGTTGTGTTGTAAAACTATTAAACCCATTAGTGGTAAAATTTTTAAGCATTGAGGAAATTGAGGATACCTGAGATGCGAGTGAAGTGAGAGCATCTACTTCATGTATTCCAGTGACTAGTCTTCCTGACGCTGTTCGATTGGTTGGCCATTGATAATTTTTACTGCTAATCCTTTTGATGATTTCATAAGCCTCATTATAAGACTTAAAAAGGAGATCACCATTAGCAGAAGCGTCCACTACCATCCTCGTGTGAGCATTGAGGCCATTATAAAACGTCTCAAGTTGGATGCAATCTGGGATTCTGTGATGAGGGCACTTCCGTCATAATTATTTGTACCTTTCCCATGACTCATACAATGACTTGTCATCCATTTGTTGGAAAGCATTGATCTTGTTCCTCAACTTAGAATTCTTGCTAGGCTGGAAATACTTCATGAGGAATCTTTTTGCTAACTCTTTCCATGTGGAAGTTGAATTTGGTGGCAATGAGTTCAACCAGGCTCAAGCTTTGTCCCTTAGCGAATATAGGAACAACTTCAATCATAGTGTGACTTCGGGTAATCTGGCTAACTTGAAAGAATCACTCACCTCCATGAATAGTCTTAAGTGCAGGTGAGGATCTTCGGTAGGCATTCCACTGAATTGGCCCATTGTTTGAAGCATCTAAAACATAACTAACTTCAGCTCAAACTGTTGTGCCTTGATTCTGGGTCTCCTAATACCAGGATTAAGATCATGAAACACTGGCACGACATACTGTCTTAGAGCTCTATCCCTATCATTAGTGATAAGGATAGGATTTTGAGCAGGGTTTGCTCTGTTTCCTTGATTTAGATTTTTGAAGTTCATCTCTTTGGTCCTTCTCTGACTTGCTTGTCTTCTTCGTTGTCAAAATGTTCTTTCTATCTCAGGGTCTACAGGGAGTAAATTGATAGTTCGGTTAATACTCATAGACACTTGAAATAAACATAGAAAAATTAATTAAGTTAAAATTGAACAGAAAAATAAACCAAAATGCAAACTTAACAAATTCACAAATAATGACTTTTTAAAACAGTTCCCGGCAACGACGCAAAAAACTTGGAATGACGAAAATGTGCAAGTGTACACAATCGCAACAAGTAATAAAGTGACAAGTAAATGTCATTTTATCATACCCACAGGGACTATGAAAAGAATTATTTATGAATGCAATTTAAAAACACTTTGGTGAAGAAAAACATTTTGATTTGAAGAGGTGATTAAAAACTAGGAAATTAACTAAGTAAAATAAATAAAAATAAAATAAAAGTTCCAATGCACGATTTCAAAAGATGATTTTAATCAAGATGACATAATTGTGCTAGATTAGTTACATTTCTTAACTTAGAATTATGACACTCATGCTTATGTTGATACAAATAAATTCATGACAACTCGGTAATTTGCTAACTTATGAACATACTTACCTACCAAAATCGATTTATCTATTGACTATATCTCTATGTCAATTCAACCGATTAAACAAATTTTAATAAGAAAATGTGTTAATGCACATACACACCTATGAAATTAAAATAATCTCTTGTACATATCTTATGCCAATTCAAACAATTAATTCAATCTCATAAGCACATAAAATATTATGTGAGGTAACAATGTATTTCTACCTTGAAACAATTTAATCACAATAATCCTGCAAGTTATGCAAGGCTAATGTACCGTTAGATACCGTTGCTAATTTAACCCTCAGCTACCTTAAATGACTAAACATGCAGTGATTAAGTATCGTGTCAATTATTTACAATTTCAATCCGTTTAAATAATTAATTCATTAATTACCTTACAATTGTAATGCAATAATAACTTAGTCATGATTTTACTTAATCAAACATCTTACCAAGACCTATAACAACACAAACACAAACTTAAGCAGACGAAACACAATCAACCTAAAACGAATTAAATTTAAGTCATATTAATTAAATTAAACATATCAACATCACATGTATTCATAGACATGCTCATCATAACAACAAAATTAAATGGATAGGGAACAAGAATCAAATCCAGTGTTTTTTCGAGGCTTGACTAGTTTGCTCCGTTCCTCCTTCTCCGCTTGTTCTTATTGAACTGAGTCTTTCACAAACACTTGAATGCTGCTCCAAATTGTGGTTTAAGGGCTCTTTTTTAATAGGTGAAATCAACAAAGTAATAGGGGAATAAAATGAGGAACAATGGAAGGGAATGAAGAGAGAAAAGTGAGAGAGAAATGAAGAAATGAATGGGTTTGAGATGTGTTTGAAGTGAGAAGCTAAGAGGCATATTTATAGGTTGAGAAGGCTGCTAAAAATAGCCAAAATTAGTAGCCAAAGACTCCCCACATGGCCGGCCACACATGTGGTACGTTTGAAGATTTGAAACATGTTGTTTTGAGGTAGGGGCAAATCTTGAAAGGCATGAATAGTGGAGGGGTTTGAATGCAAATTGAAGGACTCTTGAAGGGTCATTTTACAAGCCAAATAATCAGCTAAACAAGCTGATTGGGTCAGCATGTGGGATGGTTTTGGGCTGCCTAGTGCTCGGTTGGATTGGTTTTCTCAGTTCAGCTCAGTTGGGCCCCTTTTTAGAATTAATTAATAATAATTTATTTAACCCAAATTAAATTTTATTAAAATTAAAATTAATTATATTATGAATTAATACATGTAATTTGGACCATATTAGGTTGAAAAATTAATTCGCCTTAATGCTTCAAAATTGCTTCTCGGTTTTGTGCTTCTAGCAATGTCTGTCGAGACTTTTTCACCCTTTGTGTAAATCTATCAAAAATAATAAAAAATAATCAAATTTGATATAAAACTAATTAAAATGAAAAATTTTCATAATTTTAGTGCAATTTAATTATTTTATAATTATTATATATTTTTCGACAAGAATTTTACCGAAACTGCGTGAATTTGAGTTAAAAGGGCATGAAAAATGTGTATATTTTCGTGTTTCTAAGGCCCAAGGGTGAGTTAATAAACTATTTTAGGTGTGCAGGAGACCATTAAAAGACATGTTAAACTAATACTGGTCACTATGTTGCAACACAGAAGGTTTGATGTCACAACATAAATAGAGAATGAAGAAATTCTAAGGCTGCCTCCGATGTCGTGACACAGCTTAAGGGTGTCGCGACATACCCTTGAAGACATCCCAAGAAAATTATATTGATTGTAATGTCGCAACACAAGTCCTAATATGTCTCGACATGGACTCTAGACGAGAATTAGGGGGCGTTTTGGTCCGTACAATCAAACGTAAAGCTCGAGAATATCAGCTAACCTAGGGTTAAGGATGATGACCACCTGAAATCTATAAATAAGCTCATTTGTCACACATTATGGACAACATTTACTTAGCTTAGAAGTTCTCTTTTAAATTTAGTTTAGTTTCTCTATTTACTTAGGGCTTAGATTTACTTTCTGTTTGTTCTTTGTTTATCTTGAGACATCTAATTTTTGGAGATAATCAAACTTGTGGATTTGCATTCATTCTTAATAAAGATCAAGAATTTTTTAAACGCTATACTTTTGATTCATTTATCATATTTCATCATTTTTTGATCGAGGTAAGTTCGTACGTTTAAATAGCTTTTTAATGTATTTTATTTAAATACTATTATATTATTTGTCATATCATGTCATGACAGAAAATTCAACGATGATACAATGACTATTGAGCCCCGTTTAAACCTTAGGAATATATAGGATACAAATAACATGTCATTAGAGTTACCATGTTTTGGGTTGGTCCTGAATGTCTTACCAATGGTTGAGTTCTGACATTTGTTACGGATACTCGTTAGCTTGTGTGAGCGGTATCATGGAGCTACGTGCCGACCGTCAACTTGTACGTTTACGTAAAGGAAAAGGAAAAGAATGGTTTCAACCTTGTGTTAGCACACTATGTGTGAGCTTCTCATGTATCCAATATTATTCTAAGTGATTCAACGGGTATGAAAAGGGATGAACGGATAAGGGTTTTGATTGATTTCACTATGGAATATAGAAAGGTATGAAGTATTGATGATCAAGTTTATATAGCCATTATATGAAAAGTATGAGTTCATATGTATTATGTTCATGAAAATTACCTTACCATGTAATGATATTGTTAAGCTATGTGTTTAATCACTAACTTGTGTTGTTGATGATGCTTAGGCTTGTGCCAAGCTATGTTGGATTGATTCACGTCTATTTTTAAGCTTATGAATTGAAATGGTAAGCATTGTTCATGGTTTATGAACTTACTAAGCATTATATGCTTACTTTGTGTTTCTTTTCTATGTTTAATAGATGATCAGAAGCTCAATCGATTTGGAAGCTTTTCAGAGACCTGTCACACTATCCAGCGACTATGTCAGTAGATTTTAATATTTTGAGTCATGGTTATAATGGCATGTATAGGTGAATTGTTTTTAATGATATTGTAAATGTTGTGTTTTGGTTGATGAACTTTTAGTATTTTAATGCTTTGATGGTTGGTGTTGAAATGGTCAAGTGCAGTTATGTTTTGAATAGCTCTTTTGGTATGATTGAATCTGATTTTGGGATTTGGCCATTGTGGTAAGATTTGGTATGGAATTTGTTTACAAATGTTTGGTTGATGAATGGCTAAATTATGTTTATGTTTAGGTAGATTTGATGTTATGTGATTGAGGTGCCTTTTGGCATATTGGTTGTATGGATAAATACCATGTTGAACTAGCTTTATTATGCATGTTTTAGGTATATTTTTTAGCTTGATATTATGTGCAAATGGCTTGTAGGTGTGAGCATGGTTTGGGTGAAAGAAATGGCTTGAAAATGGCCTATTTCTTGTCCACATGGCCTAAGACATGTGTGTGTGTGTCTCAGCTGTGTGTGACACACGGCCATGCGACACGACCGTGTGTCTCTTATAGGTTTGAAAAGGTTGCAAGTTAGGCAGTTACACAGCCTAGCACACGGCCTGGCACACGGGTGTGTGAAGCCATTTCGAGAGTTACAGGGCCTGGTACACGGGCGTGTGGTTTGGCTGTGTGACCCAAGTCAGAGAGTTATAGGGGCACGAACACGGGCTGGGATACGGCCATGTGTCCCTACTTTGGATGTCCACATGGCCTGAGGCACTGGTATGTGTCTCAACCGTGTTAGTGACACGGCCTGGCCATACGACCCTATGACCCCTGTATTGTGAAAAATTCTATCTTTTTCCATAAAGTTTTAAATGTTTTTGATTTAGTCCCAAATCATTTCTAAAGTGTTTCTATGGCCTTGAGGGCTCGAATAAGGGACGTTATGCATGAGTTTGATTGAATTATGCCATGATCTATAAAATTGTTGAAATTAAATGTTTTAAGTTAAAAATTTTTGGTAATGCTCCGTAACTCTGTTTCGGTGACGGATACGGGTTAGATGTGTTAAATTTAGTGGTATCAGAGCTACGGTTAGTACATTCTCAGATTGAACGTAGCGTGTACGAGTCTAGAAATACTTGCTATTGTATAACCTGTGATAGTGTGATAAATTGTCACTCGTTTGAAATTTATGCTTTCTTATAGAAATGACAGCCAACCGAGCCGACTTCGATGAAGTTGAAAGTAACGCACAAGCCTCTGTTTACGGAGCAGAGTTGAGTGGCATTAGGCACGTATTTGAGGGCTGGGGAGGAGAGGCTAAGGAAGCCTTCTTCCAAATGATGATTGAATGGTTTACTGAGTTCGTACGAACGAACTCGACAGCTCAACGACCTCTACCCCCACTTGTTCCCTAACTGATCCTTATAGTTCCTCAAGGTTTTGAATCAATGTGGGTTATTAAGCTGCTAGTTGATAAAATTCGTAAATATAGGGTTGAAGAATTTAGATCTATAGCTGAAGATGATCCCAAGAGAGTCGAGTTTTGGTTAGAAAATACTATCAGGGTTTTTGATAAGTTTTTTTTACATCGGCCGAGTGCACAAAAAGTGTCGTATCCTTGTTGAAAGAATCAGGTTATCAGTGGTATAACACTTTGGTTTTAGTGGTGCCGAGAGAGCGATTAGATTCAGAATTCTTTCAAATTGAGTTTCGAAAGAAGTATATAAGTCAGGGTTTTCTTGATAAAAAATGCAAAGAGTTTCTGGAGCTTAAACAAGGCCGAATGATAGTATTCGAGTATGAGAGGGAATTTGTTAGACTGAGCAAGTATTCCCAGAAATGTATTCCAACTGAATTTTTCATGTGTAAACGGTTTGAAGACGGGTTTAACGAAGACATAAAGTTATTAGTCGAGATACTTGAATTGAAAGAATTTGTTGTTTTAGTTTATCGAGCACATAAATCCGAAGAGCTTAGCAAAGAAAATAGGAAAGCTGATTATGAAGCTAAAGATTTAAGAAAGAGATCATCGGGAAAGTCATATCAGTCGTCATCGAAGAAGTTGAAAGAACATTATAAGCATTCAATAGATTTAACGAGATATTCCAATAAAGATAGAGATAAATAGCATACGAGTTTAACACCTCAAGCTACGTCCGTTGCGAGCTTAGGCAGGGTCAAGGGCAATAAGCTCGATTGTCAACAGTGTGGACGTTGACACTTTGGTGAATGCAATATGAAAGTTGGTGCATGTTTCAAATGTGGCTCATATGAGCATTTTATTTGAGATTGCCTAGAGATATTTAGAAAATAAAAGGCTCAGACTGTTTGATCGAGTAACACGGCTGCGAGAGGGAGACCACCAAGGAACCCTAGAAATATTGGTAATAGTCGTAGTGGGACTAAGGACTTTCCTATGAGATTCGAGGCACGAGCACAAGCTAGAGCTTGCGCGATCCGTGCACGAGAGAAAGCTTTAGTACCAGATGTTATTACTTGTACATTTTCTATCTTCGATACTGATGTTACTGCTTTGATTGATCTGAGATCAACACATTTGTATGTATGCACGAATTTAATGTCAACTAAGAATTTTCCTATTGAGTGCACTGAGTTTGTGGTTAAAGTAAAGAACCCCTTAAGTCAGTATATGTTAGTTAATAAGATTGTAAAAATTGTCCTTTGATGATTCGGGGTTGTAACTTTTCGGCTGATTTGATGCTATTTTTGTTTGATAAATTTGACGTGATTTTGGCATAGATTGGCTGACTCTGCATGATGCTTTTGTCAATTGTAGGTGAAAGCTTATTGTGTTAAAGTGTTAGAACGGTTAGAAGCTTGAGGTTGAGTTAGATAGACTGGATAGTATGCCTAATGTGATTTCGGCTATGTCAGCACAGAGGTATTTTAGAAAAGGGTTTGATGCGTATCTTGCGTGCATATTTGATTCTAGAGTTTCTGAGTTGAAGCTAGAATCAGTTCCAGTGGTATTTGAGTATCCAAGTGTATTTCTAGAGGAGTTATTGCCGCCCTTCCGAGAGGTTGAGTTAGCTATTAAGTTAGTACTGGGAACATTTCCTATATCAATAACTCCTTACAGAATGGCACTTATAGAGTTGAAAGAGTTGAAAGCACAGTTACAAGAGTTAACAGATAGAGGTTTTGCTCGACCTAGTTTTTCTCTTTGGGGTTTACCTGTTCTATTCGTTAAGAAAAAGGATAGATCTATGAGATTATGTATTAACTATTGACCACTCAACAAAGTTACAATCAAGAATAAGTATCCAGTACCGCATATTGACAACCTGTTTGATCAATTGAAAGGTGCAACAGTATTTTCAAAGATTGATCTTCGTTCTGGTTTTATCAGTTGCTAGTTAAAGATTCAGATGTGCCGAAAACTGTGTTCAGGACCAGGTACGGATATTATGAATTTATTGTGATGTTGTTTGGTTTGACTAATGCACCTATAGTATTTATGAATTTGATGAACAAAATTTTCAGACCATATTTAGACAGATTCGTTGTAGTATTCATTGATGATATTTTGATATATTAACGAGATGAGTCAAAGCATGTCGAGCACTTGAAAATTTTTTTACAAACATTGCGTGAAAAGCAATTATTTTCTAAGTTTAGCAAATGTGAATCCTAGCTTCTGGAAGTCAAATTTCTGGGACATGTTGTATCAACTGAGGGCATCAAAGTTGATTCGAGCAAAATTTTAACTGGTGTTGATTGGAAACCTCTTAGAAATGTGTTAGAAGTTAGAAGTTTTCGGGATTAGTCGGATATTGCAAAAGGTTCGTCAAGGGATTCTTGATGATTGCTACACTGTTGATGAGATTATTGCAAAAAGATGTGAAATTTGAGTGGTCTGAGAAATGCCAGCAAAGTTTCAATCAATTGAAAGCATTGTTAATCGAGGAACCAGTTTTAGTTCAGCCTAAGTCGGGTAAAGAATTCGTGATTTTTAGTGAAGCATCTTTAAATGGTTTTAGGCTGTGTTTTGATGCAAGAAGGCAAGGTGATAGCTTATGCTTGTAAACAGCTTAAACTGCATGAGAAGAATTATCTGATGCACAATTTAGAGCTTGCGGCGATTGTTTTTGCATTAAAGATTTGGCGACACTATTTGTATGGCGAAAAATGTCATATCTTTATAGATCACAACAGCTTGAAATATTTTGTGTCACAGAAATATTTGAATCTGAGACAGAGCAAGTGGCTCGAATTATTGAAAGACTACGATTTGATTATTGAATACCATCCAGGTAAGGCAAATGTAGTTGCTGATGGTTTGAGTAGAAAGTCTCTATTTGTTTTGCGAGCATTGAATATGCGATTGGCGTTGTCTAATGATCGTTCGATATTAGCTGAGTTGAAAGCTAAGTTGATGTTTTTACAACAGATTTATAAGGCTCAGAAATGTGATGATGTATTGTTAGCTAAACAGAAACAGAGTGATTCGACTCCTGATTCAGTTTTTCAGATTGGATCTAATTATTGTTTATGCTTCAAAGGTAGAATTTGTGTTCCGAGAACTTTAGATCTCATTTAGAAAATTTAGTACAAAGCTCATAATAGTAGTATGTCTATTCATCCTGGTAGCAACAAAATCTATGGTAATTTGAAACAAATGTACTGCTTGCTAGGTATGAAACAAGAGATTTCTGAGTTCGTATTGGGATGTTTAGTGTGTTAGCAAGCTAAAGCTGAACATCAGGTACCTTCTGGTCTGTTACATCCAGTAATGATTCTGAATGGAAAGGGAGCATGTCACGATGGATTTTGTATTGGGGTTACCCTTGTCTCCGAGGAAGAAATATACAATTTGGGTTATTGTTGATCGTCTAAAGAATTTTGCACATTTTATCCCTGTACGTATAGATTATTCTCTTGAGAGATTAGCTGAGCTTTATGTTGCTGAGATTGTCAGATTGCACGGGGTACCAGTTTCTATTATTTCTGATAAAGATCTGTAGTTTACGTTACGATTTCAGAGCAAGTTGCATAAGGCTCTAGGTACTCGTTTGCATTTTAGTACCGCGTTTCATCCCTAGACTAATAGTCAGTTTATGTGTGTGATTCAGATACTTGAAGACATGTTTCGATTTGTGTTTTAGAGTTTAAAGGCAATTAGGAGAAATTTCTACCGTTAGTTGAGTTCGCGTACAATAATAGTTATCAATCGAGCATAAAGATGGCATCGTACAAAGCCTTGTATGGTCGAAAATGCTGAACTCCGTTGTATTGGATTGAGATCAATGAGAAAATGATTCATAGGATTGATTTGGTATACGAAACAGAAGATAAGGTAAAAGTAATTCGAGACAGTTTGAAAGCAGCTTCAGATCGATAGAAATCATATACGGGTTTGAAAAGAAAAAACATTGAGTTTCAAGTTGGCGATAAAGTGTTCTTAATAGTGTTGCCCTAGAACAAAGTTCTTTGATTGGTCGGAAAGGAAAGCCAAGTCCGCGATTTATCGGGCTATATGAGATTATCGAAAGAATTAGACCAGTAGCTTATAGATTAGATTTGCCGTCAGAGTTAGAAAAGATCCATAATATGTTTCATGTATTTATGTTACGGCGGTACAGATCAAACTCTTTGCATTTTATCTTCCCAATCGATGTCGAGATTCAATCCGATATGACGTACAGCAAAGAATAGATCAGAATTATAGCTTGGGAGATTAAAGAATTGAGAAATAAAAGCATAGCTTTAGTGAAAGCCCTTTGGCGATGTCACGGTTAAGAATAAGCCACCTGGGAGCTGGAAGAAGCTATGAAAGCGTAATACCCGAACCTTTTTTCTAGTAAGATTTTTCGGGGACTAAAATTCCTTTAGGAGGGAGAGTTTTAACAACCTGTTTTTAGTGAAATCAAAACAGTGGTTTTGAGACCATAAATTTGACATGAAAATATTTATTCTATTATTTTTTAATGTTTATTGTATGTTAGCAAGGTTATATAAAAATTTCGTTAGGAAATTTTATCGTTTGCATGCTTAATTTGGTAAAAATGACTAAATCGTAAAAGGTACAAAAGTTACATTCTATAAGCTAAAGGAGTCTTATGGTTATGCTATTAAATGGTTGAGGGATTTATGTTGTATTTAGACCATAACTATATTGAGTGGACAAATATGGACATTAATTAAGTGGTTTTAAGGTTTATAACAAAGGTTAAATATGTAAAATAATAAATAAAGTCAAAATTAAGTAAAACAATTTCACTTTTCTATTCATTCATATTCTTTTCCAAAATTTTAAAGGGAAATAACACCATTTTAGGGTTCTTGAGCATTCAGCCAAGTCTTCTTGTGCATGTAACTGTGATTTTGTCCCATTTTTAATGATTTCTATGTTTTTGAAGTCATTGTAGCTTAATCTAGCTAGCCTAGGGACAAATTTGCAAAATTTTAGGGTTTTACCATGAATATATTCATGTGGCTTTTGATGTTTGATGCAAGAAAATGAATCTTGGTTGTAAAATAAATCAACTTTTGTCAAGTGATTTTTGTTGAAAATGCCAATTAGGGATTTAATTGAGAAATGTGAAATATTCATGGTGAAAATTGTGAAATAATGAATTATTTGAGTTGATATGGACATATATGGAATTCGGTTAGCTTGGGTTAGGGATAAATTTGCATGAATTTCAATTTACGAGCTTAAGGACTAAATTGTAAATAAATCAAAACATTAAGGGGAAAAGTGTAATTTTGCAAAAATAGGATTTTTGGATTGAATTGAATAGAATTATTATTGAATGCTTTAAATTTGATTATTTAGATCAAGTTAAGCCTCGTATGGATTTAGATCGAGGGAAAGATAAAGTGTTGGACTAGTCGATCCTATTTCATCGTTTTGTGATCGAGGTAAGTTAGTACTTTTAAATAGTGTTTTAATGTGTCGGAATTGGGTTTTTTTACAAAATTATTATAAAAAATAAAAAATAACCAAAATATTATAACTTTTTTTTATTTACCAAAATATTATAAATTTTTTTATTTACCAAAATATGCCAAAAACAAAAAACAAAAAACCTGCAAAAAAAAACTTGTGGCGGCACCAAAGGTGCCAAAGGACTAAAATGTAACTATCTGCAGTTTCAAGGACCTGACATGCAAATTTACCATTTTTGAATTTTGAAAGTGAATTGCTGCAGCTGTGTGTGGGGCGCACTAAAATTGAAATGTGGCTAATTGCCTTCTAAGTCCTCCTTATTTATTATTTTCTTTTTATTCCCCTTCAACTCACTTTTTTATTTAATAAAAAAGCCCTCAACCTATTTTTGTAGTTAAATAAGCTCTTAATCTATGATTTTTACTCATAAAAGCCCTTTATTTTATTATTAAAGTAAATATATTTTACATAAAGCAAAGCTATTTAAAAAAAGTATAAACTAATTCGCATTTTATGTATTATTTTGGTAATTTGATGAGAATAGTTTGTTTAAAAAATTTACTAAATTTGATGAGAATAATTTATAATTATAATTTATTTTTTCTATTTGGGATACATTTATGGGTGATCAGTTTTATTATTACTTCTGATTTTTCAATAAGGCAAGCTTGGTATTTCTATTAATTTTTTTAATTAAATCTAATATTAGTTAAGTGATAATTAAGATACTTAGAATTCTAATTAAGTAAGTAATACTCTATTTTAATTTAATAAACTATTCTCATCAAATTACCAAAATAGAGTTTATTAAATTAGAGATTATTAAATGAGAATAGTTTATTAAATTAAAATAGAGTTATTACTTACTTAATTAGAATTTTAAGTATCTTAATTATCACTTAACTAATATTAGATTTAATTAAAAAAATTAATAGAAATACCAAGCATGCCTTATTGAAAAACCAGAAGTAATAATAAAACTGATCACCCATAAATGTAACCCAAATAGAAAAAATAAATTATAATTATAAACTATTCTCATCAAATTTAGTAAATTTTTTAAATAAACTATTCTCATCAAATTACCAAAAGAATACATAAAATGTGAATTAGTTTATACTTTTTAAATAGCTCTACTTTAGGTAAAATATATTTACTTTAATAATAAAATAAAGGGCTTTTATGAATAAAAATCATAGATTCAGAGCTTATTTAATTACAAAAATAGGTTGAGGGCTTTTTTATTAAATAAAAAAGTGAGTTGAAAGGGAATAAAAAGAAAATAATAGATAAGGAGGGCTTAGAAGGCAATTAGCCACATTTCAATTTTAGTGTGCCCACACGCACAGCTGCAGCAATTCACTCAAAATTCAAAAATGGTAAATTTGCATGTCAGGTCCTTGAAACTGCATATAGTTACATTTGAGTCCTTTGGCACCATTGGTGCCGCCAATCTCTTTGGCACCTTTGGTGCCGCCACAGGTTTTTTTTTTTGCAGTTTTTGTTTTTTAGTATATTTTGGTAAATAAAAAATTTATAATATTTTGGTAAATAAAAAAAGTTATAATATTTTGGTTATTTTTTATTTTTTTATAATAATTTTGTAAAAAACCCGTCGGAATTAAATGCTATTATATTATTTGTCATATCATGTCACGACGGAAAATTCAACGATAATACGATGACTATTAAGCCCCATTTGAACCTTAAGAATATATAGGATACAAATGACACGTCCTGAATGTCCTACCGATGGCTGAGTTTCGGCATTTATTGCAGATACTCGTCAGCTTGTGTGAGCGGCATCGTGTAGCTATGTTTCGACCGTCATCTTGTGCGTTTACGTAAAGGAAAAGGAAAGGAATGGTTTCGACCTTGTGTTAGCACACTATGTGTGAGCTTCCCATGTATCTGATATTATCCTAAGTGATTCAACGAGTATGAAAAGGGATAAACCGGTAAGGGTTTCAATTAATTTCACTATAGAATTATGGAAAGGTATGAAGTATTGATGACCAAGTTTTTATAGTCATGATATGAAAAGTATGTGTTCATATGTATTAGGTTCATGAAAATTACCTTACCATGTGATGATATTGTTCAGTTATGTGTTTAATCACTAACTTGTGTTGTTGATGATGCTTAGGCTTGTGCCAAGCTATGCTGGATTGATTAATGTTTATTTTTAAGCTTATGCATTGAAACGGTAAGCATTGTTCATGGTTTACTAACTTACTAAGCATTATATGCTTACTTTGTGTTTTTTTTCTATGTTTTATAGATTATCAAAAGCTCGATCGATTTGAAAGCTTGTCAGAGGCCTAGCACACTATCAAGCAACTATATCAGTAGATTTTGATGTTTTGAGTCATGATTATAGTGGCATGTATAGGTGAATTGTGTTTGATGAAATGGTCATTATATTTGGCTTGTAAATGTGGTGTTTTGGTTGATGAACTTTTAGTATTTTAATGCTTTGATGGTTGGTGTTGAAATGGTCAAGTGAAGTTATGTTTTGAATGGCTCTTTTGGTATGCTTGAATGTGATTTTGGTATATGGCCATTGTGGTAAGATTTGGTATGGAATTTGTTTACAAATGTTTGGCTGATCAATGGCTAAATTATGTTTATGTGATTGAGGTGCTTTTGGCAAATTGATTGTATGGATAACTACCATGTTGAACTAGCTTTATTATACATGTTTTAGGTATATTTTGTAGCTTAGAATTATATACAAATGGCTTGTAGGTGTGAGCATGGTTTGGGTGAAAGAAATGGCTTGAAAATGGTCTATTTCTTGTCCACACGGCTATGCGACATGCCCGTGTGTCCCTTATAGATTGAAAAGGGTTGCAAGTCAAGCAGTTACATTGCCTAGCACATGACCTGGCACACGAGCGTATGGCTTGGTCGTGTGACCCAAGTCAGAGAGTTACACGGGCACGGACACAGGCTGGGACACGGCTATATGTCCCTACTTCGAATGTCCACACGGCCTAAGACACGGGCATCTGTCTCAGTGGTATGAGTCACATGGCCTGGCTACACGGCTGTGTGACCCATGAAGAGTTAAAAATTCTATCTTTTTCCATTAAGTTCTAAATGTTTTTTATTTAGTCCCGAATCATTTCTAAAGTATTTGCAAGGCCTCGAGAGCTCGAATAAGGGGCGTTATGCATGATTTTGATTGAATTATGCCATGATTTATAAAATGGTTGAAATTGAATGTTTTAAGTTAAATTTTTTTGATAATGCTCTGTAACCCTGTTCTGGCGATAGATTTGGGTTACGGGTGTTACACTTTGGATGTTAGTACATCCAGAGGCGATCAAGTTGTTGGCGTCGTTGCTAGGGAGGCAACGTCACTAGTTAATTTTTTTACACTTAGGGATAATAAGAAAATTTCTACGTTGTAGATACGAATTTAATTGTCATTACTAACCTTTCTTGTTGGGTCTAGTGTATGACTCGTAGTACGGGAGCTTATAGGGCCAGTTATAGATCCAGAGAGAATAATTCATAAAAATCATCGACAACAACAACAATAGCAACATATGCAAGATCCACCACCACCTGTTGTAGGTAACGTACCACACGAGAATCCACTGTTCAATGAAGCTAACGATAACGCTTTAGGAGATCCACTAGCACCACCACAACTACCCACAAATTTACAAATGGCTCATAACGAGAGAACCCTAAGAGATTACACATTACCAAGTCTAGACATGGATCAGGAAAGCATAATGAGGCTGGCTATTATAACTAACAAATTTGAGATCAAACCGACAATGATTTAGATTATCCAAAATAATGTATAATTTAGGGGAAAAGTGATAAAGGATCCAAATCAACATTTAAAATGGTTTCTCCAGCTCTATGATACTTTCAAGTACAACGGGGTCACCGAAAATGCTATTCGTCTCCGGTTGTTCCCCTTTTCATTGATTGATAATGCCTTTTCTTGGTTAGATTCGCAAGCACCAAGATCTATAATGACATGGGATGAGGTCACTAGAATTTCTTCCCTATTAGTAAAGCGGTTCAACTAAGAAGAGAAATTGCTATTTTTAGACAAATGGAAGGGGAAAGTTTTTATGAGGCTTGACAATGCTGTAAAATGTTGATCCATAAATGCTCACACCATGGATTTCCTAAGTGGATGTGATTGTAGGCATTTTACAATGCGTTGGACGCAAATGCAAGATCCACACTAGATGGAGCGATAGGAGGAGCTTTTATGAACAAAACGTACGAGGATGCGTATGAATTAATAGAAAATATGGCGTTGAACTCCTATCAGTGGCCTATTGAACGATTCACATATGGCCAAAAACCAGCTATAGTAAAAGCTATCCAGCAAGAGGATAAATACTAGCAGTTAATGGACAAACTTAACCGTATTGAATTCATAAATAATGCATCGTTTGTGTATGGAGGAGGCAAACCGCTCTTCCATTACATTAAAAATCCTATCGAGGGCGTGAATTACATCGGGAATCGAGGTGAAAATTCTTATTCAAATACCTAAAACCCTAGTTGGGGAGATCACCCAAACTTGAGATGGGAGGAAATCAAGGAGGAGGTAATAATAATTCGAATCAAACTAAAACCACTTTTTACCAACCTCCTTATTTGTAAAAACCTCAAGATAGAGTAAACCTAAATGACCATACTGGATGTGGTAAACGCTTGGATCAAATCAAAGAGTTGATGTAGTCAATGAGAACAGAAGTAAAACATGTGCAATTTGAGTGCAGTAATTCATATAAAACATTGACTAAACTAAAGGACCAAATGAGTCAATTAATGAGTATGATGGAAGATATTAAAAGGTAAATTGGCACAAGCATACCCAATAATGCAGAGAATAATCCTCGAAAAGAAGATAAATAGCAAGTAAAAGTGGTCGCGTTCCATTCGGGTGAAATCTTAAGTACCCCGACAAGCTTGATACCAGAGGATGCAAGAGGGGATGCAGAAGGCTCTTCAAAAAAACCCTAAGAGGCTGATCAGGAACCAGAACCAGATGAGGTTATCGAACCAGTAATTAAACCAGAAGAGAGAGTAAAAGACACAACCAGTAACACATAGGTACCGTTTCCTTCTAGATTAGAAGATAAAAAAAATGGGATGAGGACAAATTTTTAAGTTTTTTAAAATTGTTTAAAACGTTGAATGTCAACCTACAATTAATTGAATTAATCGAGAAAGTCCCAAAGTACGCTAAATTTTTAAAAGAAATCAAGTCAAGGTGTAGGAAAGTTAGTGTAGGAAAGCAAGTCAACATTAATGCGTCCTGTAATGCTATTATTTCTGTCGAAACCACATTTTTTGAAAAATGGGGGTCGACTTTAATTTTGAAAATGAAAACGAAAAAACATGAGTAGCCACCGACATTTTTTGAGGTGTGATCAGATCACCTTGCAATTTAATAGTTTTAATAAAATGTTTCGATTTTACTAAAATAATGATTTTGGTCTACGAAATTCGAGAAAAACGGATTTGGGAGTCAGTTACGTGCGAGGAAGGATTAGCACCCTCGTCACGCCCCCTAATTGATTAATCAATGTCTTAATGTCGAAATTTGAAAATTTTGATGAGACTTAAAATACGATCATTTTGTTAAAATTACTTAAAAGAATTTAAAATGGGCGTATTTCACGTCAATCGAGAAAAAGAATTATACCCCGTGAGTTAGGATATAATCTTAAATCCCGAAACGAGAATAAACACCAAAAATTCTATTTATTTTTAGAAATCTTGATTATCTCGGTGTCAGAAAAGAAATCATATTCCGTAAGTTAGAATACGATCATTTTTTAATTCCCGAGATAATTTTAAAAATGTGTTTTTTTTAAAGTGGTTTGTATATTCGGATTTATCAAAAAATCGAAACCCTGTAAGTTAGGAAACGACTTCTCGAATTCCAAAAGTACGAAATATTATCTTCGTTTTTAAAATTTTATATTTTTACAAATTTTGATAAAAATATGCGATATTTGAAACACTACATGAATAAAATGTTACATTAACATAATGAACATGATAACATCAATTTACGAGAATCATATATCATACACTATTTTAACATTAATCAAAAAATAACAATGGTAATAAGATCAAAGCATGCACATAAAAGGACAATACCAACCAAAAAAAAACAAAACAAATAAATAAATAAAATAAAATACATAAATAATGAAAGAAAAAATAGTTTGTGAAAATATTGAAAGTAAAGAACCAAATTAAAACACAAACGGAATTTAAATACACAATTTGGAATAAAATATACAAATAAATAATAATAATAATAATAGTAATAATAATAAAAGTCAAGAACAAAATAAACAAAAATAAAAATAAAAGCATCATTAAATACGAGAATCAAAATAAAATACAAAGAGGAATAGTAAACTAATAAATTAAATAAATAAAACATGAATAAAAGAATGGTCAATTAAAACCTAACTGAAGATAAAACGGGATTAAAATGACATTAAAATAAAAGTAGGAGCCTACATCCTAATAAAGTAAGCTTTTAAATATAAAAGGGACTAAAATTATAAATAAATAAGCGCAAAAGGACCAAATTGAAGTTTAATTGAAAATTTGAGTAAAAATTGAAAATAAAAAAAGGGGAGGCCCAATTGAAAGGCACGAATGACTCAGAGGGACCAAATGGCGAAATATCGCCGCCCTCTGAAATGTGCCGTTCACTAGAACCAAATTGAAAGCGAAATAAAATTCGAAGTATAAATTAGAAAATAAATAAAGGTCTGGATTAAAACAACTAAAAACGCGCAAATACACCCGTAATAGAAAACGCGCCGACCCTCCTGCGGGTCGGGTCGATGTGCAAGTTAAAGGGGTAAAACGACTGCGTTTTGGCCACTGGAGTTATGGCCCAAAACGGCGCAGTTTCAACCTTCTATAAAACCAATTTTTGTTTTTTGAAAATTTTCATTTCTCCTCTTTTCTTTAAAAAAAGATCAGAAAACACTCTCAAACCCTTCCCCCTTTTCAAAATCCGGCCATGGCTCCGGCGCTGGACCACCGTGACGGTCGCCAGTCGCCAGCGACGACGCTGCCATCCACGGTGGCCGAAAAAATCAAAAGAAGCCCATTTTTTTGGGCTTTTCGACTCTCTAAGCCCAAAAAGGGTCGATTTTCACCGGAATCGGCGGACCTCTCCCTCCGGCGAAGCTAAAAAGTGTGTTTCTTCACTTTTTATTTATTTTTTTCTTTTCATTTAAAAAAAGAAATCAAACAAAACAAAAAAAATAAAAAAATGGCAGAACAGGAGACTACCTCGGAATATATTACTGATTCTTTTTCGATTTTTGATTGTATTTTTCGAAAAAGGTCCCCTACATCACTATTTTTCGGGCTTTATATAGCCGTTCATTACAAAATATTATTTTTTTACATTTTTCGTTGTCTGCTTCTATGTGGTTATTTACTTGTAGGTACGGAGTTCGACGTGGCGGTACGGAGGTGGCCGTACAGAGGCGCGCGTGGCTGCTGTGCGGCGGCTAAAGGCTTAGGGGGCTAGGTTTTTTTACTTTTCTGAAAATGTATTGGACTTGTAATTTTTAGGCTAGGGTTTGGGTTAGGCCTTGTTTGGGTTAGGAATTTTAGGCCTATTATTTTATTTTGTAATTTGGACTTGGAAATTGGGCTAATTTATTATTTATTTTATTTGGTTTAGTTGTCTAATGGGCCGGGCAAATCGGGCCTATTACAATTTCCAAACAGGTTACCTAGAAACAAAACGACCTAGGAAGCTTTACAATTCCAATAGAGAGAGGGAGCATTCATTTTCCAAGAGCTCTATACGATCTAGGAGCTGGCATAAATTTAATGCCCGTAAACATTTATGAAAAACTCGGGTTAGGGGACCTAAGAAACACTCAGATTACATTACAATTAGTTGACAGATTTGCTATCCAACCGAGGAGAGTGTTAAAGGATATGTTAGTTAAGGTGCGTAGTTTTATTATTTTGACAGATTCTGTCATTTTAGATTGTGAAGAGGATAGGGATATACCTATTATGTTAGGAAGACCTTTTCTAGTCACATCTAAAGCCACCATTGATTTAGAGAAAAATGAATTAACGATAAAAATTAATGGTGAATCTGAAGTTTTCAGATAGGAACTCGCCAAATTGTAGAAAATCAGAAGAACCCGAGGGAGTAGTGTCATTCCATATTTATATTTGAATCCAACTGCTCAAAATCCCGAGATATGCCTAATGTGACTAATACGGGGTTAAAGAGTAGATATAAAGAAAGATATAAGCGGATGAAGGGACATGAAGACAGGTGGATAAATACTAAAAGAGATACAAGAGGGAACATGTCGGTGGAACTACTGGATGAATCTGACAGTAAAACATGATGAAATCCAAAATGTAGTTTTCCTGTATATTATGTATACTTTACTAACCATATAGTTTAAATGCTAACTTTTACTAGTATGACAACCCCGTGTTGCAACACCCCGCACTGAATGCACGAATTGAAGAAAGTACCTCGTTGTCACGACATGGAACTTCTGAGTTGCAATGAAGAAGATAGTTTCCTTAAGTTCTCCAAACTGCAAGGTCTGTCGCGACACAGAACCCCAGTGTTGCGACGTCGGTATACTGACAGTGATGTTGCGACATGGAACCCCTTTGTTGCGATGTCACTATACTTTTCTGCAGGTGACCCGACCCAATAAGCCCAAACCGACGACTTTAAAATTACTTTTAGCCATTCTTAACCATCTAAAATGTAACACCCCGAACCCGAGACCGACACCGGAGTCGAACACGAGGTGTTAATAGACTTTAAACCCCTTATAAAAATATTTCTCAGACACTGCCAATCTGCGTACTAGTCGCTTTAAAAATCATATCTTGAGTTTCACAACTCGAAAATCAGTTTCGTGATTTTTCCCTGAAACTAGACTCATATTCCCATCTACATATTTTTTTCTAGAATTTTTGGTTGGGCCAATTAGTACAGTTTATTAGTCAAAGTCGCCCATGTTACAGGGATCGACTACCCTGACCTTTGCGCATTACGACTTGGATATCTCCTTGTACAGGGCTCCAATACTGATGCCGTTTGTTTCTATAGAAACTAGACTCAGAGAGGAATCTATCCATATATGGTATGACTCCTAATTATCTCTGGTTAATTTGTAATGAATTTCCAAAGTCGGAACAGGAAATCCAGAAACCGTTCTGGCCCTGTCTCACGAGAACCTGAATATCTCTTAACATACTGTCCGTATGATTGTTTCGTTACTTTCCTATGAAAGTAGATTCATCAAGGTTTGTTTACATAATTTATTAACTATTTAATTTCCTTCCTACTATTTTTAGTGATTTTCCAAATCTACATCACTGCTGCTGTCAGCATCTGCCTTTAAGGTAGACTTTACCTATTTCATGGTTTCCATGATTCAACTAGCCCTTTTTGCATAAATAGCACAATTTATGAAAGTGATTAACCATCCCCATGGCCAATCCTTGTCAAGCATATCCACACCAAATGATTATAACAATATACTCAAACACATATAAGCCATTTTCGCATGGCTATCCAAAATTTATACAAGTCCAAAGGGTCCACGACCCACAACAAACGGGTAGTCCTATACATGCCATTTCGAAGTTCAACCAAAATTGTACCAAAAGGGGGCTTTGATAGTGTGGGCGACTTTGACCTCAAGATCCCGAGTCCGATAGCTGGAGAACCAAATCTATAAAACAGAGGAGCAATGAAACGGAGTAAGCAATTTATGCTTAGTAAGTTTTGAGCAAGGAATTCCAGCACAACAAAAGTATAGCATTCATATAGCTAAACGGATAATTTCATATGCACAAATTTACGATATCGTACTTGCTTCACATTATCAACAATTATGTACATACACAAAAGATCAACTCAGCCAAAGGCCGGTAGCTCGTTTATCAACTGAGCGAATACTTATTTGTAAGGGCTCAACTAAATTCAAGCACATACGAAACATACCTCAATGTTGGGATGTTTCGAGAGTATTAACTGGAATTTTACAGCAAGTTCATTCATTCCCAAATCACGTACCTTCGGAATTTAACCGGATATAGCTCCTCGTTCAAATGCCTTCAGGACATAGCCCGGTTATAGTAATTCGCACAAATGCCTTCGGGACTTAACCCGGATTTAGTAACTCGCACAAATGCCTTCAGGCTTAGCCCGGAATTAGTATCTCGCACAAATGCCTTCGGGCTTAGCCCGGAATTAGTATCTTGCACAAATGCCTTCGGATCTTAGTCCGGATATTGTCACTTAGCACAAGCCTTCAGGACTTAGCCCGGACATCATTCAAATAACCATGCACATTTAACAATAAATCATGGCCCATTCGTATTTCATTTTCGTTAGCAAAACACAAACACAAGACATTTATCATTCTTGCAAATTCGGCTCAATAGCCACACAAAGAGCATGATTTTAATTTGCTCAAAACATGATCTAATCACATCATAATTTAAGCTCTTTTACTCAAGAACTTACCTCGGGTGTTGTCGAACGATTCCGATAGCTATTCGACCACTTTTTCCTTCCCTTTATCGGATTTAGTTCCCCTTTGCTCTTGAGCTTAATTAAACAAATAAATTAATTTAATCATTTGAGCATCGAAAAGAGGAACACAAGGCACTTAGCCCATATTTATACATTAGACATTAAAGTCACATATGTACGGAATCATGAATCAAACTCAACATTTTAGCTAATTTTTCCCCCTTGGCCGAATATGCATGTCTATTTTGGGGCCGATTTCAACACTTAATACATTCTACAAGTATGGTCACTTGTATTGACTAAACACCCTTTTGTTTCAAGTTCAAAACTTGGCTAATACACACATATACACACTAGTACAGCATTCTCTCCCTTTCCATCAATTTAACACATGCATTGCTCATTAACATGCAAAAGTTATATTCGGCCTTAGCACACAACTTGCTAGCCGATTCTTCTCCATTTAGCAACCAATGCACATATGTGCTCACTCAAAAATGCTAAAAAGGAGGTTCAAGAATCATCCAGCCACCATCACATGCATCATTAACAAGCTTCATATTTAGCATGCAATGGCATTAACACAAACTCCACCTAGGCCGAATCTTAACTCATCCTCATGCCTCATCACCACAACATCAAACATCAACCAAGAATGATGCATCCATGGCCGAGTGTCATTTCCATCACATAGCAAGATTTAGACCATGGGCTAGGTAGAACTCAAGCTAACAACTAAAACATGCATGCATCTCATGGAACATCATCAAATATACCTTAGCCTAGCTACATGCATGGCCGAACCTCTTCAACCTTTCTTCTTCCTTCCTCTTTAAAATTTTTTGCCAAGGATGAACCAAAGGATGAGCATTTTTTTCTTTGTTTTTTTCTTTCTAGTTTCGGCTAAATGAAGATGAGAAAGGATGAACAAAAATTTTCTCCTTTCTTTTCTTTAGCTCACGGCAATGGGGGGGGGGAAACAACTACACACATTTTTTTTTGTATTCATCATACTCCTTTTCATTATTTTATGCCCATGCCCCTTATTTTATTTTTTTCCTACATACCTCACTAGGCCAACATGTTCCCAACATGTTTCCACCCATAGCATGGCCAACCACTAGCTCAAATTTTGGGTAATTTGACATGCAAACCCATCATTTTCACAACATGCATTAATAGACCATTTTAAATTAGCCTATCATATTTTCACCATGTCTCATATCAATCCCTATTTAATAATTTCTCATGCAATTGGCAAAATTGGAGAATGAAACTTCCACATACTCATGTACACACATAATAAGCATAGAATATGGAAATCAATTATTTTTATGACTCGGTTTTGTGGTCCCGAAACCACTTCCCGACTAGGGTCAATTTTGGGCTGTCACATAAAACCCTAATTTTTAACCTGGAAACACATTATCTTCTTTCTTAAACACATCTTAACCCCTTAATCCTCTCAACCATTTTAAAATATCTTAAAAATTTTTAAACCCTAAACTTCAATTTCCACTTTTTTTATTTTCTCCATCTCTCACTCATTTTGGGTGCCACGAAAATCGAGACCACTCAAGGAACAACAGACGCCACACGAAATGAGGAATTCAATGACTTCTACGAGATTAAGGATTCCTAACTTAGATTTTTTCTATTCCATCGAATTTCTTTCCTTGATATTTCGATTTAGTTCGTAGTTTAACAATAATGCCTCCTAGAAAAGTTTCACGAATTAATGAACTTGAGCCATCGACGATTCAAAATCCCTCTAGTTTTTCAAACCCAAATGTGGAAAAATGTTTTAACGAACTTCAAGGGAAAACATTCATTCAAGAAAGGGGATTTGATTCGTCGATGATCATATGTAAGGAGATATGGCCTTTAGTTCAGTACCATAGGTGGGAACTTTTTTGGATAATCTCGAAATATATCACCGTGGTCCCGATAGTTCAAGAATTCTATGCATCTTTGCTGGATCATGAGTCTAGAAATAATGACGACCATATATGGGTACTGTATTTGTGCGGGGGATAAAAGTTAAAGTAACCCATCGAAATATTTGCGATTTTTACAATGCTCCATTCTATGACCAAGATTTTATCAATGAGATCAATTTGGAATACTTTAGAGACATAGATATGGACATAAATTACTTATAAAAGGGAAGGGACAAATGGAAATACTGTCCAGGTACTAGTATCCCAACCTCCTTCCATCAAGTTATCATCTTCCTGGAGGCCAAAATGTGGGTTGAATTTGTATGCATGCAGATAGTCCCTACTTTAAATGTATCTAATGTTAATACCTTCTAAGAAGTTTTACTTTATGCTATTTTGCAAAAAAAAAAAAAAAAGAAAGATGTGTATTGGAAAGTGGATCCATCAAAACATGAAGAAATGTGCTAGTGGCCAGAAAGTGGGAGTGTTCTTTCCCCACTTAGTAACGACCTTATGCAAAAGAGCAAGCGTGCCCATGGCATCCACCGAGTAGTCACTGAAACCATCCTGAAGTATTATCAGTGATACTTTGTTCCAACAGTTCAAATAGTTATGAACCAAAGAAATAAAAGATTGGAACAAATGACAACAAGAAGCGATGACTACACCAGCTTCGTCACAAGGGTTGGCACGAGGCCAACAAGAAGTTGGTGAGAGTAGTCATTCTAAACTGGATTGGATGATACAATGGATGCAAGATTCGGGCCCTGTATTACAAGAATTTACAAGGCAGGACAATATTAGGGTACCTAACTACACATCAGACATGTTTGGGCCATCTGTAACCCTTAAAATTGAGCGTAGATGGTATGGCCTAATTTGAGCGATTACATGGGCCTTGAAGATGACCGAAATGATTTTTAATAGAAAATTCACTTGCCTTTTGAAAAAATTTGATATTGTAAAACATCTTATACTTTTTATTTTAGATTTGTGTGTTCCTTTATCATTAAAAATTATTTAAAATGTAAATTAGTTTTTAAAACCAATATTTGCAAATGGCTAATAGTCATTAAAACATTTCTTTGATCGTTTTAGAAATCACATAAAAATAATTCATGCACAATACCTTATTAAATCAAAATAGTGTTCCTTACCACAATTCATTATATAAAATTTAAAGTCCCAAAACCATTTAAACAAACCCAATTTAAAGCCCATAATAAAAGTTCAAAAGAAGTTCAAAAAGTCCATAAAAATACCAAACCATTTCCAAAATCCTTAACCACAAAAACATATTATATCAAGAACCCCTCCGAAGATCCAAATCTGAGCCTTAAGTACGAGGATTACCTGAGGCACACGAATACCATGGGTGAGCTTTAAAAGGCTTAGTGGGAGATAAAAAAAAACACTTATTTTAAAAAATAACTCATCAAAATATCACAAGGAATTTTTCAAAAAATTCACATATTATCTCATTTATTGAATCAAACATGGAATGCTTATGAACAATGCACAAATATAGGATTTCGTACCCATCTCCGCTACACACAAATATCGAGTTCCCCAGAACTCGTTCATGAAAAAGCACACCAGTTTGTGGACAAGCCACCACATAGATACCAATGAACGATCACATAGCACATCATGGATGAACCACCACATAGATACTGATGAGCTGGCATATAGCATATTATGGATAAACCACCACATAATTGTCGATAACGACCATATAATTGCAGTTAAACTGCCACAAAGCTTCCTCCTTTCATAATCCCACCCCATGCATGTGATATGGCCATTTAAACACATATGTTTCACTATTCATATTTTTCACATATTTATGCTCATAACTCACATTTCTCGGTTTTTTCACATATGCATGTATCATGCTCACATTTTCATATATTACATAGTTTTCACTTTAGCATACTTTAATATACATATTTATATTAAAACATGGATTTTAACATACATATACACATATATCACATGTTTAGATTATCACATATCAATCTAGCCATAAATCAAATAACATAGAGTTGAGAGAAACATTAAATACATCACATATCGCAAATCATGGATTTTCACAACACTTAATAATTTAGGTCACTTACTTGGTTTCCTCTTCGATTGAGTTTTTCAACTCCACATGAGTATGTAAGGTACTCACACATTAATTAATTAGTAATATTAAATTTCACTTAAAATGATAGTTGAATCCCACACCTTAATGTAGATCTAAATCGTTTACTCCCTTGTACAAGTTTCTTTAGGTCTAGTCTTGATCGCAAATCTAAACACACAATTAACTCATTTTAGTAATGATATTTTTGAATAACATGGCTTTTATTACAATATTTAATGTGAAAATCTCACCAACACTTACCCTTAATTTGAATGCTCGGATTCGTCACTCTCATGATGTTCATTGTTAATTTCTTAGAGGATTGTTAATCGATCCTTCATGTTAACACAAGATCGTATTAGTACTAATAATTTTCAAAATAATAAAAATAAAATAAAAAGTATTTAGGCCCTATACCATTGAGCCATGTCACAAAATTTTAAGACGAAGGGTTTTCAATCCTAAACTCCACTTACACTTGTTTTGTTACGATATGATCGAAGGAGTGAAAATGGAGCGAAATTGATAGTTGCATTATCTAAAATAATTGAATAAAATAAAGTATGTGTTTTAGCCACTACAGTAATCATCAACAAAAAGAGAAAACAAAAAGAAGAAATCGATCACAGGCAAGGATGGCGATGGTGGTCCGACGATGGCGGTGGCTCGATGGTCATCTGGCTACGGGGTGCGTTTGTCCGATGGTGGTGCGAAATACTAGTAGGGAGGAGGGTTCAATCAATTTTAATTCAAAGAAAGGAGAAAAAATATGGAAAAGAAGAAAATTTGTGGAGGAGAAGGTGACCAACAATGGTTGCAGCGGTGGACATGGTGACGTATAGTGGAAGAGAGGAGGGGAAACCGAAAGGGAAAGAGAGGGAATGTTGTTTGTAGATGTTGGTGAGATGGTGGTGCAAATAAACTCACGATGGTGGAAAGAAATGGGTGGTGGTTGTGGTGGCTAACAAAAGAGAGAAATGAGGTGAAGAAAATGGAAATGATGGAGACTAGGCTGCAAATGGGGGTGATAGATGGTACAGGGGGTGGTGTAGCTTGGTCAACCACGACCAAGTTCAATGCACCACAAGCTTATGGCAACAGAAGAGTTTCTAGCAAGGGAGTCAGATAAGGAGGGAAAAAGTGGATGTGTTTCATTTTAAAAAGATAAGTTTGACTTACAATTGAAGTAAAGGAATCCTCCCTATATGGTAACATAGGGGACGGATATTAAAAATGTTCAAATTTTTTAAAAAAAAATTTGCACCAAGAGGTTAAAACTAAATACCTCAAAGATAGCTAAGGAGCTTCCTACCACTAAGCCACAACACTTCCTTGTTTTCAATAATGCGTGAATAATTTTAAGACATCAGAGCTAGCAGATTCACCCTATTTACTAAATTAAATTAATTGAGAAAATAGGATGTGACAACTGTACCCTCCTTAAAAGAAATTTTGTCCTTGAAATTTTTTGATTGAAATAGGTGAGGATATTGTTGCCGCATCACATATTCAGGTTCCCAATTTAACTTACTCAAATCATGATTTCTCTACAACACTTTTACAAGCGGAACTTGCTTCCTTCTTAGAACTTTAACATCACGATCAATGATATATATTGGTTCCCCCTCAAATGTCAAATTAGAACGAACCTCAATATCCTCTACTGGAATCATAAGAGAAGGGTCGAATCGATAACGTCACAACATGGATACTTGAAACACATTGTGAATATAATCCAACTCTGGAGGTAACTCCAACTAATAAGCCACTGGTTCAATCCTCTTAATAATGCGATAAGGTTCAATGAATGTTGGACCCAACTTCCCCTTATGACCAAATCTCAACACCTTTTTCCAAGTTGAAACCTTAAGGAAGACTTTATCAACCACATTATACTCAATGTTCCTCCTCTTCAAGTCAGAGTAGGACTTCTATCGATATGATGCAACTTTCAATTGATCCCGAATAATCTTCACATTGTTCGCTGTCTCTTGAACTAAATCTGGTCCCAACACATCCTTTTCTTCCAAATCTATCCAACACAAAGGTGTCCTACACTTGTGCCCATATAGTGCCTCAAACGGAGCCATCTAAATGCTCGACTGAAAACTATTGTTATAAGCAAATTTTGCTAGGGATAAATGCTCTTCCCAATTACCTCAGAATTCGATTACACAACCTTGCAATAAATCCTCAAGAATCTGAATAACCTTCTTAGACTGCCCATCAGACTGTGGATGATAAGCAGTACTGAAATTCAATATTGTGCTGAGTTCCTTATGTAGCTTTCTCCAAAATTGTGACTTAAAATGAATATATCTATCGAAAATGATAGAAACTGGAACCCAATGAAGTCTCATAGTCTTAGCGATGTATAACCTCGCTAACTTCTACAATGAATAATTAGTGTGCATAGGTAAGAAATGGGCAGATTTCGTCAATCAATCCAGAATCACCCAAATAGTGTATTTCTTAGACAACGTCAATAGTAATCCACTAATAAAATCCATGGTGATATGCTCCCACTTCCATTGAGGAACTTAAATAGGCAGGAACAAACCCGAAGAAAATTGGTTTTTAGCCTTTACTTGTTGGCGCGTCAAGCTTCTAGCCACAAATCTATCACATTACGTTTCAATCTTGGTCACCAATATTGCTCACAAAGATATCTATACATCTTACTACCTCCAGGATGCATAGCATAGGAATTGCTATGCGTTTCCCAAAGTATAGATTGCTTTAACTCCAAATCAGAAGGCACACAGAATCTTCCATGATAACACAAGATTCCTACAGAATTATAAGCAAAATCTAAAGTCTTACCCTCCTTAACAAGCTTCACATGGGGCTCCAATGACGAATCTAAAATCTACTTCAGTTTAATTTCCTCAACTAAAGTTCCTCACACTTGTAACTCAATAAGCAAGCCACCATTATCAGATAAGCTCAACCTAGCGAAAATTGCCCTAAAATTTGACATAGACTTCCTACTTAATGTGTCCACCACAACATTAGCCTTACCCGGATGGTACTCGATGGTATAGTCATAATCTTTTAGAAGCCCGATCCAACACCTGTCTTAAGGTCAACTCCTTTTGGGTGAGGAGATACTTAATACTCTTATGATCTGTATGCTACAACAAATTCTAAATCATCCATCGGATAATTGCACTTATGTGGCTTGAGTTGCCACGAAGCGTATGCTACAACCTTCCCGTCTTCCATCAGCATGCATCCAAGACCAGAATGGGACGTATTACTATAGACCATGTAATCTTTCCTAGACTCAGGTTGAATTAATAATGGTGCTTGAGTCAAAACTATCTTAAGTTTCTCAAAACTAGCTTGCTACTCATTGGTCCACTTAAACGGTGTAATCTTTCTCAATAGCTTAGTCATCGAAGCCATAATCAACAAAAATCCTTCCACAAACTTCCTATAATAGCCAGCAAGTCCGAGAAAACTCTGAATTTCAAGCAAGTCTGAGAAAACTCTGAATTTCACTAACATTCTTAGGCTACTTTCAATCTAAGATAGCCTCGACTTTCTTTGGATCAATGCGAATACCCTCAACAGATACTACATATCCCTAAAACATCACCTCTCAGAGCCAAAACTCGCACTTACTAAGCTTCGCATGCAACTTTTTCTTATGTAAGGTTTGAAGGACCAACCTCAAGTGTTCCTTATACTCCAACTCAGACTTGGAGTAGATCAAGATATAGTTGATGAAGACTACAATGAGTCAATCAAGATACGGTTGAAAGACCCTGTTTATTAAGTCCATGAACACGACAGGAGTATTCGTAAGATCAACGGGCATCACTAAGAACTTGTAGTACCAAAATCGAGTCCTTAAAATAGTGTTCGGCACATCAACCTCCTTCACTTGCAACTGATAGTATCCTGACCTCAGATCAATCTTAGAAAAGACTATAGCACCTCGAAATTGGTCAAATAGGTCATCGATCCTCAGTAAAGGGTATTTATTTTTCTTAGTCAGCTTGTTCAGCTGACGATAATCGATGCACAGCCTCATAAATCCATCATTCATTTTCACAAAAAAGGACCGAAGCTCTCCATGGTGACACACTTGGCCTTCTGAATCCACGATCAAACAATTCTTGTAAGTGAGCCTTAAGCTCCTTGAGTTCTTTAGGTGCCATACGATAGGGTGCAATGGACACCGGTGTTGTCCCAGGCAGCAACTCAATTCCAAAATCAATCTCACGTTCAGGAGGTAGACCAGACAGCTCCTTAGGAAAAGTGTCATAAAATTCTTTTACTACTCGAATGTTCTGCAATGCAATACTATCCACATTCGTGTCCAAGATGTTTGCGAGGTAGGCATCACACCATTTACGGACCAACTTCTCTATTACTAAGGTAAAAATCACATTTGTAAGATAATTCGGACGTTCTCTAATCACAATAATCTCATTTCTAGAAGTAGTCCTCAAACTAATTCATTTAGTTTCACACATTAAGATGACTCGATGCTCGCTCAACCAATCCATTCCCAATATGAGATCAAATTTTCCAAAGGTTTGTTCCATAAGGTCAGCATGAAACACCTCACCTTACACTTGCAAAGGGCATTGCTTATAGATTTTGTTCACTTGTACAGACTATCCTAAGGGACTAAGTACTATCACATCACTAACTATTTCTTCTACTCGAATACCCAGTTTCTCAACCATCATACAAGATAAATAGGAATGAGTAGAATCCTTGTCTATTAATGCAAAATAAGGGACGCAATTAATAGTAAAGGTACCTGCTATCACATCGATCGTATCACGATCCTCTCGGTGTCTGGCCGCATACACAAGTGCTGGCTACCTTGCATCAACTCGATTAACACCCTGGCTCGGTGCTCCCTGTCTTTAACCCACATTACCTCCTCTATTCTATCCTTGAGCTCACTGTGGCTGCTGACCAGCTTTCTGATTTGGTGCACGATTCTAGCCTTGTGCTTGCACCTGATCATTCAATCGAGGACATTCTTGAATCATATGGTCCAACAACCCACATTTTAAGCATGCACCCATGCCTCTCCAACACTCACCAGAATGTCTCTTGCCACAGGTGGCATAATTCTGGAAACTATCACCTGCTAAAACAAAGTTCTTGCGGGGTCAATCATCTATGGCTTGCTTAATTGGATGCTAAGCATGTCCACTAGGATCGGAATCTAAGCCCAAATTCAAATCGGGCACACTTATCTTACTCATTAGCTATCATTCCTAAAGCATAGCGACTTAGCCTTAAGAAGTCTGCCTCGTAGTCAGCTATGAACATATTACCTTGGCTCAGCTCAATGATCTCAAGCCTTCTGGCGCCGCCATATATCCCACTCCTAAATATTTCTTAAGGAATGCCTCCAGAAAGTAATCCCATGTTAAGCAATCAGCTTGGGTGCCTCTGACAATAGCTTGCCACTAGTAATAGGCCTCATCACGCAGTAATGACACAACCCTTATAAGCTTTTGTTTAGGGGTACACTCCATATATTGAGAATCCTCTTTGTAGCCTTCAACCAATACTCGACCCTACTCGATTGGAGCCTTTCAGCAATAGTGCCACTATTGTTAACACAAGATTAGACACCCACCACTCATTTCAAAACTCATAACATGGCCTGGGGTACAGCCTCGTTTGTAGGCTCTTGCTGACTCTCGTCAACAGTAGGTACTCGTTCCACATTCTCCACAACAGGCTCAAGGGTTCACACCCAAGACGCGAATTAGTCGATTTGGGTTCAATTCCCCACGTGCTCTCATTCCCCTAATTCTAACACTGCGAGTACCCATTTTAAAATAAATTTCATCGTTATCACTTGAATATTTTCTTCAATCAAAATTTTGTTTTATCACTTTTATATGAGTTTCACCATTAATCGCTCTCACAATCTAAAGTTTTATCTCAGTCAAAAGTTTCCTATAGTTTCTTATAGTTTTACAATGCATAATTTTCACATTCCTATAGTTTCAAGGTCTATAGTTTCACACCTGAAGAACACTTAACTTGGATTGGTCTTTGGGAGGTATCAGATTTCATTATAGCAAAATTACATGTAGCATTTTTTTCCTAAAATACCCTTTTTTACGCATGAAGTTTTTCAAAAACATTTTTACCGAAAGTCTGAGTTTTGAACCGGGCTCTGATACCACTAAATGTAACCCCTAAAACTGGGCCTAGATGCTATGGCCCAATCTAAGCGATTACATGGGCCTTGAAGATGGCCAAAATGATTTTTAACAGAAAATTCACTTACCTTTTGAAAACATTTGATTTTGTAAAACTTCTTGTACTTTTCGCTTTAGAGTTGTGTGTTTCTTTATAATTAGAAAGTATTTAAAATGTAAATTAGTTTTTAAAACCTAGCTAATAATCATTGACTCATTTCTTTGATCATTTTAGAAATCACATAAAACAATTCCTGCATAATACCTTATTAAATCAAAATAGTGTTCCTTACCATAGTTCATGATATAAAATTTAAAGTCTGAAAATCATTTAAACAAACCCAATTTAAAGTCCATAATAAAAGTCCAAAATAATTTCAAAAAGTCTATAAAAAAACCAAACCATTTCCAAGATCCTTAACCACAAAAACATATTATACCGAAAGCCCCTCCGAAGATCCTTAACCACGAAAACATATTAACTCAAAAATTACCTCCCTTACTTTAAAGCTTAACAACTTTGTATGGATAGACTCGATGAATCATAAGTGGACCGAACCAACATGATTTTCATTTACCTGGAAAGAACCTTAATCTGCAATTGAATAACAAGACTTGCTGACTGTAACGCTTAGTTTTGTCCAAGTGTACACAGTCGTTTTCAAGTAATAAGTAAGTATCGAGTTATCGTCTCCACAGGGATTGTATTTGTGCTAAGTCACTTAATTTGTAAAATTATATTAACAATTTGGAAAATAAAAACACAATATAGTTGAGAAGTGGTGATTAAAATATATTAAACTAAATGCAATGATCCCTAATGCCAATTATCTTAAGTATGCAAACTATATGATTGGAATAGATTTTAGTAAAATTAAACACAGTTTGCAACAATTATAACATAAATAAACTAGGACAATGACTCTAATTAAACTCAATTTATTATCAACATGATTAATAACATTAGAAAAAAAATTCCATGGCAACTCGATCTTTCATGATTATGGAAACCACATTAGGTTCTTTTGGAATCTTTTACTTAGTAAATAGGCATTTTACTGATCCTTATTTACTAAGGGTTTCTTAGCATTTGTGTGAGGTAATAGGGACGTATTAGGTTTGAAACAATTTAATCACACAAATCTAAAAACTATGTAGATAATAGAGCTTGATTAGAGTTATTATGCAACCTACAATTTAATTGTGTTAGGATCTAAATTGAGCATGCACATTTCAATTATGCGTCCATTAGCCATCGTCTGGTTAGGATCGTTCAGCTGATTTAGGTTCATTTCAATCATGTATGATCGAAATACAGACTTGATTTCAATTGAAAACATGATTGATTGAGGCACAAACATTATAAGCATGAATCAAATAAATATTATTTAATCAAAGCAATCATCCTAGCTTAAATAAATTTAAGCTAACAGTGTTGTAAACAAGAACAAAGAACACATAGCAAACATCTTTATATTAAGTTAAAGAAAAGAAAGATTAAACCCAACTCAGAGTGGCTGTAACCCAAGAATCTGACTGACGAAACTCCTTCGTTCCTTTGCTGATGGCTCTCCAAGGTGGCCGACTAAGGGTTCTTTAAGAGGTTTAATTACTAAAATCTCTATGAAGAGATGATGCTAGGCGTGGGAATGGAAAAGGCTAAGAGAAAAAGAGAGAATGATGCTTGACGGATGCTTGAGGGATGAGGAATGAAGGAATGAGAAGGTCTTATTTAGAAGTCAGAAGAGAGAGATAGTTTGCTAAAAATAGGAGTTTCCATCTTTTAAAGCATCTTCCATGGGTGGCTGGCCATAATTTTAGTAAGTTGAGCTGATTTTTTCTTTATTTTTGGTCAATTTGAGTGCCACAACAACTCAGGACTAAGATTTGGTCAAGTGAAAATCTTTAGGTAAATATCTAATTTCTTCAACTCTTTAAAGACCTTGTGCAATTAAACCAAAAAGTGGTTTATGGATAGCCATGTGCAACTGAATTTGGGTTGACTTGGTCTCCAATTTAGACGGTTTTGTAATCCAGCAAAGCTATCAGACCTATTCAAAATAAACCAACAAGTTAGAGGACTAAAGAATTAAATTTATCCAATTTAATTAATTAATTAAAACACAAATTATTAATGAAATATTTTAAAATGAATTTTAAATGTAATTTCATATTTTATTATTTCATTTAATCATGCATGGCCCACTTTATGTCTTAAAAAATATAATATATTCAAATTAATATAAAATAAGTCATTTATTGCGTGAAAACTATATAATAAAGTATAAAATCACATTTTAATAATTTCTATGTCCTAATTTCATATTTTCACATATTTCATTAATTTATTAAATAATTTACTTAGTTTTCACAATGGATTTAAGTAAAAATGTCATAAATTACATAGAAAAAATCCTATATATTTTTCCGCTTACACACCCTTAAATTTAAATCATTACTCGTCTCGAGTAATGTTTATGCACAGCAAAAGGTCTTGCTAAGGCAAAATTGCTAATTGTGTAAGCAACATCAATCTTTGTCCCATAATCGTGCATTAATAACTTCATGCTTGTCGATCTTCTTTATTAACAAGTAATTTCATATGCAAACATTCCTTAAGATTATACTAAGCTTCAAAATATGCCAACACGGATCATAGTTTGCATGTATGTCACAGCCATAGATAACATTTTTCATTCAACATAATTTCCTATCAATCAAGAAAACAATCACAAGGCTTACTTATTATCTTCATATGTTGAACTTAGGACTTCCTCTCCACTAATGTAGGTGACATAATCATCAAATCAACAGGTCTTTTATAAGGTTGTAATGGGGCTTGGTTAAAGGTAAGGATTTTAAGAGATGGGACATTTCGGTTTAAAAATATTAACCTTTAACTTTGTATTAGTTTTCTCGTAATACAACCTTTCTCTTTACGTGAACCTTTGGAACACCCCCAAACCTATTTTGAACTCGAACTCATACATTTTTCCTTTTTTTTTTGAGACTAAGCGAACTTTTCTTCACTTTTTTTAAAGCATGAGCACATACATCTTTATGAAAATTTTCTCAAATGTTGATTCCCAAGACAACTTTAGTTACGATAAGTGCACAAATTTAGGATAACTTTAAAAAGATGATAATTGGCTTATAACGTAGGCTCATTGCAAAAAAAAATAGGCCTTTAAGCTCAAAATTATAGTTTCAAGGGTCTAATATCACAGGGTTGCCTTGAAAAGGCTCAAACGATCCAAAGAAATAGTGCCTATATCATTTTAGATTTTTATGTCCCCTAGGATTTCGCCTCAATAAAGTTACTAAGTCAATTCTAAATATATAAACCTTCATGCATGTCTAATCTCAAAAGAAACTAAGTTTTCATGGCAAACATTACTAAAGCTAATATCATACAAGCATTCCATTCTTCATAATAACATACTTTCACTTAGATAAAATCATCATTCATACTTCCATACAAACTATCTTAGTAACAAAAAAATATCTCTAAACATTCATTAATTAAAACATACTTATGAAAGAAATAATTGAAGCATACTTGAAAAAAATTTAAATGTTTGAGCAATTTATTTGTCTTACCCCTTTTAAAAAGAAGCAATGTCCTCATTGTAAGAACAAAGTAATGAATAAAAAGTGAACACCAGATAAGGTTGTAAAGAAAGAGAGGTAAGTCATTAAGACTGCTTAAGTACCAAGTCTTCCCTAATAACCTAATCCTAGACATGTTCATTCTCAGTACCACATCATTTAGTCTTATTCTTTCTAAAAAAGTGCTAAGTTTGTTCATGCTTGCTCTGTTTTATTCTATAGAAATTAAATCCTAATTACGGAAGAAATAAATTCCTAAAGACCTAAAAATAATTAAATAAATAACAGGACAAGAATCCCCCCTTTTATTTTTCTAACTTATTCCCCTTGTCTTCTTCAGCTCCATCTCTGCTTGCATTGTCAGTATCTTCCGCCCATGTCTCAAAAGTAGCATCTGAGAACTCAGGAAAAAAAGTATTAGAGATATTCTTAAAAGTATTTCGAATTGAGTCATCTCTAATTTTTGCATATTTCAAGTAAGTTTGTTGTTGATTGTGCATGAACTTGCACATATCCATCAAAATTGACAACTCCAATTTCCTTGAAGTACTTGCAGAAGTTAGCATGGGAGTTGTATATTCAGGTTCAACACTTAGCTTAACTGGTTCTTCTTCTGGCTGAACCTTTGGTTCAGGAATGTTCGATTCCTTATCAGATTCTTCCTCTTCAGTGTCTGAGACTAAATTAGCTTCAGTTTCAGTTCCATCTGTTGACTCCTTTGTATCCGGCTCAGTTGGCTCTTCTTGCTCACCTTAATTCAGTTCATGCACCCTCCCTACTAATCTTTCAAGATCATAATTTATAATGCATCCTTGAACATATCGCCCACTCAAATTTGCTTTTTTTAACACGGGCCTTTAAGCACAGTGAAGTGATTAATGATGGGAAATAAGCACTTCCTACCTTCTTTTTAGCACAATCGTGAATCTCTTTGAGGATAATTTTCCCAACATTAATGACTTTTCTGTCAAAATTGCGCATAACAAAAGCATTCGTTCCATCGAGATGGTGGAACTATGTGAGATAGGCATAAAACTATAGTGAACGAAATGAAACCATACCTTTGCTATTGGTTTTAAGTATTCTGTTCGACAAGAATGGCTCCTATACTTTATTATAATCCATTGCGATCCCAGATTTTTCACAACATCAAGCAGTTGTTGAAGAAAATCCCAATTGATATTGTTCATCATAGGGTACTACTCATCTTCTTCAACATCAGGTAAATTAAACAAATCATTGATGGACTTAGAAGTAAGAGGAACCTTTTTCTTTCGAACAATGACTTTAGTAGCATCTTGCGTTGTCAAACTAGCATAGAATTCTCGAACTAGTTAATCATCGGGAAGTGAACGAGCATCACAAAATCATTCACACTTGAGAGCATTGATTTTCTTTCTAATCGGTATAGGAACAACCGTCAAATCATTACTCTTCAAGTTAAAACATTTTTCTGGCATCATAGGTTGATGCTTGAAGATTGAATCAAATCTCTCTTTCACTTCTTCATCGATCAAAATTGGGTTTTCAAGAGTAGCCTTTGAAGTCTGGTTTTTTTGCGAGACATGGTATCTTTTCCCAAAAATTCGGCAAAGTTTCTTCACAAAAGAGAAAAGAGAAATCGGCAAAAAGGGAAGAGAACTAGGGTTTCTTTTGGGATTTGAGGTTGATGGCACAAAAGAGAGATTTAGGGATTTTTTTTAGGATGTAAGCAAATTACTTTGAGGGTTATGAAATTAGTAGAATGGAAAGGGGTTTACATAGGGAAAAAATTAGGGCAACATGTAGCAAAAATTTAGCTACATTAGGGTTACTTGGGCGGCAAGCAATAGGTGTGACGACAAGGCATGGATTTTTCCCTCCTTTTTGCTTTCTTGGGCCTCAAACTCAAACTATATCTTACTAAAAAAAATGATTAGTACTTGGGCAAAATTTGACCCTCTTTATTAACATAAAAATTTAAACAGAACAAATGAAATTAAAAAAATTTAAGTCTTAATTAAAAATTTTCTTCTTAAAAATTATATTAAATTAATTCCCATGAAAGGTTGGAAGGGTTTCAGCAGTCCCGCTTAAGTTCCAATCTCCTTAGACAGAATTAATTAAATGTAATAAGTTCTAATTATTTATTTATTTACAAAATGAGTTCATGAAAAAAATTAGGGGTCTGCTAATTTGAGCGAGGATTCAATTCGTCCATCTTCACCATCTAGTAGTGTTTGAGACGTTGACCATTAACTTTAAACGTACCTCCGTAATTGTCGTATAATTCAATAGCTCCATAAGGATAAACTTGGTAGATGGTATAAGGTCCTTTCCATCAGGATTTAAGCTTCCCAGGAAATAACTTTACCCTTGAATTAAACAACAAAACCTTCTGACCTTCTTTAAACTCATGAGGTTGTATATGACTATCATGCCATCTCTTTGATCTTTCTTTTCACATTTTGGCATTCTCATAGGAAAACAACCTAAGCTCTTCCAACTCATCAAGTTGTAACATCCTTCTCTCACCGGCTTGCTTAAAATCAAAGTTCAACTGCTTCAAAGCCCAGTGAGCTTTATTCTCCAACTCTAATGGCAAATGACATGCTTTTCCAAAGGCTAACCGATAAGGAGTCATTCCTAAAAGAGTCTTAAATGTTTTTCGATAGGCCCATAATGCATCATCGAGCCTTCGAGACCAATCTTTTCTGCTAGGGCGTACTACCTTTTCAAGGATACCTTTGATTTCGTAATTCACTCTTTCAACTTGCCCATTATATTAGGGGTGATAGGCAGTAGCAATCTTGTGATTCACATCATACTTATCAAGCAACCACTTAAGCCATTTGTTCACAAAGTAAGAACCTTCATCACTAATAATAGCTCTTGGTGTCCTAAATTGTGTAAACACATGCTTATGTAGGAATCGCATGACGACCTTAGCATCATTTGTAGGGTATGCTTCAGCTTCAACCCACCTGGATACATAGTCCACAGCAACTAAGATGTATTTGTTCCCATATGAAGAAGGAAACGGGCCTAAGAAATCAATACCCCATACGTCGAACAATTCAATCTCCAAAATGTTTGTCAAGGGCATCTCATTCCTCCTTGATATATTTCCAATCCTTTGGCATTTATCACAGTTCTTCATATAAGCATAAGTACTTTAAATAGTGTAGGCCAAAAGAAACCTGCTTCCAAAATCTTTGCTGCAGTACGTGAACCACCAAAGTGTCCCCCACTTGGAGATGAATGGTACTGATGCAAGATCTCAGCAATCTCGCTTTCAGCTACAAACTTTCAAATTATATTATCTGTACATTTTTAAACAAAAACGGATCCTCCCAAAGATAATATCGACTATCATGAAGGAATTTTTTCCTTTGTTGGTATGTCCTTTCTCGAGCAATTATTCCACATGCAAGATAATTGGCAAAATCAGCAATCCAGGGTATTTCATGAATTTGATTTACCTCAAATAAGTGTTCATCTGGGAAATTCTAGTTAATAGGCACACATGACCGAGTTACCTCATTTTGCTCCAACCTCGACAGATGATCAACTATTTGATTTTCGACACCTTTTCTGTCTTGGATCTCAAGGTCAAATTCTTGGACTAAAAGTATCCAACGAATTAGCCTTGGTTTTGCATCTTTCTTCGTGAGCAAGTATTTAATGGCCGCATGGTCAATAAATACTGTAACTTTGGTACCTATAAGATATAAGCAAAATTTTTCAAAAGCAAAAACAATAGCGAAGAGTTCTTTTTCGGTTACCATATATGTAACAGCCCAAATTTAGGGCTAGTCAGAATAGTGGTTTCGAGACCACAAATTTGACGAGAAAAAAATTTATTTTCATTATATTTTTATGGTCTATAATGTCACAAAATGATTTCGTGAAAATTTCGTTCGAAAATTTTAACGTTTGGGCACTCAATTTAGTCAAAATGACTAAATTGTAAAAAATGCAAAAGTTGAGTTCTATATGTTAGAGGTGTCCAATTGTTATGAAATTTTAAATTGGAGGTTTTTATATGGTAATTAGACCATTGGTTAAGTTGGTGGACAAAAATGGGTATGGTTAGGCATGTTTCCAAAGTTTTTCATTAAGGGAATTTTGGTCATTTAGTTATTAAAATGAATTAGAAACAAAATTAAAAGCCAATTTTTGTCCATCTTCAACCCCTAGGCCGAAAATTGCATGGAGAAATCATAACTATGGTTTTTCAAGCTTCCAAGCTCTACTGTAAGTCCGTTCTATCCCCGTTTTTAATGATTTTTACATTTTTGAAATCCTTGTAACAAGATTTACCTATTTTTACCATTGTTTTGAACTAGGGTTTGTGTTTAAAATTTTACCCATGAATTATATGCATGTATTTTGATTTTTTATGGAAGAATATGAATGTTTGGAGTGTGAGAAACGATTTGTACTAAGTAATTTTCGATGAAAATGCTTAAAGGATTAATTTGTAAAATTTATAAAATATGTCACAAGTGTATGAATAAGTGAGTATTGTGGAATGCTATAGTTATGAAAATGGTTCAACTAAGCCTAAAATGCAAGTAAATTGGATAAAAATTATTTTACGAGCCTAGGGGCAAAATCATAATTTTGTAAAACTTTAGGGGCAAAAATGTAATTTTTCCAAATTATGATTTTTGGACTGGAATGAATAGTGTGAAGGTTATATAAGTTAAATGTATTGTTATAAATCAAGGAAGATGAGAAATTGAAATTGATCGATAAAAAGAAAAGTGAGAAAAAGTGAAAAATTCCCGAATGAACATTTGGAATAAAAAGGGATACGAATGAAGTGACAGAAATGATCACATGTGTGGCATGGATTGTGTGTAGGCCACTATGTAAAAGTGAAAGTGATGGTCACGTGTGTAGTACTATGTGCAGGCTACTACGTGTACCGGAATGATAGGTCGCCTGTGTAGTACGATGTGCATGCTACTATGCGTACCAGATAGTTTCGATCACATGTGTAGTACTATGTGCAGAATACTACGTGTATCAAATGGTAATGGTCGCATGTGTAGTACTATGTGCAGGCTACTCTGTGAACTGAACATCATTGATTAGTAAGGTGGTTGCTATGTGTTGATTCTACCGGACATCATTGATTAATAAGGTGGTTGCTATTTGCTGAATCCACCGAGTATCTGTTATTATTCTGAAGTGTTCATCAGGAAATTGACTAAGTGTAATTGAATAATGAATATAGGTGTGGAATTGAATTGAATGTCTACTTAGAAATCGAAAAGTGAATTTTGAATTGAATTGTGATTGAAAGTGAAAAAGTTAAATTATGAAAGAGTACATTTAGCAATAAAATAGTTTAGACAGCAACAGTTGTGTGAATTTGAAAAATCACCAAAAATGGTAGAGACTAAATTAGAGGTAGTATAATAATTGAAATTGAATCCGAATGAGTTTATTTTCACATGAAAGAAACAGATCAGGCAAAAGAGTTATATATTTTGAGATATTAGAAGTTTAGTTAGACAGAGTTAGAATGAGTTTGGAATCCCCTGTTTTGAATTTGTAAAATTCTCAAAAATTGTAAAAAAAATAATTATGAGATAAATTTTATATGTTTAGAATCCTAAATGAATCTATTTTCAAGAAAAACAAACAAAAACAATATCTGAATTTTGTTCAATGAGATAATTAATTTTTAGTGAAGAGAGGTCAGAACTGTCAAGCACTGAAATAGGGGAACTTTGAGGAATAAACTGTACTATTTGGCTGAACAAAAAAATTTTAACATTTTATTGTAAGAAGATATGTGAATCTAGTTTCAGGGAAAATTTACAGATCCTAATTTGGAGTTGTGTAGCTCTAGGTAAAAATAATTTAGTGACTCTGACTCGAATAGACAACTTTGAATATACATGTGAGTGAATAGTGAAATTGTAGTTAATGTTGTTTAAGTGTGTTATACACATTAAGGATGTGGAATGGAGAGGAGGAGGAGGAAAATTGGAAGAAAATATGAATTATTTGTGTATAATTGGCCATATGCTCGATTATAATCGATAAACGATTGAAAAGAAATGATGTTTATAATTGTGCATTATTAGTCATAGTAAAAGTTCATGTGAGAAAATAAAGTTTCATAGTATATATATGTGGTATACTTGGTATATGATTTGGTATGTAGCAATGTCAGAAATGGTTTATGAATTAACTCATGTTGATAAGTTTGATACATAAATAAATGTGGTGCTTATCCATGCTTATAATGCTTATACTATATGTTTATTTGGCTAGCATGTTTGGTGTGTATGCTTAGGCTTTGGCCAAGTTGTGGCTGGATTATGCCACATTAAATTTATAAAATTATGCATTGAGATGGTAAATTTCTAGATGGAAATATGCTTGTGATCATTAAAGGGTGGTAAGGTTTAAAGTTTGTAATCTTTATTAAAATTGTTTATCATGTGGTTAGTCTTCAAAAAGACTAGCTTGCGACTATGGTTGAGTGTAATGTTTATATCTTGTGTGATATGCATAGGAAACGGGAGTGGAAAGGAAATGAAATACTAGGTTCATGCTTGAAGTGTAAACTGATGCAAAAAGGGGACGTTAAGTTAAACGATAAATATGTATTAGTATTGAGTTTATGAAATTGAATTGTACGTGAATTAAATGGAAATTGCAAATGATATGATTTGAATTAAATGAATTATTATGGTATTGAAATGTATATTGGATTGAGAAATTTAATTGAATCATGAACATGAGAATCGTGAATTAAATGAAATGGAAATGAAGTATTGAATTTCATGAGTATGTATTGGGTCTCAGAAGCCCTATTTGTTACAAATATAGTATTTTGAAGTTATAACGTGAAGATTTATAAAAGCATGTTAAAAATTTGAAAAGTTTAAATTTGAATGAAATTTTATAACTCGGTTTAGCATGTTTATAAGTGTATGTGTTTTGGTAATGCCTCATACCCTATTCCAGCGTCAAATACGGGTAAGGGGTGTTACAATGTGACATCGCCAGATTCGGTCATAACGTTTAAACCAAATTTGGGGTGTTACAGTATAATTGCATTGGGCTCCCGTCAAAGTTCTACTTGTATAGTAAATAGGGTGAAACACTTTATTTCTTCTTTGACCCAACGTAGCTCCAATGGCATAGACACTTGCACCAATTAGGTGTAATGATTATTGGGGTTGAGATTAACCACTTTTTAGCTCTTCAAAAGCTTCTAAACATGCTTTGTTGAAATCAAACATTGTATCTTTCTCTATCAACAAACACAACGGTGTAGAAATTTTCAAGAAATCTTTGATAAACCTTCGATAAAATCTAGCATGGCCTAAGAAACTTCTGATTCCTTTCACACTCATTGGGGCTGGTAATTTTTCAATTATTTCCACCTTTGCTTTATCGACTTCAATTCCTTTCTTTGAGATCTTATGACCTAAGACAATCACTTGCTTGACCATAAAATGACATTTTCCCAATTAAGGACAAGATTCGTCTCTTTACATCTCTTCAGTACCTTAACCAAATTACTCAAATAGATATCATAAGTGTTACCAAAAACATAAAAATCATCCATGAAAACCTCAACAACATTTTCAACCATATCAGTAAATATTGCCATCATGCATCGTTGAAAAGTTGCAGGTGCATTGCATAAACCTAAAGGTATTCACCTAAAAGCAAACGTACCGTATGGACAAGTACAGGTTGTTTTATGTTGGTCCTCCGGGGCTACAACTATTTGGTTATATCCCGAATAGTCAGATAAAAAATAATAGAATTCATTGCCTGCCAGTCGATCTAACATCTGATCCATAAAAGGCAATGGAAAATGGTCCTTCCGAGTGGCTTTGTTCAACTTTCTGTAATCAATACAAATTCTCCAACCGGTAATAGTTCTCGTTGGAATTAACTCGTTACATTTATTTTTAACAATCGTGATTCGACCTTTCTTCGACACACACGGCACTGAACTTACCCACGAACTATCTGAAATAGGATAGATGATTCCTGCATCTAACCATTTGATCACTTCCTTTCTCACAACTTCTTTCATAATAGGATTAAACCTCCTTAGCCCATCAATTCGAGCTCTTTCACCTTCTTCTAAAATGATTTTATGCATGCAAAAAGAAGGGCTTATACCTCGAATATCAGCTATGGTCCAACCAATTGCTTTACTAAATTTCTTTATAACAGCAATTAGTTGCTCCTCTTGATCTTTCGTCAATTCTACTGAAATAATCACAGGTAAAGTAGAACAATCACCTAAATAAAAATATTTCAATTGGAAAGGAAGTACATTTAGTTTGACTTTAGGTGGTTCTTCAATTGAACACTTGGGTTGCACAAATTCTCTTACTTACAACTCCAACGGTTCAAACCCTGTGGATTGACTAAAATTTCCCGGATTGGCTTCCATAAAAGCCATGTTTTCTTCATCTTCTTCATCCTCTAAAGGGTCAAGATCTAAAGCTTTCTCTAATGGATCTTCTTCAAAATTGCTTTCCATAGAAACCAAGGTTTCTATCTCTTCCATAACTGAACACTCCTCTGCCGGATTGGGAAATTTCATCGCTTTAAGAATGTTAAAGGTTACCTGATCATTTTGAACTCACATGTCTTTTCTACACATCAATTAACGTTCTTCCCATCACTGAGAAAGGTCTCCCAAGGATGATCGACATTTCCTTGTCTACTTCAAAATCTAAGACAATGAAATCAGTAAGAAAAAAATTTTTATCGACTCTTACCCAAACATCCTTAATCTTTCCTTCGGAATATGCTAAAGATTGATCCGCTAGCTAAAACGTCACAGTTTTAGGTCTTACTTCACCTATCCATAACATCTTGAAGATAAACTTAGGCATCAAGTTGATACTCACTCCTAAGTCACACAAAGCTTTACCACAGTAGGAGTCACCAATGTTACAAGGTATAGTAAAGCTTCCTGGGTCATTCAATTTCAGTGGTAGTTTGTTCTACAAGAACACACTGCACTCCTTTGTCAAGGCAACAGTCTCATACTCACTCAGTCATTTATTCTTGGACAGTATATCCTTCATAAACTTCACATAATTCGGCATTTGTTCTATAGCCTCCACCAATGGAATAATGATGTGTAACTGCTTCAGAACATCCAAAAACTTCTTGAATTGTACCTCCTGTTTCTGTTTGGTTTGCTGCAATATTTGTGGATATGGAGGTGATGGAACTTTCGGTTGAATCGGACAACTTTTTTGAGTAGGTAATTCTGCATCCAAAGAATATGTTAAAATATCAAAATTCACTAAGTCAGGGTTTACCTTATCAGACTTTGCAGTTTCTGATTCCTTTGGTGTTGGAACTTCAACAGCTGGTTGATTCTTCTCAACAAGTTTATCTTCAACATCAACAAATTAGGTTCTAGAATTTTACCACTTCGCAATGACACTGCCTTGATATGTTATTTACCCAAATTTTTCAAATTCCCAGTATCGCTCGGCAAGGTTCCTTGCGGTCTATTACGTAGCTTCGTAGCTAACTAACCTATTTGGTTTTCTAAATGTTTCAGTGTTGCTACTTGGCTTTAGATCAAAGTGTAATTCATTGCCATGTATGCTTTCAAAAAGTTCTCCAAATTATTTGATGCCTCAGTTTAAGGTGGTTTTGGAGCTTGCTGATTAAACCCTTGAGATTGGTTGGGTCTTTGCTGCAAGAATTTGTTGTTCGGTCCATTTCCTTGATTGCTCCAAGAAAAGTTAGGATGATTATACCATGAAGGATTGTAGAAGTTGGACTGGGGTCCTTGTCCACTCCTATTTTGATATTGGTTCCCCACATAGTACACTGACTCGAGATTTGATGGACAATTCTCAAAAGAATGACCTTCCCTACAGTACACACAGGAAACTATTTCAAACGGACTTGGTGGTTGAGCTGCAAAATTATTAGTACTATTAGCGGTTAACAGTTTTAACATAGAGGAAATAGATGATACCTGAGCTGATAACGAAGTGAGGGCGTCAACTTCATGAACTCCAGCTACACATCTTTCTGAAGTTGTTTGATTTGTTGGCCATTGATAGTTATTACTCGTGATCCTCTCAATAATCTCATAAGCCTCATTATAAGACTTATTCAAAATTGCACCATTCGCGGAAGCATCTACCATCAATCTTGTAGTTGCATTGAGACCATTATAGAATTTCTCCAACTGGATACAATGAGGAATCTATGATGAGGACATTACAAAGTAACTGCTTGAATTGCTCCCAAGCCTCATACAAAGACTCATAATCCAATTGTTCGAAAGTTGTGAACTTGTACCTTAACTTAGCGTTTTTTCTAGGTGAGAAATACTTAACTAAAAATCTCTCTGCTAATTCTTGCCATGTAGATATAGAACTTGGTGGCAATGAATTGAGCCATACTCGTGCTCGATCTCACAATGAGTACGGAAACAACTTCAACCTCAGTGCGTCTTCAGTCACACCAGCTATCTTGAATGAATCACTCACCTCCATAAACAATCGAAGGTGGAGATGTGGATCTTCCGTGGACATACCACTAAATTGGCCCACCGTTTGTAGCATTTGAAATATCATTGGTTTCAATTCAAACTGGGTTGCCTCAATATCTGGCCTTCTAATTCCTGGGTTTAACTCACTGAAAAGTGGCACAGCATATTGGCTGATGCATCGATCCCTATCATCGGCAATGAGGATAGGATTTCGTACTTGATCGGCTTTATTACCTTTCTCTTGATTCTAATTTCCAAGGTCCAACTGGACTTGTCATTGAGTTGTTCGTTCACGTCTTCTTTGCCTGAAAGTTCACTCAATTTTAGGGTCTACAGGGAGTAAATCGATAATTCGATCTATGCTCATAAACACTCGAAAAGAAAATAAAAAAAATTAAAAAGAATAAGTTAGTAATGTTAGAAATAAATCAAATTGAAAATAAATAATTTCACAAGAAAAATGACTATGGTAACAGTTGACAATCCCCGACAATGGTGCCAAAAACTTGTAACGCTTAGGTTTGTGCAAGTGTACACAGTCGTTATCAAGTAATAAGTAAGTATCGAGTTATCGTCTCCACAGGGATTGTATTTATGCTAAGTCACTTAATTTGTAAAATTATATTAACAATTTGGTAAGTAAAAACACAATATAGTTGAGAAGTGGTGATTAAAATATATTAAACTAAATGCAATTATCCCTAATGTCAATTATCCTAAGTATGCAAACTATATGATATGAATAGATTTTAGTAAAATTAAACACAATTTGCAACAATTATAACATAAATAAACTAGGACAATTACTTTAATTAAGCTCAATTTATTATCAACATGCTTAATAACATTCGGAAAAGCATTCCATGGCAACTTGATCTTTCATGAGTTTGGAAACCACATTAGGTCCTTTCGAAATTCTTTACTTAGTAAATACGCATTTTACTGATCCTTTTTTACTAAGGGTTTCTTAGAATTCGTGTGAGGTAACAGGGACGTGTTAGGTTTGAAACAATTTAATCACACAAATCTAAAAACTATGCAGATAAGAAAGCTTGATTAGAGTTGTTATGCAACCTACAATTTAATCGTGCTAGAATCTAAATTGAGCATGCACATTTCAATTATACGTCCACTAGCCGTTGTCTGGTTAGGATCACTCAGTTGATTCAGGTGCATTTCAATCACGTATGAACGAAATACAGACTTGATTTTAATTGAAAACATGATTGATTGACGCACAAACATTATAAGCATGAATCAAATAAATATTATTTAATCAAAGCAATCATCCTAGCTTAAATAAATTTAAGCTAACATTGTTGTAAACAAGAACAAAGAACACATAGTAAACATCTTTATATTAAGTTAAAGAAAAGAAAGATTAAACCCAATTCAAATTGGTTGTCACCCAAGACTCTGACTGACTAAACTCCTTCGTTCCTTTGCTTTGCTCCTTTGCTGATGGCTCTCCAAGGTGGCCGACCAAGGGTTCTTTCAGAGGTTCAATTGCTAAAATCTCTATGAAGAGATGATGCTAGGCATGGGAATGGAAAAGGCTAAGAGAAAAGGAGAGAATGATGCTTGATGGATGCTTGAGGGATGATGAATGAATGAATGAGAGGGTCTTATTTATAGGTGAGGAGAGAGAGATAGTTTGCTAAAAATAAGAGTTTTCATCTTTTAAAGCATCTTCCATGGGTGGCCGGCCATAATTTTAGTAAGTTGAGCTGTTTTTTCCTTGATTTTTAGTCAATTTGAGTGCCACAACAACTCAAGACTGAGACTTGGTCAAGTGCAAATCTTCAGGTAAATCTCTAATTTCTTCAACTCTTCAAGGACCTTGTGCAATTAAACCAAAAACTGGTTTATGGACAGCCATGTGCAGCCAAATTTTGGGTTGACTTGGTCTCCAATTTGGACGGTTTTGTAATCCAGCAAAGCTATCAGACCTGTCTAAAATAAACCAACAAGTTAGAGGACCAAAAAATTAAATTTATCCAATTTAATTAATTAATTAAAACCCAAATTATTAATGAAATATTTTTAAATGAATTATTAAATACAATTTTATATTTTATTATTTCATTTAATCATGCATGACCCACTTTATGTCTTAAAAAATATAATATATTCAAATTAATATAAAATAAGCCATTTATTGCATGAAAACTATATAATAAAGCATAAAATCACATTTGAATAATTTCTATGTCCTAATTTCATATTTTTACATATTTCATTAATTTTATTAAATAATTTCTTAGTTTTAACAATAGATTTAAGTAAAAGGTGATAAATTACATAGAAAAAATCCTATATATTTTTCCGTTTACACTGACCTGGTTCAAATTCTCGAACTCAAATGTGCTTGTCATGCCATTTCTTGAGTCTCTCCTTAAGTTGAAGCATCCGTTTCTCTTTAGCACTTTTAAGATCCAAGTTGAGTCGTTGGAGAGCCCAGTAAGCTTTGTGTTCTAACTCCAAGGGTAGATGGCAGGCTTTCCCAAAGACTAACCTATAGGGTGACATACCTAAAGGTGTCTTGTATGCTGTCTTGTAAGCCCATAATGCATTATCCAGTCTTTTGGACCAATCTCGTCGGTTCGGGAAAACTAACTTCTCAAGTATGCCTTTGATCTCCTTGTTTGCCAGTTCAGCTTGCCTATTCGTCTGCGGATGGTAAGCTGTAGTGACCTTGTGTTTAACTCCATGTTTATCTAATAACCATTTCAACCACTTGTTCACAAAATGGGACGCTTCATCAGTGATGATGGCTCTTGGGGTTCCAAACCTTGTGAACACATGTTTCAGCAAAAACTTCATTACAACCTTAGCATCGTTTGTCGAAAATGCCTTTACCTCAACCCACTTAGACACATAGTCTACTGGTACTAACATGTACTTGTAACCAAAAGACGGAGGGAAAGGATTGAGAAACTCAATACCCCAAACATTGAATAATTATACCTCAATGATGTTTGTTCGAGGCATCTCATTTCTGTTGGTGACATTTCCGACCCTTTGACATCGATCAAAACTCTTTACGTAAGCATATGAATCTTTGAATAGTGTTGGTTAAAGGAATCCGAGTTGCAATACCTTGGCTACAGTACGTGTACCTCCGAAGTGTCCCCCACTCAGAGCTGAGTGACAATGGTATAAAATCTTATGTACTTCATCTTCTGCCATGCATCTCCTGATCATTTGATCTGCACACTTTTTAAACAAATACGGTTCTTTCCAAAAATAGTACTTCACATCATGAAGAAAATTTTTCTTTTGATGATACGTCTTATCAATCGACATCAAACCACAAGCTAAAAAGTTAGCAATATCAGCAAACCAAGGGGTATTATAGACATGATTTACCTTCAGTATGTGTTCATCTGGAAACGTCTCTCGAATTGGTATAAGAGGAGAGTTCCCTTCTTGCAGCTCCAATCTGGACAAGTAGTCTACTACTTTGATTTCCACTCCCTTTCAATCTTGAATTTCTAGATCGAACTCTTGAAGTATAAGTACTCATTAGATCATTCTCAGCTTAGCGTCTTTCTTGGCAAGTAAATACTTTATTACCAAGTGGTCCATATAAACAGTCACTTTGGTACCTACAAGATAAGATCGAAACTTATCAAAAGCAAACACAATAGGAAGTAACTCTTTTTCTGTTACTGTGTAATTCAATTGTGCTCCTGTTAAAGTCCGACTCGCATAGTAGATGGGATGAAAAACTTTGTCGCTTCGCTGACCCATGACAGCTCTGATCATGAAGTCAGTTGCGTCACACATCAATTCAAATCGCAAATCCTAGTCTAGTGTGACTATTATGGGTGCCGAGACTAACTGACTCTTCAAATTGTTGAAAGCTCTTAAGCACTCCTCATCAAATTTAAATGTTGTGTCTTTCTCCAATAATTTGCATAAGGGTTTAGCAACTTTGGAGAAGTCCTTGATGAATCTTCGATAGAAACCAGCGTGGCCCAAAAAGCTCCTAACACCCTCGATTCCATTCGCTTTATCTACCTCGATTCCATGTCTTGTTATCCAATGTCCTAGAATAATACTTTCTCGTACCATGAAATGACACTTTTCCCAGTTAAGTACAAGGTTTGTTTCTTCGCATTGCCGTAGTACCTTGGCTAGACTGGCTAGGCAATCATCATATGTATCTTCGAATACTGAAAAATCATCCATAAAAACTTCCAAATATTTCTCAACCATGTCAGTAAAAATAGACATCATACATCTTTGAAATGTTGTAGGTGCATTACATAAACCAAATGGCATGCTCCTAAATGCAAATGTACCGTACGGACAGATGAATGTTTTCTTCTGCTGATCTTCTAGTGTTACTGTAATCTAATTATACCCCGAGTATCCATCAAGAAAACAGTAATAGTCTCGCCCTTCGAGTCTATCCAACATCTGGTCCAAAAATAACAAAGGAAAGTGATCTTTCCTAGTTGCCTTGTTCAGCTTCCGATAATTTATGCAAATTCTCCATCCCGTAACCGTTCTAGTCGGTATCAACTCGTTATTATCATTTTCAATGACTGTGATATCTCATTTCTTTGGCACGCACTGGACCGGACTTACCCATGAATTATCTGAGATGGGGTAAATTATACCCGCATCTAACCACTTGATGATTTCTTTCTTGACTACGTCCATCATGATGGGGTTTAGTCTTCGTTGTCCATCAATCGTCCCTTATTCGCCATCTTCTAAGATAATCTTTTGCATGCATACAGATGGACTAATTCCGCAAATATCAGCTATGGTCCATCCGATAGCCTTCTTGAGTTGTTTCAACACTAGGATGAGTTTCTCTTATTATTCAGTAGTTAATTCTGCTGAAACAATCACAGCCAAAGTAGAAGAGTTACCTAAATAAACATATTTCAAATGTGAGGGAAGTACCTTTAGTTCTAGTTTAGGTTCCTCCTCGATTGACACTTTTGATTGGGCATAATCCCTTTTCTCTAACTCCAAAGTTTCAAAGCAAGATTACGGATTAAATCCCCTTTGATTAGCTTCTAACAAAGCTAAGTATTCACCCTCCTCTTCATCATTTGTAGGATCTGATGTCAAAATTTGTTCCAATGGGTCCTCAACATAATTGAGTTCCTTCTCCACGATTAAATCCTCTAAATCAAACACTGCAGAACAATCATCAATTGCGTCAGGAAATCGCATGGACTTAAAAATGTTAAATGTTACCTGATCATCCTGAACAGGCATAGTAAGCTCGCCATTCTGCACATCAATAAGGGTCCTTCTGGTTGCTAAGAATAGTCTTCCTAGGATGATTGGAACCTCTTTGTCTGCTTCAAAGTCTAGAATCATAAAGTCAGCAGGAAAGATAAATTTGTCTACACGTACCAATACGTCCTCAATTTTTCCTTCTAGATGTGCTAAGGATCGATCTGCTAATTGAAGTGTAATCATAATATGTCTAACTTCACCTATCCCCAACTTCCTAAATATTTACATGGACATCAAGTTGATACTCGCACCCAAGTCACATAGTGCCTTACCACAATATGTTGCTCCAATATTGCAAGGTATGGTAAAACATCGAAGATCCTTCAATTTTAAGGGTAGTTTGTATTGAAGATATGCACTGCATTCCTTCGTTAGGGCTACCGTCTCAAATTCTCCAAGCCTTCATTTTTTAGACAAGATATCCTTCATGAATTTGACGTAGTTCGGCATTTGTTCAAGTGCTTCAACCAACGAGATGTTGATATGAAGTTGCTAGACTACGTCTAGGAACTTCTTGAATTGAATTTCTTGCTTCTACTTCTGAAGTCTTGGGGCAAATCTAGGCTTGGGGCAAATCTATACTTTATTAACTCAAATTAATAAAGCCACCAATTGTGGAGGGGTTTGAATGCAACTTGAACAAGTCTTTTAGGGCCTCTTTGAAAGCTTAAATAATCAACTAATGAGCTGATTTGGGTCAACTCTTGGGATGGTTATTGAGTTGTCCATTTCTTGGACGGTTCGGTTCACTCGGTTCAGTTCAACTGGACCATTTTTTCATAATTAATTAATAATAATTTATTAACTCAAATTAAATTGGATATAAATTAAAATTAATTATATTATGAATTAATACATATAATTTTGGACCGTCTGAGGCTGAAATTTAGTTCGCCTCGATACTTTAAATTGCTTCTCGATTTTGTGCTTCTATCAGTGTTTGCCGAACCATTTTTTGCCCTTTGTGCAAATCTGTCGAAAATAAGCAAAATTAATCAAAATTAATTATAAAATTAACTAAAATTGTACCTATTCCTATTTTAAGTGAACTTTAATTAATTTGTAAAAATTAATTATTTTTTCGACAAGAATTTTATCGAAACTGTACGATTTTAAATTAAAAAGGGTACGTAAAAATGTGAAAATTTTTGTGTTTCCAGCAAGCTAAACAATCAACTAAATAAGCTGATTGGGTTAGCATGTGGGACTATTTTGGGTAGCCCATTTGCTCTGTTAGATTAATCTCTCAGTTTAGCACAATTAGGCCTCCTTTCATAATTTAATTAGTAATAATTATTTAACCCAAAATAAATTAGTTTAAAATTAAAATTAATTATATTATGAATTAATATTTATAATTTGAACTGTCTTAGGCTGAAAAATTAATTCACCTCGATGCTTCAAAAATCGCTCTCCGATTTTGTGCTTCTAGTAGTGTTTGTCGAGCCAATTTTCACCCTTTGTGCAAATCTGTCGAAAATAAATCAAAATTTATCAAAATTAATTATAAAAATAATTAGAATTCAATATGTTAATAGTTTAAGTGCAATTCAATTATTTTATAATTATTATATATTTTTCGACAAAATTTACACCGAAACTACATGAATTTGAGTTAAAAAGGGCATGAAAAAGCCTATATGTTTTCTTGTTTCCACACCCCTAAGCTTAGTTCATTGCTCGTCCCGAGTAATGCACAAATGAAAGAGAATTTCTTGGAAACACCTTTTAAAAATTCCTTCAGAAAAACATTCTTCCCAAAATTTTGAATTTAGTATACTTATGTTCCAGAACAAGAATTTTGATATTTATGCTACTTAAGTTTACATATCGTTAAAATTAATCTCAAATATTATTATGATAGCAAAAATAGACTAAATTTTTTCTCAATAAAGACATGTTCAATCCCTACCAATTTGATATTATTCCCTTATTTAAGTTTAATTTATGTATTCATATGTTGAACATAGCAATTTCTCTCCACTAATGTAGGTAGCGTAAAAACTTGAATCAATAGGTCTTTTAAACAGGTTGTAACGTGGCTAGGCTAGGGGTAGGTAAAAGATAGATAAATTTAGGCCAAAAAAACCCTAGACTCTGCTTGAATCAGACTTTCGGAATAATTACCTTTAATACACCAACTTATTTTGCTTTCACATGCTCTTTTGTACATCAATTTTTTTTGAGTACATATGCTCTCTTTTTTTTCTTTTTTTTTCACGAGCATTTTGTTGCATGTACTACAAATTTTTTTGAGCATTTGATACTTCTTTTCAACTCCTCTAAACTTATTTTCAAAGAATATTCTGAATAGTATTGAGTCTAGTGTTTGGGATAATTTAAAGATAATTATGAGAGAAGTGATGGCTAAATATTGCAAAGGTTCAAATAAAATTAGGCCATATAGTCTCAAAGTTGGGTTTCAGGGGATAAAATTTCATCAAGGCTGGCTTGAAAGGCTCAAACGGTCCAAAAAAAGTTGTCTAAAAATCATTTTCAACATTCCATGCTTCCTAGGATTTCGCCTCAAGAAATTACTAATTTAATTCTAGAGACTTAAACTTTCTTGCATGCCTAGCTTTCCTGAGGAACTAAAAATTTTATGATATGATTTACATACTTTATTAAGAGTACATTTATGTCATAATTCAGCTAACATAACAATCATTGAAATAATAAAACTTTATTCGTACTGAAGATTAACATACTTAATAAAATTTCAAATTTTTGAACAAAATATAACCTAATCATAATTAAAAGAAAGATTTATTCTGAGAGGAAATACTTTCAAATTTTCGGTCCCCCTACTTAAGATAAACAATGTCCTCATTGCTAGAAGTGAATAGATACTATATACCAGGTAGGATTCTAGAAGAGGAGGTGAGTCAATTTGACTGCTTAAGTACCAAGCTCTCTCTTCATCCAATCCTAGACATGTATATATCTATTTCCACACTTCTAATTTAAAACTTGTTGATTTTTATTTATGATTTCCACTTCTTGTTTTATTATGCTAGAAATCAAAATTCTAATAGATCCTAATCCTAAAATAACCTAGGAAAGAAAATAACATATGGTAAAGATCCCCCTGTAACACCCCTTACCTGAGACCGTTGTCGGAGTCGAGCACGAGGTGTTATCTGACTTAACTTACTAGTTCAGAGCATAAAAATTTGCTTTTAAAATTAATCCGTTCATGTTCAATCAATATGTCCCTAAAAATAACCCTCGAGACCCTAAAACATACAACAACAAACGGTTCAAGTCCAAACCGGGAACATTAAAAATTTTCCAAATACTTAAACAAATCAAAATATTTTATTTTACTGTTCACAATAAAACTGTCCACTCGCGTAACAGTCACTAATTTAATTATAACTTGAGTTATGAAACTTGAAATTTAGATCTGTAAATTTTATCTGAAACTAGACTCATATATCTTCTTATCATAAAATTTCCAAAATTTTTAGTTTATCCAAATAATATAGTTTATTCGTTAAATTCTCCCTTGTTTCACTACTCGATAGTTCTGACCCCTCTTCACTAAAAATCAATTATCTTATTGTACAGAATTTAGATAATGTTCTAGTTTGTTTTTATTGAGAATAGACTCACCAAGGAATCTAGACATATAAATTTTCACTCATAATTATTTCTGTAAAATTTTTAATGATTTTCTAAAGTTAGAATAGGGGACTTCAAAAACCATTCTGACCCTGTCTCACTAAAATTCAAATATCTCATAATATAAAATTCCATTTCCTACACTGTTTCTTTTTGTGAAAATAGACTCGACAAGTTTTAATTCTATATCTTATTCACTCTCTAATTCCATTTCTACTATCCTTGGTGATTTTTCAAAATCACGTCAATGCTGCTGTCCAAAAACTGTTCCATTGCAAATTTTTACTCTTTTATAATTTCTTTGTATTAACTATAATTTAGGCATACACAACACCAAAACATGTTCTTAAATAGTCATTTCAATAGCTAATAATTATCGAACATTTACATGCTATTCATTAGCCATATCATAAGGACACATACACAAAATGACTAAGTCCCTATACATGCCATAACTTAAAACGTTTCGATTTACAAAATACCGAGATGGCCTATTGATAGTGTGAAACGATCTCCGACGTCCTTACGATCCCCGACTTGGCTTGGCGATACTATATAAAAAAAAAAGAAAATAAAGGGAGTAAGCAGAAAGCTTAATAAGTTTACAAGCAAGTAAATAACAACATTTAACATAAATAATTATAATCATAAATCATCATCAAGTATCATGGTATTTACTTCTTCTTTACTTACTCTCTTACTTGTTTACTTACTTGCTTACTTAAATAACTCATGATTATAACTTACTCCTCCCTTGCTGAAATTTCTTTCTCAGATGATAACTGAAATATTCTTAACCCTTATAACTCATCTGAATCTATTTATTATGCTTTTACCTGAACTTTCATGTAACATAGTCTGTTTACTAGCCCGTTGAACCACTTGGAATACTAAGGATACCCGGGTCTCCTATCTGATAATAACATGCTAAAGCCATATCCCAGACATGGTCTTACATAGGATGTTTCCTGAACTACCAATGCCATATCCCAGATATGGTCTTACATGGGAGTTCTCATATCGGTGCCCATGCCATGTCCCAGACATGGTTTTACAGGGGACCTCTCATCTCAGTGCTAACGCCATATCCCAAACATGGTCTTACATGGGACCTCTCATAACCTCAATAATGTCAATGCCATGTCCCAGACATGGTCTTACTTGGGATCTCATTCCCTTAATGTCATGACATTTGTATCTGATACATTCCTAATGTTTCAACGAGACTTTTAACACTGATTCTCTATCATCTCATACTTGAGTCAACATTAAATAATTTCATGAATTAAGTACATAATTGCTGTAAAATAACAACATTAATAATAATTCTTGAAATATTGCATTTATTTACCGTTAACTTACCTCGGTACAAAATACGATAAAATCTAGCAACTCAGTCGTCAACCTTTTTCTTTCCTTGGTCTAACTCTGGATTTCATTCCTCTTGATCTATAATAGCAAATTTAGCTTATTTAATACTCACATTCATCAAAACAGTCCTTGACTCGAACTTTGGCAAAATTATGATTTTGCCCCTAAAATTTTGCATATTTACACTTTTGCCCCAAAGCTCGAAAATTAAACTTCATCACTTATTCTTATGTTTTATGACATGCTGAACATCTTTCCTTCTATGGCAACATCAAATACCCACTCTAACATTTACTTATGAATATTAGGTATTTTTACCGATTATGTCGTTTTACTTGTTTTCACTTAAAATCGCCTAGCTAAAGTTGTTTAACATAATTTCAAGCTTCATATTCTATCATAAAACATCAAAATAAACACATTTCACCTATGGATATTTTTCCAAATATGAACCCTAACAAGAATTAATGGTAGAATAAGCTAAACCGAGCTACGAGAACTCCAAAAACTTTAAAAAAATTAAAAACGAGGCTTCGATGCACTTACTATGTGCTTGAGAAAATGAAGAAACCATATCTATGGTGTCCTTGAAGTTTCGGCCCTTATGGAGAAGATGAGCACATTTTGCCATCTTTTTCCCTTTTAATTCTTTTTATTACCAAATGACTAAAATGCCCTTCATTAAAACTTTAGTTATTTTTATCTATGCATGCCCATTTTTTTCCATGAAAATCTAATGGTCTAATTACCATTTAAGCACTTCTACTTCAATTATGCACTTCAATTAAATCATTTATCATCTAAAGCTCATATTTACCCACTTTTGCAATTAAACCCTAATATGCAATTCAGACATGCAATCGCTGAAATTTCTTATCGTATTCTAACACATGCATCCAATCAATCGGTAAATCATAAAAATTAATCACAATAAACTTTTCTATCTCGAATTCGTAGTTTGCAACCACTATTCCTTTTAGGCCCTATTTTGGGATGTTAAACCCCCTTTTTATTTATTTACAAATCCCTTAGAATTCGACTCATCTTTTGCTCCATCATTATTATTTTTGCATGAATCGCTTTGTTCCCTCTTCGATAGTGGACTCTATGCTTCAAATATAAAATCTGGAAACTTTGGCACAAAAATAAATGGGTCATTGAACATTTTCGTAAGAGCGCTTCTCATTGAGTTATCCTTTATTTTTGAATATCTCCAGTAAGCTTGTTGTTGCCACTGCATATGTTGCATTATGTCCATAAACTTTGACAGCTCATCTTGAAGATCTGGGTGAAGCAATTGAGTTTTGAACATTGAGGTTACCATGTCAAGTTTGGTTACTAGTTCCATTGGTTTTGCCTCATCAGGGATTTCAATTGAATGCATTGTTTCGATCTTTGTGGGTTATTCTTCTTCGAGATCCTCGCTCTTTGCAACTCATTATTATTATTTTTGCATAAATCTCTAGCAATTCGATAAAGGTCCCAATCTGTGATTGTGCCTTGGCTATAACCTGTCTTCTTTATGTTTGCAAGAATTTTAACTTTCAAGTAAAAAATTGTTATCATAAAGGGAAAGTAAGCTGGCCAAAAATTCTAGTGGCATAATTTCGTATTTCTCATAGAATGATTTTTTCCAAACCAATGGTCTTTGCAGTTAAAATCAAGTATAATAAGATCATTCGCTCTAATGAAATTGTAGTCCTATGTGAAATAGGCATAAGGCTAAATCGAATGAAATAGAACCATACCTTCGCTATTGGTGTCAAATATTCTCTACAGCGAGTATGAGTTCCATTCTTTGACACAGTCCACTTAGAACCTGGAACTATTTATTTTAATTTTTCAGCCTCAATATTTCTCATCAAGGAAGAATACTTGTCGTCTTTAAAATCAGGTAATTCAAAAAATTCATTCATAGCATTTGAGCTTATTGGTACCTTGATTCCTCAGACAGAAACTTCCGTTAATTTTTTTGAGGTCAAATTTGCATAAAATTCACGAATTGATTCCTCATCAGCACTAGGTCTTTTCTCACAAAACAACTCCCAATTGAGAGCTTCAGCAATTTGTCGAATGCACGCCCTGAAATCGATATAGTTTTTTTCTCTTAGTGTAAAGCCTTTTTCAAGGTGCATTTGTTGATTCTTGAAAACACTATCATATCTCGCTTTGGCTTATTCACAATGAAATTTGTTTTTTGATTCTTCTATTTGGACAGAGGCACAAGTTCTCTTGCGAGGCATGACTAACTTGAATATAAGATGGAAACAAATATTTTCTCAAAAATTCAATTAGTATAAAAAATTAACAAAAAATAAATTGAAGAGTTAAATAATTAAAACAAATTAAAATTTAGGAGAAAACTTTCTTACCATCTTTGTATAAAAAAACTCAATAAATAAAATTAAAAGCAAAAGATTTTAATTAAGGGATGGTTGGAAGGGTTATCGGCTAAGTGATGTGCGTTTGGCGCGACTTGGTGCGATGAAGATAGTAGCAATGTGGGGTGTTGGCGCAAGTAGCAGGGCATGTGTGTGCCGCGCGAATGTTGGGAAGCATGTCGTGCAGAGGCTGGTGAGTTGCTAGGCGCGCAGGTAGATGTGTGAGGGAGCAACAGGGCCTAATGTAAGCGGCAACAACAGCGTGCAAGGCAGGGCCTGTGCAATAGGTGCAACGACAGGGAGCAGGCTGCTAAGCTGTTTGTGTGAGCGGGTTGGAGCAGGAAGCAGCAACTGATGCGCGTTGGGGCTACTGGTGTGCGGATGGTGGGTGTTTGTGTGGTTGGTTAAGGTGCTGTGAATGATGGAGAAAGTTGGTGGAATTTATAGTGAAGAGGGTAGGAGTTCAATTAGAATTCTTAGAGCAAATTAATAATTAAAATATTCTAAATCGTAATTCCACACAAAGTTAATAACAATTAATAATTAATATGATGCATATTAAAATATTATTTGCTATTAATTTATTGAAATAAAAACTATTAATTAAAATATGATCAAATTTAAACTAATCCTAATTCTGTATAAAGTTAATAATAATTAATATATTATAATAAATATAATTACTTATTAATTATTATCACTTTATTTATTAAAAATTAATTTAAAATTTTTTATTTTAGCTGCCTTAAAAATATTTACAAAAAGAGACAGCTAATTTTTAATATTTACAAAAAGAATAACTAAATTTTGCAAATAATTCAATAAAGTACCTAGACTTAAAGAAAATTTGAAATTTGAGTTGCAATTAAAACATGGATCAAAATTGACCCTTTTATTTGAAAAACTAAAAATTTATTTTGTCATTTAGGGAATAATTTCTCAGAAGATTATGTTCAAATCAATTCCTAGGAAAGATTGGAGGGGTCACAAGCAGTCCCGCTTAAGTTCCAATCTCCTATACAAAATTTATTTAAACATACTAATCCTGAAAATATACCTTAAATCATCTATTTAAAAAGAAAAATGAGAAAAATTAAATATCTGAGAAAATGAACGAGATTTTATCCCGCTCAATTTTATCCCCCCAATAGTGTTTTAAGAGTTGAGCATTAACTTGAAAATTACCTCCCTTACCTTGAAGTTCGACAACTCCATATGGAAAACTTGGTGAATAGTAAATAGACCTAACCAACGTGGTTTTAACTTACTTGGAAAAAACCTTAATCTGGAATTGAGTAATAAGACTTGCTAACCAACTTCAAATTCTGGAACTTGAATATGCTTGTCATGCCATCTTTTAAGTCTTTCCTTGAATAGTTTGACATTCTCATATGAGAACATTTAGAACTCTTCTAACTCGTTGAGTTGAAGCATCCGTTTCTCTTTAGCAAGCTTAAGCTCCAAGTTGAGTTGTTGGAGAGCCCAATAATCTTTGTGTTCTAATTCCAATGGCAAATCACAGGCTTTCCCAAAAACCAACCTATAGGCTGCCCTGTAGGCCTATAAAGCATCGTCCAGTCTTTTGGACCAATCTCGTCGGTTTGGGAAAACTACCTTCTCTACTATGCCTTTTGATCTCTTTGTTTGCCAGTTCAGCTTGCACATTCGTCTACAGATGGTAAGATATGGCAACCCTCTGTTTCACTCCATGTTTGTGGAGTAATCATTTCAACCATTTGTTCACAAAATGACACCCCTCATCACTGATGATGGCTCTCGAGGTTCCAAACCTTGTGAACACATGCCTCTGCAAAAACTTCATCAAAACCTTATCATCGTTCGTAAGATATGCCTCGGTCTCACCCACTTAGACACGTAGTCTAGTGCTGTCAGTATGTACTTGTGACCAACAGACGGAGGGAAAGGACCGAGAAAATCAATACCCCAAACATCGAATAATTCTACCTTAATAATGTTTATTCGGGGCTTTTCATTTTTGCTGGTAATGTTTCCAACCCAATGGCATCGATCACAACTCTTTATGTAAGCATACGCATCTTTGAATAGTGTTGGCCAAAAGAATTCGACTTGCAATACTTTTCTGCAGTACATGTACCTCTAAAGTGTCCCCCACTCGGAGCTGTGACAACAATATAAAATCTTATGTAGTTCGTCTTCTACCACGCATCTCCTGATCATTTGATCTGCACACTTTTTAAACAGATATGGTTCTTCCCAGAAATAGTACTTCACATCATGAAGAAATTTTTTCTTTTGTTGATATGACTTATCAAAAAGCATCAAACCATAAGCTAGATAGTTAGCAAAATTAGCAAACCAAGGGGTATTATGGACATGATTTACCTTTAGTATGTGTTCATCTGGAAATGTCTCCTAAATGGGTATAAGTGGAGAATTTCCTTCCTCAGGCTCCAATTTGGACAAATGGTCTGCTACTTGATTTTCCACTCCCTTCCGATCTTTAATTTCTAGAATGAACTCTTGGAGTAGTCGTACCCATCGGATCAATCTCGGCTTGGCATCCTTCTTGGCAAGTAAATACTTAATTGCCGAATGATCCATATAGACAGTCACTTTGGTACATAAAAGATAAGATCGAAACTTGTCAAAAGAAAACACAATAGCAAGTAACTCTTTCTTTGTTACCGTATAATTCAATTCAGCTCCCGTCAGAGTCTGACTTGCATAGTAGATGGGATGAAAAACTTTGTTCCTTCACTATCCCGTCACAGCTCCTATCGTGAAGTCACTTGCGTCACACATCAGTTCAAATGGAAAATCCTAGTCAAGTGTGGTGATGATTGGTGCCGAAACTAACCGACTCTTTGAATCATTGAAAGCTCTTAAGCACTCCTCATCAAATTTGAACATCATGTCCTTCTCCAATAATTTGCATAAGGGTTTAGTAATTTTGGAGAAGTCCTTGATAAATTTCTAATTGAAATCGACGTGGCCTAAAAAGCTCTTATACCCTTTACAGATGTTGGTGGTGGGAGTTTCTCAATAACATCTACCTTTGCTTTATTTACCTCAATCCCATGTCTCGTTATCCAATGCCCTAGAACAATACCTTCTCGTACCATGAAATGACACTTTTCCTTGTTGAGTACGAAGTTTGTTTCTTCGCATCGCCTTAGTACCTTGGCTAGATTGGCTAGGCAATCATCATAAGTGTCTCCAAACAGTGAAAAATCATACATAAATACTTCTAAATACTTTTCAACAATGTCAGTAAAAATAGACATCATACATATTTGAAATGTAGCAGGTGTCTTATATAAACCAAATGGCATGCGTTTAAATGCAAATGTACCGTATGGGCATGTGAACGTTGTTTTGTGTTGATCCTCTAGTGCTACTGTAATCTGATTATACCCTGAGTATCCATCGAGAAAATAGGTAATAGTCTCACCCCGTGAGTCTATCCAGCATTCGATCCAAAAACGATAAAGGGAAGTTGTCTTTCCTAGTCTCCTTGTTTAGCTTCTGGTAATCGATGAAAATTCTCCATCTCGTAATCGTTCTAGTTAGTATCAACTCATTATTATCATTCTCAACGACCATAATATCTCCTTTTTTTTGGCACGCACTGGACCAGACTTACCCACAAATTGTTTGAGATGGGATAAACTATACCCGCATCTAACCACTTTATGATTTTTGTCTTTACCACGTCCTTCAAGATAGGGTTCAGTCTTCGTTGTCCATCAATCGTCCCTTTCTCGCCATTTTCAAGGATGATATTGTACATGCATACAGATGGATTAATACCATGTCTATCAGCTATGGTCGATCTGATAGCCTTCTTGAATAGTTTCAACACTAGGATGAGTTTCTCTTCTTGCTCTTCGGTAAATTCTGCTGAAACAATCACAGGAAAAGTAGAAGCGTTACCTAAATAAACATATTTTATATGTGAGGAAAGTACCTTCAGTTCTAATTTAGATGGCTCCTCAATTGACACTTTTAGTTGGGCATAATCCCTATTCTCTAACTCTAAAGATTTAAAGCGGTTTTAGAGCTCTATCCCTATCACCAGTAATGAGGATAGGATTTTGAGCAGGGTTTGCTCCAATTCCTTGATTCGATTTTTGTAGTTCATCTCTTCGATCCTTCTCTGACCTTCTTATCTCATTTGTTGTTGAAAAATTCTTTCAATCTCAGGGTTTACGGGGAGTAAATTGACAATTCAATCAATACTCATAAACACCTGAAACAACACAGAAAAAATTAACTAAGTTAAAATTGAACAGAAACATAAACCAAAATGAAAAATTAACAAATTCACAAATAATGAATTTTAAAACAGTACCCGGCAAAGACGCCAAAACTTGTAATGACAGAAATGTGCGAGTGCACAAAATCGCAACAAGTAATAAAGTTACAAGTAAATGTCGAGTTATCGTACCCACAGGGACTATGAAATAAAAATATTTATGAAATGAAATTCAAACACTTTGGTGGTTAAAAATATTTTTATTTTGAGGAAGTGATTAAAAACTAAAATTTAACTAAGTAAAATAAAAATACAAGTTCCAATGCATGATTTCAAAAGATGGTTTTAAACAAGATGACATAATTGTGTTAGATTAATTACATTTCTTAACTTAATATTACTAAAACAATGTTCATGTTGTTACAAAATAATTCACTGCAACTTGGTAATTTGTTAACTATAGCACATATAGACCAACTAAATTAACTAATCTCTTGAACATATCATTATTTCAATTCAAACAATTAATAAATTTAGATAAGCAAGTAAAAGATTAAGTGAGGTAACAATGTATACTTACATTGAAACAATTTAATCACAATAATCTCACCAGTTATGCAAGGCTAATTTACCGTTTATACCATCACTAATTTAACCCTCAACTACCTTACAACGATAACTCAAGATTAACTTAATCATGGTTTTACTTAATCAAACAATTAACCAAGACCTATAACAACACAAACATAATTTTCATAACTTAAGTGGACGAAATGCAATCAACCTAACATGAATTAAATTTAAGTCATATTAATTAAATTAAACATATCAAAAAAAAGTATTCATAGGCGTGTTCATAACAACAACAATAAAAATTAAAGGGTAGGGAACTAGAATCAAATCTGGTGTTTCTCCGAAACTTGACTAGTTTGCTCTGCTCCTCCTTCTTTGCTTGTTCTTGTTGAATTGAGACTTCTACAAGCACTTGAATGCTACTACCCAAGGTGATTGAAGGGATCATTTCCAATAGGGGAAATCAGGAAGGGAATGAAAGGGAAAAATGGAGAACAAAGGAAGGGTTTTGAAGAGAGAAAGTGAGAGAGATGTGTGAAGAATGAATATGTGAGAGGTGTGTTTAAAATGAGCAGCCAAGGGGGTATTTAGAGGTTGGATAGGATGCTAAAAATAGCAAAAATCAGCATCCATTAACTCCCCCCATGGCTGGCCACACATGTGGCAAGTTTGAAGCTTTCAAACTTGCTAAATTTAGCTAGGGGCAAATCTACAAAAGCATGATAAGTGGAGAAGTTTGAATACAATTTCAAGGAAACTTCAAGGGCTATTTTGCACGTCAAATAGTTAGCTAAATAAGTTGATTGGGTTAGCATGTGGGATGGTTTTCGGCAGCCCATTTGCTCGGTTGGATCAATCTCTCGGTTTAGCACAATTGGGCCTCTTTTCATAATTTAATTAATAATAATTATTTAACCCAAAATAAATTGGATTAAAATTAAAATTAACTATATAATGAATTTATATTCATAATTTGGACTTTCTTAGGCTGAAAAATTAATTCGCCTCGATAGTGCAAAAATTGCTCCTCGATTTTGTGCTTCTAGTAGTGTCTGCCGAGCCAATTTTCACCCTTTGTGCGATTTTGTCAAAAAAATCAAAACTTATCAAAATTAATTATAAAAATAATTAAAATTAAATATGTTAATAATTTAAGTGCAATTCAATTATTTTATAATTATTATATATTTTTCGACAAAAATTACACCGAAACTACATGAATTTGAGTTAAATAGGGCAAGAACAAGTCTATATATTTTCATGTTTCTAGTATCCATTGAGGAAACAGTAATAGTCTCGTCCGCAAGTCTATTAGGCATCTGGTCCAAGAACGAAAAAGGAAAATGATCTTTCCTAGTTGCCTTGTTCAACATTCGGTAATCTATGCAAATTCTCCATCTTGTAACCATTCTGGTTGGTATTAACTCGTTATTCTTATTCTTAACAATCGTAATACTTCCTTTCTTTGGCACACATTGGACCGAACTTACCCACAAACTGTTTGATATGGGGTAAACTATACCCCCATCTAACCATTTTATAATCTCTTTCTTTATCACGTCCTTCAAGATGGGGTTCAACCTTCGTTGTCCATCAATTGTCCCTTTCTTACCATCTTCTAGGATGATCTTATGCATGCGTACAGACGGACTGATGCCACGAATATTGGCTATGGTCCATTCGATAGCCTTCTTGAATTATTTCAATACTAGGATTAGTATCTTTTGTTGCTCTTCGGTCAACTCTACTGAAACAATCACTGGCAAAGTAGAAGCGTTACCTAAATAAACATTTTTTAAATGTGAGGGAAGTACTTTCAGTTCTAATTTAGGTGGTTCCTCCATTGATGCTTTTGCCTAGGCATAATCTCTACTTTCCAATTCCAAAGATTCAAAGCAAGATTGCAGATTAAATCCCCTTTGATTAGCTTCTAGCAAAGCTAAGTATTCCTCCCCCTCTTCATCACTTGGAAGGTTTGATGTCAAAATTTGCTTCAATGGGTCCTCAACATAGTTGAGTTCCTTTTCCATGACTAATTCCTCTAACTCAGATACAGTAGAACAATCATCAACTGTATCAAGAAATCGCATAGACTTAAAAATATTAAATGTTACTTGATCGTCCTGAACAGGCATAGTGAGCTCACCCTTCTGCACATCAATAAGGATCCTTCCAGTTGCTAGGAAAGACCCCTAGGATTATTAGCACCTCTTTATCTACTTCAATGTCTAGAATAACAAAGTCAGCAAGAAAAATAAATTTGTCTACACGTACCAATACATCCTCAATTTTTCCTTCAGGATGTGCTAAAGATTGATCTGTTGATTGAAGTGTAACCGTAGTAGGTCTAACTTCACCTATCCCCAACTTCCTAAATATAGACGTTGGCATCAAGTTGATGCGTGCACCGAAATCTCAAAATGCCTTACCACAATAAGTTGCTCCAATGTTGTAAGGTATGGTAAAACATCTAGGATCCTTCAACTCTGGGGATAGTTTGTCTTGAAGATATGCACTGCATTCTTTCGTCAAGCCTACCGTATCAAATGTTTTTGGCAGGATATCCTTCATGAATTTGACGTAGTTCGGCACCTGCTCAAGTGCTTCTACCAACTGAATATTGATATGAAGTTGCTTGAGTACCTCTAAAAATTTCTTGATTTTGACTTCCTATTTCTGCTTTTGAATCGTTTGCAGGTAAGGTGGTGGAGGATTCTTTACTGGAACTGGTTGATTCGTCTTCTGTGGTAATTCTACATCTAACGAAGTTGTTAGCTTATCAGAATTGACTGGTTTCGAAGTTACCTTTTCAGAGTTCATAGGTTCTGGTTCTGGTGAGATTGGAGTTTCAACACTTGGTTTGTAACACCCCGTACCCGAGACCGTTGCCGGAGTCAGACACGAGGAGTTCACAGACTAAATTCGCTTACTATCGCAGTCCATTTTAAAAATTTCCAAGTAGTTGGCTAACTGCGTCACTGTCACCTTAAAAATCATATCTTGAGTTTCACAACTCGAAAATCAGTTTCGTAATTTTTCCCTGAAACTAGATTCATATGCCCATCTACATATTTTTTTCTAGAATTTTTTTTGGTCGGGCCAATTAGTACAGTTTATTAGTCAAAGTCTCCCATGTTACAGGGATCGACTACACTGACCTTTGCGCATTACGACTTGGATATCTCCCTGTACAGGGCTTCAATACTGATGTCGTTTGTTTCTATAGAAACTAGACTCAAAGGGGAATCTATGCATATATGGCATGACTTCTAATTATCTCTGGTTAATTTATAATGAATTTCCAAAGTCGGAATAGGGAATCCAAAAACCGTTCTGGCCCTGTCTCACGAGAACCTGAATATCTCTTAACATACTGTCCATATGATCGTTTCGTTACTTTCCTATGAAAATAGATTCATCAAGGTTCGTTTACATAATTTATTCACTATTTAATTCCATTCTTACTATTTTTAGTGATTTTTCACATCCACATCACTGCTGCTGCCAGCATCTGTTTTTAAGGTAAACTTTACCTATTTCATGATCCTCCATGGATCAACTAGAGTTTGTCATACATATTCCAAAGGTGATCAAGAATAACCCTTCCCATGGCTAACCGTTACCAACATTTCCATACCTCTCGACGGACAACATACAAAACGATTATAATGCTATGATCAAAGTATATTTAAGCCATTTTCGCATGGCTATCCAAATTTACACAAAACCGAAGGGTACATAACCAACAACAAAAGGGTAGTCCTATACATGCCATTTTCAGAGTTCAACCAAAAGTGTACCAAAAGGGCTTTGATAGTGTGGGCGACTTCGACTTCAAAATCCCGAGTCCGATAGCTGACGAACCAAAATCTATAAAACAGAGATTCAAAGAACGGAGTAAGCATTTAATGCTTAGTAAGTTTTAAGCAAGACAAAGTGTTCTCAATCACTATTATTGGTCATTCATTTCAACTGTTCGATGAAGTTAATCTAGAGCTTCATCTCGATCTATAATATCATTAAACGCAACACTTGGCTGCCACATATATACTTTCGAATAATAATGACCTAGATGGTCAAATATTTCCAAAGCACATTCTTCATCGATTTTCAACTTTCAATAATCCTTTCCACTTGTTCATAATCACATCCATACTTTTAAGTATTTCAACATGACAAGTACTAAATTACCATAGGCACATAAAGAACCAACATATTCTTTATCACATATATGTAAGCTTACAAATCATAATCCTTACCTTGTACTGGCACATCTAGCTCAACCCAACCCATACTCAGATCATAAGGCTTTTGGGCAGAATATGCACTAATACATAAGAATATTTCATCGCATACTTTAGTATACAAACATACCATTACCAATTAGATCATTCTCACATTTGGAGTTATAATATTAATCACATTTACCTACCTCTTTGATACTGATAATTCACCTCGAAATCACTCCACCGATGAGTAAGTAATACGTACCTGAACATCTTGAATACATAATACTTATTTGATGGTAACTTAATGCAGATACTCAATATCAAAGTCTTACTTGAATCCTAGCATTTAGCCATCAGGTCTTTAAAGCTCGGATATAGTACGAGCACGAAGCCTACGGACATTAATCAGGATAATATTCTCGCATAAAGCCTGCGGGGTTTTAACCCGGATATAGTACTGACACAATTGCCCTTCGGGACTTATCACATTTATACACTTCCACATTCATCACATTGGCCATTTGGCCTTATCTCATATATGCATGTTCACATTCATCACATTGGCCATTCGGCCTTATCACACATACACATGTTCACATTCATCACATTGGCCATTTGGCCTTATCACATATACACATGTTCACATTCATCACATTGGCCATTCGGCCTTATCACACATACACATGTTCACATTCATCACATTGGCCATTCGGCCTTATCACACATACACATGTTCACATTCATCACATTGGCCATTCGGCCTTATCACACATACACATGTTCACATTCATCACATTGGCCATTCGGCCTTATCACGCATATATATACTTTCACATTCATCACATTGGCCACTCGGCCCTATCACATATATATACTTGTACATCAATTTCATCATAACAAAATTGACTAGGTATACTAGTCATTTGTGGCTTATAGCTTCACTTTAATACGAATTTGGTACTTTGATTACCAATGTTTAATCGATAGCTTATAAGCAACTCAAATGGTTTTATTAAGGTTTACAACAAAATTCCAAATTCAGCACAAGCTGTTTTTTTTCTGAGCAACAGTCATTAAATTATTCGTAAATGGAGCTACGAAACTCCAAATGGAGTGCCGTTAATTTTCCCTGGAAATAGACTCATACATATCTTATCTAGCAAATTTTCATAATTTTTGGTTTGGCCAATCAATACCAGATTTTTCTTAAAGTTTCCCCTGTTTCACTGTTTGACTAATCTGACCACTCTTCACTACGAATCAAATTTCTCATTGTACGGAATTAAAAATGTGTTCTATTTGATTTCATTTGAAACTAGACTCATTAAGGAGTCTAGGCATATAAATTTATCTTATAACCATTTTTTTACAAATTATAATGATTTTTCTAAAAACAGAACAGGGGATTTCGGAGTCATTCTAACACTGTCCCACACAACTTTAAATATCTCTTTATAGGAAATTTCTTTGCTTCCACGGTCTCTTTTATAAGAAACTAGACTAAATAAGCTTTGATTACATATTTTATTCAGCCTATAATTCCACACCAACAATTTATAGTGATTTTCTAAAATCACGTTACTGCTGCTGTCCAAAGCAAATTATTACAATTTGCTCTTAAATTTCCAAGTCCAAACACTTATGAACTTACCTCGGATGTGGTCGAACGATTTCGGCGGCTATTCGATCACTTTTTTCCTTCCCTTTATCGGATTTAGTTCCCCTTTGCTCTTGAGCTTAATTTAACAAATAAATTGATTTAATCATTTGAACATCGAAAAGAGAAAATCAAGGTACTTAACCCATATATATATATATACATTAGACATTAAAGTCACATACATATGAAATCATGAATCAACTCAACATATTAACCCACACTCTCTTTTAGCCGATTGTCTAAGCCAAGATTAAGCCACCAATATGCTTACTTATGGTCGAACATACACATCAACGTATGTACTCATTCATGTGGCCGAACATACATGTCTATGTTGAGGCCGATTGCAACACTTAATACATTTTACAAGTATGGTCACTTGTATTGACTAAACACCATTTTGTTTCAAGTTCAAAACTTGGCCAATACACATATATACACTAGTAAAGCATCCTCTCCCTTTCCATCAATTCAACACATGCATTACTCATTAATATACAAAATTATATTCAGCCTTAGCACACAACTTGCTAGCCAATTCTTCTCCATCTAACAACTAATGCACATATGTGCTCATTTGTTAGACTCTACTTCATCTAACAACAACCATATTTTCCCTTCTACTTCCTACCATGGTCGGATGCTCAAGATACCTCAATATCGAAACTTTTAGCTTGGATTGCTTAAAGAACTTGGTGATGAGTTCAAATTTACCTAACACCTCAAGCCTCATAACACATCTATATAGCTAACATGCTAATAGTCTCAAGGCTTCAACTAAAACTTTTGAAGCCTCTTAGTCGAATACTAACTCTCTAATAATCCCAAATCCATCCATGAGATAGTTAGAATTTAGACTAATCATCCAAGGGATGTATGAACTTTCAAAGCAACACTAAACATACCTTAATCTAGTGAGCCTTCATAGCCGATTTTTCTCCAAGCTCATTCCCTTCCTTTCTTTCTTCTATTCGGCCAAAGATGTTCAAGGATGAACACTTTTTTTTTCTTTGTTTCCTTTCTTCCATTCACGGCAAAGGGGGGCATGGATGAGACCATTTTTTTTTCATCACTCCACCTTTTTGCATTACTTTAATCCTAACCCCTTTTTTTTATTCTTTCTAACATAACTCACTAACACAACATGTTTGCAACATGTTTCCACCCATAGCATGGCCGGCCACTATGCTTTAATTTTGGGTAATTTGACATGCAAACCCATCATTTCACAACATGCATTATTAGGCCACTTTACATTTGCCTAGCACATTTCCAAATTTTCTCACATAAGTCCTATTTGATAAAATTCACTTACTATTAACAAAATTCAAACATGAAATTTTCACACATGCATATGTACTTATAATGAGCATCAACTATGACGGTTAATTATCTTTATGACTCGGTTTAGTGGTCCCGAAACCACTTTTCGACTAGGGTCACTTTAGGGGTGTCACATGGTTGAACTTCCACTGCATCTTGAGCATCATCTGGCTCCTCTTTAACTTTGACAGTGTATGATTCTAATGTTTTTCTACTCCTCAATGTCAATGCTTTACAATGCTCTTTCCCCGAATTTCTTGGGTTCTCCGTATCACTAGGCAGACCACCTTGTGGTTGGTTCTTAAGTTTAGTTGCAAGTTGACCCACTTGATTCTCCAAATTCCTTAAAATAGCGTCATTATTTGCCATATATGCCTTCAATAGGTTCTCTAATCTATTGGAAGCTTCACCTTGAATTGGTTTCTAAACTTGTTGGGTAGAAACAAGTGGCTAGGCCGGTCTAGGTTGTGCATAAGTGTTACTAGGTCCAACCCCTTGGTTAACTCCAAGAAATGTTAGGGTGATTTCGCCAAGATGGGTTATAAAAATTTCATTGCAGTCCTTGCCTTCCTCGATTTTGGTTTTGGTTACCCATGTAATACCCGGATTCTAGGTTTGATGGACATTCTTCGAACAAATGCCCTTCCCCATAATAAACACAGGCTACATTTTTTAATTGATTCGATGGCTGAGCTGTAAAATTATTGAACCCATTAGTAGCATAGTTTTTAAGCATTGATGATATTGAGGATACCTAAGATGCAAGTGAAGTGAAAGCATCCACTTCATGTACTCCAGCAAGTCGTCTTGCTGGCGTTGCTTGATTGGTTGGCCATTGATAGTTGTTGCTAGCAATCCTCTCAATGATTTTATAAGGCTCATTATAAATCTTAGAAAGGAGAGCACCATTAGCAGAAGCATCCACTACCATCCTCCTGTGAGCATTCAGACCGTTATAGAACATCTCTAATTAGATTCAATGAGGGATTTCGTGATGTGGGCATCTTTGTAATAGTTTTTTAAACCTCTCCCACACCTCATATAAGCACTCATCATCCAACTGTTGGAAGGTAGTAATCTCGTTCCTCTTCTTAGCATTCTTGCTAGGTTGGAAGTACTTCACAAGAAATCTTTCTGCTCTCTCTTGCCATGTAGTAATGAATTTTGGTGAGTTCAACTAGGCTCGAGCTCTGTCCCTCAGTTAATATTGTAACAAATTTAATCGTAGTGCATATTCAGCTACTCTGGCTAACGTGAAAGAATCTCTCACCTCCATAAATAATCTTAAGTGAAGGTGAGAATCTTTGGTAGGCATTCCACTGAATTGACCCATTATCTGATGCATTTGGAACATAACTGACTTCAGCTCGAATTGTTGTGCCTCAATTTTGGGTCTCCTAATACTAGGATTAAGATCATGAAACACAGGCACGACAAACTATCTTAGAGATCTATCCCTATCATCAGCAGTAAGGATAGGATTTTTAGCAGGGTTTTCTCCATTTCCTTAATTCTGGTTTTCGAAATTCATATCTCCGGTCTTTGTCTGAACTGCTTGTCTCCATCTTTGTCAGAAAGTTCCTTCAATTTTAAGATCTACGGGGAGTAAATTGATAATTCGATCAATCCTCATAAACACCTGAAATAATCATAGAAAATTAGTTAAGTTAAAATTAAACAGAAAAATAAACCAAAATGAAAAATTAACAATTCACAAATAATGACTTTTTTATGTAGTCCCAGGCAATGGCGGCAAATACTTGGAACGATGGAAATTTGCAAGTGTCCATAATCGCAAAAAGTAATGAAACAACAAGTAAATGTTGAGTTATCGTTCCCACAGGGGCTGTGTAAGAAAATAATTATGAAATGAAATTAAAAACACTTTGGTGAAGGAAAATTGTTTGTTTTGAAAAAGGGTGTAATAAAACTAGACTTTAACTAAGGAAATTAACTAAGAAAATAAAAAAGGTAAAAATTCTAGTGCACGATTTTTGAAAAAAAAAGTTTAATCAATATGACATATTGTGTTAGATCAATTACATTTCTTAATTTAATATTACTAAGACAATGTTCATGTTGTTAAGAATAAACTCATGGCAACTTGGTAATCTGTTAACTCTAGCACATATAGACTTACAAAATTAACTAGTCTCTTGAACATATTACTATGCCAATTCAAACAATTAATCAATTTTAATAAGCAAGTAAAATATTAAGTGAAGTAACAATATATTCCTACATTGAAACAATTTAATCACAATAATCTTGCAAGTCATGCAAAACTAATGTACCGTTTAATATCGTCACTAACTTAACCCTCAGCTACCTTAGAAGATTAAACATGCATTGATTAAGTATTGTGTCAATTTATTACAAGTTCAATACGATTAATAATTAATTTATTAGTTACCTCACAATTGCAATGGAAGTATAACATAATCATGTTTTTACTTAATCAAACAATTTACCAAGATCTATAACAACACAAACATGATTTTAATAACTTAAGTATACGAAATGCAATCAACCTAAGATGAATTAAATTTAAGCCATGTTAGTTAATTTAGAATAAAAACATAACAAATATTCATAGACATGTTCATAACAACAATGGGAAAAATTAAAGGATAGGAAACTAGAAATCAAATCTGGTGTTTCTCCGAAGTCTGACTAGTTTGCTCCACTCCTCATTCTCCGCTCGTTCAGTTCAACCAAGACTTCTACAAGCACTTGAATGCTACTACCCAAGGTGGTTGAAGGTGTAACAGCCCATTTTTAGTGAAATCAGAATAGTGGTTTCAGGACCACAAATCCGAGTTGGAAAGAAAATTTATTTTAATATTATTGTATGGTCGTATTATGATAGAAATAACGTATGAAAATTTCGATAAGAAAATTTTACTAACTTCATGTTTAATTATAAAAAGGACCAAATTGCATAAAGTGAAAAAGTTAAATTCTAGTAGCTAGAATGATCAAATAGCTATGGAATTCAAAATTTGAGGTCCTTATAAGGCAAATAGACCATTAAGAGAAGTTAGTAGATATTTCTGATGATTCATCCATGGAAATTTAATTAAAAATAATAAAAGATGGTAATTAATTAAATAAGAAAAAATCATCTATTTCATCTTCTTTCCCAAAATTATTCTATGGAAAGCCTAGCTAAGAGAAAAGACATCAAGCAAGCTTAATTGGGTAAGCATTCTTGTCCCGTTTTTAGTAAATTTTATATTACTGATATCGTAATAACCTAATCTATTTATTTTAGGGATCAATTTGCAAAGTTATCAAAGTATTAAAATTCTTCCATGGATTACTATGTTGAAATTTTGACATTTATGGTAGAAAATGAAAGGTTATTGATAGGTAAGAAACTTTTGTAAAGGAAATTTTCAATAAATTGTGATTTAGGGACTAAATTGAAAAGATGTAAAATTTATGGAAAATTTTTTATTTTTGTAAAATAAATTGACTGTTATTATTATATGAAAAATTCAGCTAGGCTTGGAATAAGGATTAAATTGCATGAATTTCATTTTTCGAGCCTAGGAACGAAATTGGAATAATCAAAAGTATAGGGGCAAAATGGTAATTTTTCCTAGGATGTGAATTGGATGGAATTGGATGTGAATTATATTTAATTGAGTTAAATTCACTCGTATAGATCCGAATAGACCTAGTTCAAAATTGGATCGAGGAGTAGCCTACTAACACGAACAACTATTGAGGTAAGTTCGTGTAACTAAGTTGTGTACATTTATATGTTTAAATTAAGTGTTATATGTGTGAATAGTATAATATCCATGTATGTGAAAGTGATTAAATATTCGAAAATGCCCGATAAATTTTAAATCCCGTTTGAACAAATGAAAATTGATGGATATAAGTTTCTCGTATTGGTTTTGGTCCAGCATATGTTGCAGACACACCGTAGCTCTTACGAGCATCCTGTTATATGACCTCTGGAGCTTCCTGTTACATGGTTCTTGCGAGCATCCCGATCAGTATTGATCTAGCATGTGTTGCTGGTATACTGCAACTCTTTGTGAGCGTCCTGTTATATGATCGGTATGGATCATGCATATAATGCGGACATACCGCAGCTCTTTATGAGCGTCCCGATAAAGGCTCTTTGTGAGCTTCCTAATATGGCTTGCTTGAACTTCCTATTATATGGCTATCCGGAGCTCCCTGATAATAACTCTGAGTTACTTGTTATGCTCAATGAGCTTCCTGTTTTATACTCTTATGAGTTTCTTGCTATAGCCCGGATAAGCTTCATGTTACATGGCTCACAGTAGTTTCCTGTTATATGGCTTGAGAGAGTGCTTCCTGATTATGTGCCCTAATGGGTACCCCTATATATGAGTTGACGGATTACAGTTTTGTACACTTCGAGTGTACTACATGTGTATCCATCGATAATTCAAATAAATTTATAGCAAAATTCTGACATGATTAAACTGAGCTTAAGATGATTTCTCATGGAAATGTACATGTTATATGGAAATATGAAATGAAAAGCATATTTATATGAAAGTTATTACATGATGAGCTCATCCTTAATTCTTGATGTTTACATGTAGTACATGACTAACAAGTTTCTTGAGGTTATATGTGTTTAGCCAAATTGTCAAATTTCTTTGGATGAATTTTGTATGCTTGTCTTAAATATAAATGATTGGTAAGTTGATTTTTCGCTATACGAACTTACTAAGCATAGTATGTTTACTCTGTTTTCTTTCCTCTGTTTTATAGTACTCAGAAGCTCGTGAAAGTTGGAACTTGGTCGGAGACACATCACACTATCCCTCGAACTTCTCGATATGTAAAGAAAGCTAACTTTTGGTATAATGGCATGTATAAGCTAAGTTAAGCATAATGAAAAAATATTTTGGTTGGAACTAGCCATTGGAATGGCTTGTAATAGTTATATTTTGAAGCAAAAGTATATATACTTGTGTGTAGCTTTATCATGATTGGTATGTGTTTGAAATGGTTAAGTGTTGAAAAGCATATCGTTATATTGATGGTAAGATTGAGTTAGCATATTAAGTCCAATATGCATATAGGTGATATTACGTCATACTTAATACATGAATTTGGCTTGGTTTGAATGGTTTAAATTGGTTTGTGAACATGTTTAAGTGTTGTTGTAGGTGAAAGTCAAATTGGGTGAGAAAAGTGGCCTGAAAATGACTTGAGAATGGCTTATTTTTCTCCACACAGGCAGAGACACGGGCGTGTGTCTCAGTTGTGTGTGACACACGGCCATGCGCATGGGCATGTGGTTTGGACGTGTGTCCCCTTTACCTAATTTTTGAAATTTAAATTGTCCACACGACCTGGCATACGGGTGTGTGGCTAGCTGTGTAACCCAAGTTAGAGAGTTACACGGGTATGGACATAGGTTGGGACACGGCCGTGTGCCTCACATCGAATGCCCACACATCGTAGCCACACAGGCATGTGTCCCCTGCACCTAAGAAAATTTTGAAATTTCACAAAAAATTCTCTAAGTTCCCGATCTTGTCCCAACTTGTTTCAAATGCATAAATTAGGCCTCGAGGGTCCATTTAAGGGACAATATGATTGAATATGATTGGTTTTGGATATGAATAGTAAATGACATGAATTAAGTGTAACACATTTGTAAACTCTAGTAATGCTCTGTAACCCTATTTTGGCGACGGGTATGGGTTAGGGGTGTTACAGAAAGGCTTTTTTCCAAGAGGGAAATCGACAAAAGAAATAAAAGGGAAAAATGGGAAACAAAGAGAGGTTTTGGAAAAGAGAAAGTGAGTGAAAGAAAGAGAGATGTGTGGAATCAAGGATGTGTTGAATGAATAGGTGAAGGGGGTATTTATAGGTGGGAGTGGCTGCTAAAAATAGAAAATAATTAGCAATCATCAACTCACCCCATGGCCGGCCACCACTCATGCACAAGTTAAAGATTTCAAGTTGCTATATTTAGCTAGGGGCAAATCTACAAAAGCATAATAAATGGAGGGGTTTGAATGAGATTTCAAGGAGACTTCAAGGGCTGATTTGCAAGTCAATAAATCAGCTAATTTCAGCTAATTGGGTAAGCATTTTGGAAGGGTTTAGGTAGCCCGATTGCTCGATTGGATCAATCTTTCATTTTAGCACAACTAGGCCTCCTTTCTATAATATAATGAATAATAATTATTTAACCCAATATAAATTGGATAAAAATTAAATTAAATTATATTATATATTAATATTCATAATTTGGACCGTCTTATTCTAAAAAATTAATTCGCCTCGATGCTTCAAGAAGCGTTTCATGGTTTTGAGCTTCTAACAGTGTCTGCCAAGCCAATTTTCACCATTTGTGCAAATCTGTCGAAAATAAATAAAAATTTATTATAAAATTAATTAAAATTCAATATGTTAATAATTTGAGTAAAATTTAATTATTTTATAATTATATTATATTTTCCACAAGAATTACTACAAAACTGCATGAATTTAAGTTAAAAAGGGCATGAAAAAGTCTATATATTTTCATGTTTTCAGTAGACTACTTGGGAGCCAGAGGAATCGATTCGGCTTTCGTATCCTCACCTTTTTGAATCAGGTAAATTTCGAGGTCAAAATTTCTTTAAGAGGGTAGAGTTGTAACATCCTAAATTTTAGCTTGATAGGAATGCAAATTTATATCAAGCATGAGAAAATAAACTAGTGGTTAAAAGAAAAATTATAAAGCATGGAAATTAGATTAAGATCCAAAGTTTGATTCCCTTCCCTTGCAAAATAATTTAATTTTGCAAAAATCTCAAATTTTCCTTTATGTGTGTCGTCCATACCTAGTAAAACCTAGGTAATAATACCAATTTTAATTAATTTCATCATCCTTTAATTAAGTTCTCCACCCTAGCCATCCCTCCTTCCTGTTATTTGTTCTCTTCAATTTTTCTTTTTTCCCTTGCTGCTACCGCCCAAACCACCAAGAAATACCATCTCTTTTTGATTTCTTTTACAACGGTTTCTTGCATCATTCTCCTCTCCATCTTACTGTCATTTTTTTTTATTTTTTCCATATATAAACCTAAAATCTTTAACCTCCAAGAACGATCTCCACTACTGCCCAAGAAGCTCTATTACTGCCTCTTCCTTCTAGCTAGTGTAGTTATCTACTTTCTTCACTTTTCTTAATGAAACTTTCAAGAGAATACCCAAATTTCTATATCTGGAATTGGGGTGATTTGTAATGATTTTATGGGCACTTTTCCAGCCTTCAAAAGTGATTTCAATTGGCTTTTTAAATCAGCCCCGATTTGCCAAAGTTGGTGGTGGTGCGCCACACCTAGAGGCATGAAAGGGGACTGTTGTGTTCTTTAATTTTTCCCACCTACTTCCAGCAATATCTTGGTCTCAAAAAACCTCCTAATCAGCCTTTAATCATGTGTGATTTAGGAAAATTAGATCTTGATCATTCGACAACCCAGATCTGACAATTCGGGAAGTGTAAGTGTAGTTGATTGTGGGCTAGTGTGTAGTTTCGACTTAATTTTTGGGGAGATTTATAATTGATTGGATTAAAAAATTTAATGATTGTATAGCTACTAGTTTTTTAGTATTTAATGGTGTTAGTTGCCTACTAAAACACACCAAATCAATAGTGAAGCCATTAGACATTCGCGCCTGCGTTTTGCATCAAACCAGTGTAAGAAACCTAACTAATTTAGATATGAAAAATCGTTATGGTTATGCTGTTTGGATTGAACCCACAAGATGGTATTTTAGGGCTTTTTAAGTGGTATACTAATTTGATAAAATATTAATTTTTAATTTAGACCTGATTTAAGGTCTTAAGGAGAAACCAAACGTTTCGCCAGTGTGCTGCAATAGTGCGAAAAATAAGATATGGGTCCTAACTTGTTAACTTGACTGCTTAAATATAATTTTTAATGTTATAAATGTTGACTTATGAGGTAGCACACTATTGACAAGGCTACTGGACAAACAAATACTATAAGTTGCTTTCCTAATGATATATAATAAGGGAGAGTTCAATCATGATAGTTTTAGAGGATTGACTCCATTATTAAATAATGTTGTAATTAATAGACAAAGAGTTGTAACTTGATTACAAATTATTTAAGCCCTAATTATATATGTCGAATCGATTCTTCTACTAGCTCAATATAACCCTTTATGGATTGATATTAGAACCGATACATTGAATGAATATAAACGATAGAAAGTGAAATAGATTGCATGCACTACTATCCGTAGTAAATGCATTTTCTCGCAAGGAGTAAGAGATGATTTGGAAATTAATTTAATTTCTTTAAACTATTATTTAATTGATTGTAATTAAATAATTGAGTTCAAAGTGAAAATAAACTAAGTAATACATCACAGTTTTATGGAACAAGATAATTAAATGAATTTACTCATAGATTCTAGTACGATAAGTTGTCAGGAATTTAATGAAATTAGAATTGAATTGAGAAAATAATTTAATTGGAAGAATTAATTTTTTTATTAATTAAATAAATAATATTTAGGAAAAAAACTAGTTATTTGGTTGGATAAATTATATGAGTTGGTTAAATACTAGGTAACACGTACAATTGTACTAAATACATGAAAATGCCCAATATGCTTAACTTAGTAGTGGTGGGTGGCACATTCAGTCTGGAAACACAGTGTGCTACATCCACCATGTACTATCCTAGTGGAAGTCAATATTTTCTATTAAAATATTTATTATTTTGTCTCTTCTTATTCGAGTAGAACTCTTGTGGTTTTTCTTTTTATATAAGGAGTATGGGCTAACTCAAATGAAGAACATCATTGAGTATAGTTATTTTTTCGAAATATAGTGAGATTTATTTTTTCAAATAAATAATATTTTATTGTGAAAACTTGAGATTTGACTTAGGTTTCATTTTCTATAGAGAGAGAATTAACTTTTTCCACTAATAGGTTAAAGTTTCCACTGTTATGGGTTCGAAATTTAAAACCACTCTCTAATAAAATCAAAGGTTAGGTTTAAAGAACAATTTTAAAATCATGTTGTGCAAACACATTTTTTAATCTATTATTGCAACAATATTTTTCTAGAAGGAAATTTTAAAATTACCTTTTTGATGATTTAGTTTAAAAGTTTGAGTAATTTTTTATTTGGTATATATATTTATATTAAATTAAATTATTATTTTATATAAAATAAAATGTAAGAAATTTATTTTTATATAATTTTAAATTTATTATATTTAAAAAAAATATTTGTGTATTTTTAATTTTTTAGAATTATGACTAAATTGAGACAATATGTAAATATTGAAGATTAATTTTTTTAAATGATGACTAAATTGATATGATATGTAAAAGTTGAGGCTAAATTTATTATTATACCAATTTTTAAATTGACAACACCCACAAAGAAAAACTTGATTTGTTGGATAAATATTTTGAAAGTTTTAAAAATTGGATGATTAAAACAAACTTAAGCATGGTTGATTTTATAATCGAAAAACTACACCATTAGTCAATAAATTATGGGTAAGTTTTTTGTTTTGGTCACTTAATTAAAAGAAGTTATAATTTTGTCATTAAATTATTTGAAAGTTTTTATTTAAGTTATAAACTATTCGAAGTTTTTATTTAAGTTATTGAACTATTAAATGATTAAAATAAAATGTTACTCATAATTTAATGAATAATGATGTAGTTTATTATTATTTTCTTTAATTTACTGAATGTAATTTATTTTTTAATTGATTTTGGGTAGGAATGATTTATTAGGCAATTATTTTTGCAAAAATAACCCAAGTTCAAAAACAATCACCAAAATAACCTAAAATGAACAGTACACACTCTTTTTTTGCAGCAATGATTGCCTAATAATTGTGTCAGAATTAAAAAAATTAATTTTTTGGGTTTTGGCCTATCAATGGCCGGAACCCATGTATTTTTTTTAAATTGTATAATACTGATATACGAAAAAGGAAAAAGAAAAAAAAAGGAAAAAGAAATTTTTTTGGGTGCTGGCCTGTCAATGGCCGGCACCCAACAGTAAAAAAAAATTTTGAATTTTTTCTTTTTTTTCGTGTCAGAATCAGATATAAATATACGAAAAATGTAAAAAAAAAAAAATTTGGGTGCTGGCTTGTCAATGTCCGGCACCCAACAGTAAAAAAAAATTTAAATTTTTTCTTTTTTTTTTCGTGTCAGAATCAAATATAAATATACGAAAAAAGTAAAAAAAAATTTTGGGTGCTGACCTGTCAATGGCCGGCACCCAACAATAAAAAAAAATTTGAATTTTTTCTTTTTTTTTCGTGTCAGAATCAGATATAAATATACGAAAAAAAATTAAAAAAAAAATTTGGGTGCTAACAATAAAAAAAATTTTGAATTTTTTCTTTTTTTTCGTGTCATAATCAAATATAAATATACGAAAAAATAATCTAATTCTGACACGAAAAAAAAGAAAAAATTCAAAATTTTTTTACTGTTGGGTCCTAAAAAAAATTTTTTTTTTACTTTTTTCGTATATTTATATTTGATTCTGACACGAAAAAAAAAAGAAAAAATTCAAAAAAAAAATTTTACTGTTGGGTGCCGGCCATTGACAGGCCCACACCCAAAATTTTTTTTTTACTTTTTTCGTATATTTATATCTGATTCTAACACGAAAAAAAAATTCAAAAAAAAATTTTACTGTTGGGTGCCGGCCATTGACATGCCAGCACCCAAAAAATTTTTTTTACTTTTTTCGTATATTTATATTTGATTCTGATATGAAAAAAAAAAGAAAAAATTCAAAAAAAATTTACTGTTGGGTGCCGGCCATTGACAGGCCTGCATCCAAAAAAAATTTTTTTTACATTTTTCGTATATTTATATCTGATTCTGACACGAAAAAAAAGAAAAAATTCAAAAAAAAAATTTACTGTTGGGTGCCGGCCATTGACAGGCCAGCACCCAAAAAAAATTTTTTTTTCCTTTTTCGTATATCAGTATTATACAATTTAAAAAAAATACATGGGTTCCAGCCATTGACAGGCCAAAACTCAAAAAATTAATTTTTTTAATTCTGACACAATTATTAGGCAATCATTGGTGCAAAAAAAGAGTGGGTACTGTTCATTTTAAATTATTTTGGTGATTATTTTTAAACTTGGGTTATTTTTACAAATATAATTTATTTTTGGACTATTTTGATAAAATAGCCGATAATAATTGAATAACTTGTAAAACTAAAATTAATAAATTTGTTTGTTCAAACTGTGTAATAAATGACACTCATGTCAAGGTTTTTACCAGAAACAGCAACATAATGGTTATTGGCATCCACAAAACAGCCCATAAGATTCGTACAATTAATTGCATTTTTGCCCTCTTTTGTTGTTAGTTCTTTATTATTGATGTGACTGGGGATCCCATGCACTTGGACTATTAAGTCCACAACCAGCTTTCCTTTTTTTTTTTTGCATTCATAAAGGTTGCCATAGATACTAAAGTCCAAATCAACTAAGAAAATGAGAAAGAGTCGAAACATAGCCCAGAGATAGAAACAAATAACATGGACGGCATTATAAAAATGATCCTGCCAAAGTTCCAAGCCCGAGAAAAATTGTTAACAATACATCTTCCAGCATGACTACGCATCACAAGTTAGATTGAGGATTCGAATAGTAGCAGATATTTGATTCACTTTTTTGAATTATGATAATGTAGATTCATATAACATTTAGATTTTAAAATTATTCTTTATTGTGAATTCGAACATCTTAAATCTCTATTATTATTATCTATATTGCTTATTCGGATAATGAATGCAGATTCAAATTCAGATTTTTAAATTTACAATTTTGATTATATATATTTAAGAAAAATTAGTGGTTGCAAATTTAGAATTTATTGAATTTGGAATTTGAATATTGATTGAAAATTTTGATTCTTTTTTTTATTTGGATATTTGACGAATCATAATATTTAATTTGAGTTTAGATTTGAATAATAATGCTCAAGTAATTTACGTATAGTAAATAGATTTAAGTTTTTAGACAAATTTGTGGATTTGAATTTGGATGATTAAGAAAATGTAAATATTTGATTCATTGCTATTCCTAAGCATAATGCCACAAGATGGATCAATGCTCAATTAGAAAAGAAACGGCCATCGGTGTGAACCAGGTTCCCTTTAATGTGTACATTCATCATAGCTCTCGTGGAGAGATTGAAGTCAAGATTTACAACAAAGCCAAAAAAGGCCACCAAAAAACACAAGCCATCCAAAAGAATGCAAAGACAAAATAAACCCCTAACCCTCCATCCTTAAGGGAAAACAAGAACCAACAACTCTCGAGGAGAAAGGCTATAGAAAAAATTCGACAAAAGGATATCAAAAGGCTACGCTAGAAGCCTAGTTACTAGGAAAAGACTGAGGATGTATAACATACCTTCCATGCACAAGCCAAAAACCATCTAAATCGAAGGGGAGAAAGAGAAACATTGAAAAAAGACAAGAGGGAAAAGAAGAAAAGAAACAAAAGCCACACAGTCACTAAATAGGGCGAGCGTTGCACGACTAGTAAGAAGAAGGCAAACAATAGCTTGTTTAAGAAGTTTTCTAGAAGAAAGGAAGCGGCAAGCTCAAGCAATAGATGACAAGCATTTTCAACTTTCAAAAAATTATGAATTTATTTTTTTGTTAAAAAGAGGAAGAAGATATAACACAAAAAAATTAATTAGTAAAAACCTCAAATACACCACTTAAGTGGTGGAAGTATTTGTATTTGTAAATAGAATTAAATAGGATTAAATTTTAATAGAGGTAACATTTATTATTTGAAAAACAACATAAAAATTATTTTTTCCCTTTGCAATTCAACTTGAAGCAAAATATTTCATTTGACAAACAATAAAAACTTTAAAACTATTAACTCTATTAGATGACATTTATTGACATAAGTCAGTTACTAAACTACAAGAAACATAATTAGAGCAAAAGTGACAACGAAAGTGGGCACTTAATAACTGTGACAACCACAATGAAAATAGGGGATAACGAAGTTGTTTATGCAGTTCGGTATTCCTACGTCTACGAAGCCTAGCTCAGTGAGATGAATCTATTATCTTTGAAACAAATACAACCACTAAACCTAGTTCTAGCACACTCTAGTGACCCTCACGTTTGTGCTTTAAAGACTAGATCTGTCACCACTAAATTGTCCCTTTGAGAACTTAGCTTGTAAAACTAATCACAAATATGTTTTACAATTCAATTGCACTCTCACAAATAACATTCCACACTGAACAAATAACTACTCTCCAAAACCAGTACCACAACCTACACAAAGTCTCTCGATTATATAAGATTTTTGAGAGTTGCTAACATACTGAAGATCAAATCACAACCCCTTCTAAAACAATAGCTAAATACAAAAAAAATTAAATGACCAAAGTAAAAATGACTGTTGGCAGACAAGTCTTCAAGTTTCGATCCAACCCAACTTCAATGATCCAAGGGATTTGATATATTCGATTGGGTTTAATCCAATCTGATTCTCAAGATGTTTTTCTCCAACTAAATTGGTCTTCATTGATGAGATTGAATCATTCCACAATATCAGCATAGCCCAAAGATTTGATTTAGTAAATTGTTAATATTATAAATATGGCAAGTTGTTTTGTCACACTAGCGAAGGAAGTGGGCACTTCCCTTGCAACATTGCAACAACTTCAACTTTGTCAACAATTTCCCCCTTAGGTAATTTTTTAAATATAACAATTTTAATATACGAAGAAACACATCAATTAACAAAAGCTCCCCCTTAACACAACAATTCAACCATCAATGCTAGTTTTGAATTTTGCATTAATAAAAAAACATAATTATAATTAAATAAGTTTATAGACAAGAAGAATATGCAACCAAGTAAAATAAGAACCTATCTAATAACATCCAGTTCACTAAATATCAAATTACAATCATTCGCAAAAAACGTCCAAAGAGATAAAAATAATAATAACAAAGCAGTAGCATTTCCAGCAACAATCCTCTCTCCCTATCAACCATCATCTGGCCCCTTTTTATAAAAATATTGTCAAGCTATTCTTTATCAGGAAGGGTAAGCATATCATTGTAGAAGGCTTTTTGTTTGTCCCTTATCTTTTGAATGCCCTTTTCCTTTGCTCAAAGTTAGGCAATAAGTTTGTCATTTGCTTCAACGGAGGAGGTAAGCTCATCAATCATCCTCTTCCTAATTTTAAAGGGAATAGTCTTGGGGCCTGAGGAAGTGTGCACTTTCTATTCCTTCTGTATTGGCACCTCCTCTTGATAAATGCTAAAAGTAAGATGTTTTAACCTCATTCTTAATGCATTTTTGGGTGATTATTTGATGTTAATTATGAATTTTATGCTCCTAATTCTTTAAATTCATGTTTTAATGCTTAATAAAGCATTTGGGAGGAAAAAAGAGCAAAAAATGAGTGAAAACCAGAACGTCGGAGCAAGCTACAGAAGCTACACAGGCTGAACCATTCCACATGATCAAACCACACGACCATGTGACCTACATAGGTTGAACCATTCAACACAACCAGACCACACAAAATTGTGCACCAAAGTGCAAAAAATCACAATTTTTAGGTTTTTCAGGCATTCTAAAACATATATATGACAAAAATAAGAAGATAAGAGGGAGCTGTTAAAGAATAATCAAGAAAACTACTCGAAAAACACCATTAAAGTTGACTTTGAAGCAGATTTATGTCAAGATTAAAGATTCACCATTGATTTCTTAGAAAGTTATCATGACTTTCTTTGTTTCTTTCAGTTATATTGTCTTTGGGATATTTTTTGTTTTCAAGCATGAACTAATTTTCTAAACACCTAGGGAGATAAACCATGTGATGGATTCTGTCATTTGATTTTTATGTGACGCAATAAATACTTAGTTTCTTGTTCTCAATTATGTGTGCTTAATTCATGGTTTAATGTTTCTAGACTATTGATCCATGTTTGATGTGTTTAAATTGGTGGTTGAATAGACCTTGTTTAAGAGTAGATCTTGTTTAATTGAGTGGAGTTGCATGTAATCCTAGAAATAGGATGCCATAAATCTATCAGATTATAATCAAATCTAATAAAGGGAATCCATAACAAGAGTTAATGCGATAATAGGGGTTTTAAATAGAAAGATAATTAATCAACCTAGAGTCAGATGCTCTTATGCTCGAAAGAGATATTTGTATAATTTAGAGATTTCCACGGATCAAGTTACTAAGTAAAGAAATTTCCTAATTTAGATTGATAGTGACAGATGAAATCTAGGCAAATTCTTTCTTAGGTATTGTTTTGCTTCTTAGTTGTTAATTGATTATTTTTCTAATTTACTCTTCGTCGTGTTCGTTAGTTAATTAATTTAGTTAAATTTAGTTTTAATCTATCACTTGAATTATTCAGTTAAATAAAAGAAAGACGATAATTACTAGTACTTTTAGTCTTCGTGGGAATGATATCTTTGCTCACCGTAACTATACTATTAATTGATAGGTGCAATTGTCTTAGTGAAATTTTTAGTTGTCTTCGCGATGCATCAAGTTTTTTGCGCCGTTGCCGGGGACTAGAATATTAGGAAAACTTTATTTTTATTAATTTAACCATTTTTATTTTTATTTTAATATTTTTTGTTTTTAAATTAATTGTTATATTCTAATTTTTCTTTTGTTTGATCCTTACATGTTCTTTTGGTTTATGACTAGAGGCAACTCGTTTGAACCATTAGTTTTTGATAATGAGATAAAAAAAAACTTCTCACAAAAATCAGAGAGAGATTAGAGAAGCAAGGCAAGGTCAACAAATTTTAATAGACGGTCAAAACAAAAGGATATTACTGCTGAAATTGATAATAATCTTGTTAATTAGCAACTTCCTGCACCACCTGCTCCTCGGACTATGTATGGCTATACTAAGCCCACTCTGATCGGGGCTGAATCGAGTAGTGTCAGACCGACTATTGCTGTAAACAATTTTGAGATTATATCAAACACAATTCAGATGGTGCAATAATATGTTCAATTTGATAGGGTTGCAAGATGAAGATCTGAATGCTCATTTAGCTAACTTTCTAGAGATTTGTGACATATTTCAAATCAATGGCGTTACTAATGATTCCACATGCTTACGGTTGCTTCCATTCCCTTTGAGGAACAAGGCAAAATAGTGGTTGAATTCACTTCCACGGGGTTCCATCACCACTTAGGCTCAAATGACTGAAAATATTTTGTTGAAGTATTTTTCACCAGCCAAAAAGCTAGGTTAAGGAATGACATCTCTTCATTTGCTCACACTATAAGCTACATAAGAGAGATTTAAAGATCTTCTGAGAAGGTGTCCTCATCATGGATTAGATTTGTGATTACAAGTTTAAACCTTTTATAACGATTAGTGGAACACTATAACAAGAAATTGAGGCAGCCCAAGAATTTATTGAGGATATGACACTGAATAACTATTAGTGGAAAGTTATGAGAACAAAACCTAAAGCAGTCAATCTTTTTAATATAGATGCAGTTGCTATGTTGTCGAGTCAAGTGGAAGCGATGAGTAAAAAGATTGATTTGTGTTGTAGTAAATAGGTGAATCTGGTAATGCAATGCGATGCGACTGGAGCGGAGATGATTAATCCAAAATATTCACCCTTCAAGTCTAACATGGCACATAAGCAAGTCAAATTTATGGGTAATAATTTTAGACCTCAAAATAACCCCTACAGCAACAATTATAATCTAGGATGGAGGAATCACCCAAATTTCTCTTAGGGTGGTTAATAAAATCAAAGGTCACAACCCCGTCTAGGTTTTCAGTAACCTTATCAGTAAGAAAAGACACTGATTCTGAAAGAGATGTTGAGTAAATTTATTTTAGTGTCAGAAACTAGATTTCAGAACACGAAAATGACTTTAAGGAATTAGCAACCATCTATTTAGGTTCTCAAGAATCAGATAGTCAGCTTGCTAAGTTGGTTTCGAAAAGACAACAAGGTAGTTTACCTTGTAACGTTAAAACCAACCTAAATGAGCAAGTCCATGCAATCACTTTATGAAGTGGAAAGGTGTTAGTTGAGCCTAAAAAGAAGTTCATTCTAAAAGCTATTGAGAAAAATGATGGGGTTGGGGAATACAAGAAAGAGCATAAGTCGATGGTTAGAGAATACAAAACACCAATTTCATATCTGACAAAATTGAAGAAAGACTGCATGAATGAACAATATGGTAAATTTCTTGAACTTTTAAAAAAATTACATATTAACTTACCTTTTATTGAAACCCTTTCGCAAATGCCCAAATAAATAAAATTTTTAAATGACCTTTAAAAAATAAAAGGAAGTTAGATGAACTGTCCACTATGGAGCTAAATGAGGATTGTTCGACCATTCTCCAGATCAAACTACCCATCAAGCTTAAAGATCCAAAAAGTTTTCCTATCCTTTATTTTATTGGTAGCTTAAATGTTGAAAATGATTTGGCTTATTTGGGTGCTAGTATAAATCTAATGCGTTATAAAATGCTCAAACAACTTGGTCTCGGGAAACCAAACCTACTAAGATGACTATTTAATTAGTTGACATATCAATTAAGTATACTAGGGGTATTATTGAAGATGTACTTGTTAAAGTAGATAAATTCATATTCCCTGTTGATTTCATTATATTGGAAATGGATGAAGATATAAAGGTACCCAGGATCTTACGTCAACCTTTTTTAGCCACTGCTATAACCATTATTGAATATGGGTAATGGTGAACTTGTGCTGAGGGTAAGTGATGAAGAGGTTACTCTTCAATCAAATTATGTTGTGAGAGTTTCTAGTGAGCAAGATGATACTTTTCATTTTATTGATGTTAGTAATCATGTGGTTCAACGTTCTTTGCAGGAAATCAATCATGAAGACATGTTGAAACTGTATCCATTTCAAGGTGATGGAAATTAAGTGACAACTGAAAAGAGAATGGTGCAGCTTGATGAATTAGATGAATAGTAAAAAAAGGTTGATGAGAACCCAAGAATGTTAAAGACGTAACAGGGCAACATCATGGTGTGGATGTAAAGAGGACGAACCAATTCAAAGTTAGAGACAAAGTACTACTGGACAATCTAGATCCACGAATATTCCCTAAATAGTTGAAATCAAGATGATCAAATCCATTTGTAGTAAGAAACGTATTCCCATACGAAACCATTGAGGTAACATACCCTGATTACGAAACATTCAACGTAAACAATCATCATCTCAAACTTTATTTTGGTGGTGATATTGATAACAAAATAGAGAAGTTTCGGCTCTAAAATTTGACTTAACCGTAAGCTTGAAAAAGGAAGTCGAGCTTAGACTTTAAACAAGCACTTCTTGAGAGGCAACCCGAGTGTTTTTTTCTTATTTTATTTTCATTTAATTTTGTTGCATGTTTAGTTTCTTATTCACCTAACTTTTGTTTTTATTAATTCAAAAAAAAGAAGATAAAAAAAAGTGACACACGGTCTACAGTAGACCACACAACCTAGAGACATGTCCCTGTGACCCACACACCCCTTGACACGGTCGTGGGAGAAGCGAACAATTAACTCTACACAGTCGTGTGTGTCATGGACCATATGAATACTGGAACCAATTTTTTAATTTTATTTTGACACACACGGCTTAAGTGGCTTTACACAACCTAGGCACACAGGCGTGTCCCAAGTCGTGTGAACATTGGAGCAAATTTTAAAAGTTTTTAATAGGCCATACGACCTTAGAGAGATATACGGTCGTATGGCCCACATGGCCTTGTACCCTTTTTCTTTAAAGCTAGTTTCACCAAACCCTAACTGCCGTTCTATCTTCGCTGCTGTCACGCACCCAAAAGTCCCCTGAACTATCTTTTATTTTTATTGTTATTTGTTTTTATTTTATTTTTCAGACTTACATGTTTTATTTTATTATTCACTTTACTATTATTATTTTTTCGGTTATTTTTCTATTTTTTATCTCTTTATCTTATTTTATTTTTGTCTATCTTCTTATTAGTTTTTTCAGAACTATGTACTTAATTTAGAATCTCCTACTATTCTGGATTTTACTATTCCGACGAAATCATCCAAGTTCAGGGCAATTTCAGTTCTCTTCCTCACTTATGATATTTTGCTTATTGTGTTTATATTTGTTTGTATATTGAGGGCAATGTAAATATTAAGTGTGGGGAGGATTTTATATGTTTATGCGATATAATCCCTGAAATGTTTTCTTGTGTTTCAGTAATTTTCTAAAACCTAACATTGAAGTTAATTTTTTAATTAAGAGTTTTTATTTATTCTCTGTGCGGTTAATTTGTGAATTTTTTTTATTGTGTGATTTATACTTTAATACATGATAGAGTCAACCATGATAAGTTCTTTTTTTAGAAATTATTATTTTAGATTGTCTCCTTGAATTGAAGCATTATCTTGAAATTTTAAATTTACAAGTTTAACATCGAAACCATAATTTTTTGTGAGCTTTTGAGCCTATACAGCATACATTTTATTTTTTGCTCATTTTATTTTTGGTTGTGAGTATATCTACTTGATTTGTTATTCTTGAACTTGCTTTGGTTATACATATTGAGACCAAATTATTGATTTGATATACTGAGATGATAGAGGCACTTAAGATTTAAACCGCTTAACCTTTAAACTACTTACATGTTGACTTGACCCCTAGTAAACCCCGTTGATCCTAACACATTCTTTTTACTTAACAACTGTTCATGTTAACCTATAAACCACATTAATGTTGTAAAATTCTTTTTATTGACTCCCTTTTTGTTGAGATTCGATTCAGTTAGTTGCCTGGCTATTTATCATTTGCAGTATTGAAATTCTCTATTTTCTAATAAAAGAAAGAAAGAAAGAAAAATTTGAACAAAAAAATTGATTGAGATCATTAGTTTCATCTTTTGTATAAAAGCTCATATCTACTCTTTATTTCTTGTTGATGCAAATTCTTTTAATTCAACAACTAATTTCTTTTCTTGTTTGGTAACTTAACAACTTGATTCTCGATGGTAACCAACTATTCTGACATGTTCCGTAACCTTAACCTAATCCCCGTTACAACCTTGTAAAGATGTCTTGATTGGTGTATCATATCATTTCTATAGTGGTGGAGATTTGATTTTCAAGTAAGCCTATGGTAATAACATTTCTTATTCGTTTGTTGAATGCACATTACTTGAACTTTAAAAACTTTGAGTGCATGAGTGAATCTTAGTAAGGGTGTTTATTTTAGTTGAGTTTGAATTTTAAGTAATTATTAAGATAGGGGAGCTGCCTAATGTTTTTTATATCTTAAAGATTTCTACTTGGATTGTTTTTTTTTCTTCAGTGTCATTTTTGTTTAAAATTCCAATGCATGATTATCTTTAGATTATCCTAAGACATTGTTAGTGAAAATAATAAATTGAGGAAAGTTATGTAACACCCTAGATTTTAGGGTTAGGAGCTTTAAGGTTCGAAGTAAGGGTCAGTGAGTAGGTTGATCTATTTTGTTTATATTCGCATTCTAGTTTCAGAATGAGCCTACTGGTTTAGTGGTTGGATATGTTTTAATTTACTTTTGGGTTCTGGGTTCGAATCCTTATGTTCGTTTTGGGGAAGTAGTTTATTTTAGATTTGTTTTTTTAAGTTTTAAAATATTTATTTGATTTTAAATTATTTTACCAAAAGTCTTTCCCACATTCTTTTTCTGTTCTTTTCCTCCCTCATGTTTTTTTCTTCTTTTATTTTTTCTCTGATTCCATTTTCTTTTGTTTCCCTAATTTTGGTATTTTCATTTTTTGCTTTATTTTCGTGGGTTGTTTTTGTCTCGTTGGATAGCATGGTTTTCTATTCTCGTTTCCAATTGAAATTGAGTAGAAGTTTTCAAAAGGATAGTTGAGGCGTCGGTCGTTTGATGTGCGTTGGAAGTACTTTTCAGGTGTGTTTCTGAACCGTTAAATTTCGATAATGGATCATTGATGAATTCTATGAAGTTCAGTGATTTTTGTATGTTTCTAAAAATAAATTGTGTGTTTCTGAAATTAGAGTGGGTAAGAATCGTTTGATGTTAGTTTACATGATTTCAGTCGATTTCAGCATGGATTTTTAGAATTAACGATGTTAGCAATTCGCTTTGTTGTGGAAATTCACCTTTTCGGATTTCAGCATGTGTCCTCATCACACGAGTGTATGCTGCTTCACACAGGAGTGTGCCTCTTCCACATGGCTAGGGCACATGGCCGTGTGGCCCTTTTTCATAGATTTTTGTTCAGTAACAGATTTTGAGTCCTTGGTGTTTCTGTGTGTTCCGAACCTTAGTTATGCCTTAGTAAAGTTGGTAGAGACTTTGATTAACTTAGATTTGTGCGTCTATCCATAAATAGGGTGTTAATTTATCAGTTCAATTAAGTGTTACGTGATGTTACTAGTAAACAACTACAAGCATAATTGATTCTAAATCTGGTTGATTGAATATGTTTACCTCTGATTCTGTTTGACTGATGTGTGATTTGTCTCTAAGTTGAGTACATTATTTTTGTAAGCCTGTTATTATCTGTGTGCATACATACATTTGCATAAAATTCTGGGTTTGGTTGCGAAGAGAAGAAAGTCTGATCTAATTTGGTAGTTTTAACTGCAATACATCTGTACAGCAGTTTACCACACTATACTACACATATGTTAGCTCAGCTGCATAATGTCATCTGGTGTGCAGGATTGGTTGGGCATGATATAGCTCATATGTGGTGTGCATGGCAGTTGAAGTGGTTTTCGGTTGGTGGGGTGGGATTGTTTTTAATCTGTTGCATCCATTTTGCATTCATTCATACATCTGCTATGAATATTTGTTTATTTGAAAAACATGTTTAATATGTTATGACGTCTTCTCATTAGTACGTATGATTGGGACGACCGTTATGTGTTTCGATATGACTTTTGGAATAAGTCATAAATGAGTTACCGGGTTGAGTTTTCATAACTGAATTTCTTACAAATGTTGTTCAGAACCATAATAGTGTTTTTCGCCTTTTACTGTTTGTTGTGTTTCGAACTCACACTGAGCTTGCGTAGCTCACTCCTTAGTTTTTCCCCTTTCAGGTACTCTGATGTTCTAGAGTTGGAATCCGTAACTGGAGATCTCAAACAGATAAGACTTGAATTGGCTAACTAAAGTGTTTTGTTTAAATTTTTAGTTTTCAAACTATTTTGGACTGTTTGTGTAGTAGAGACTGTGGTATAAGTTTTATTTTTGGGATTTCGTAAAATTTTGTTTGGACTAAATTTTAAAAACTTCAGATTTATACTTTTGAATATTTTAACATAACTTAAATTTTCTGTTTTGAATCCTAAATGATTACACAGTTGAGTTCGAATTTAAAAAACGTGTTCGAATTGAGGTTTTAATGAATCATTTTGGTAAAATTACTTTGGATCATTTTAGTGGTCAATGTGACCTCCGAGATTCGGCCGAAACTTTTAAGCCAGGTCAGGTTTTAAGGTGTTATATTTAGTGGTATCAGAGCCAGGTTTGCAAAAAACTCAGCCTGTGTATTTACGTATCTGTGTGCGCGTCTGTTCGTTTTTAAAAATGTATTTTGATAAATCATACCATAGTGTTTGAAATGATTTCACTGATTTTATGAAAATGAGATGTCTCAGACTCCGATGTCGGTACGTGCAATCTTTTGGGACTGTAAGTTTAGATCTGTAAAATTTTAATTGTAAAATTAGATATTTATTTTTGTATTTGATTCAGAATTGTAGATCTTTTGAGTTCAGTTACAAGACTGGTATGGATTCTGGTGGTAAGCGGGATCGTGAAGGTTAGCCTGGTGAGACTCTCGAAGAGTCGTCAGCTTTTTCGGGACGTGTGTCTGTTCAAAAGTCTGAAGTCAATGCGGCTCCGCCAACTTCGGGCAACGATAAGCCTGAGGTTGGTACTGAGGCATTGACTCGGGTAGTGAAAGAGATTTTAGATAATGTATTCAAGGCTAGCTTAGAATGAACCTAAAAGATGGTTTAAGGTAGTTGTGCGGATTGTAGGAAGAAAAAGGATCGTAGTCCTTCGAGGTTGTAGCCTCGGTCTGCGAAGCGTGTAAGAATGTAGTTGAGTGTTAGCAAATGTAGTGTGGAAGGTTCTAGTAGTGGAGCGGATGTTTCGATTTGTGGGCATTGTAAGAAGTCCCATTCGGGTGACTGTTGGAAAAAGTTTAGAGCGTGTATCAGGTGCCGGTCCATAGGGCATCAGATAAGGGAATGCCAACGGCGTCATTGAGGCAGGTATGGTTTTAGGTTGTTCTGATTCTATGTGTTAATTATGAGAATGGACATTGATTCCTTATTTGTTGGATAATTATTGTAAGTGTGTGGTAAGGTAAATGAGAATCTGCTTTAGTGTTAAGTGTTTGGGGTATGTGTGCGAGTTTTTAAGGTTAAAGTTAATATGGTTGTGCTTCAGGATTAGAGTGAGCAACGGGAGCGTAGTGCTGGGACTAGTTAAAGACGGCTGTTTTGTAACACCTTCGAGTTTAGGGTTAGGAGCTTTAAGGTTTGAAGTAAGGGTTAGTGAGTAATTTGATCTATTGTGTTATTTTAGCATTCTAGTGTCAGAATGAACCTGCTAATTTGGTTGTTGGATATGTGTTAGTTTACTTCTGGGTTCTAGGTTCGAATCCTTATGTGTGTTTTGAGAAAGTAGTTTTGTTTTAGATTTTTTTTAAGTTTAAAAATATTTATTTGATTTTAATTATTTTATCAAAAGTCATTCCAATGTTCTTTTCCTCCCTCTTCATGTTTTTTTTTCTTCTTTCATGTTTTCTCTGGTTCCTTTTTCTGCTTTGTTCCATGGGTTGTTTTCATTTCGTTGGATAGCGTGGTTTTCTGTTCTAGTTTCAAATCAAAATCGAATAGAAGTTTTCAAAAGGATAATTGAGGTGTCGATCATTAGATGTGCTTTAGAATCACTTTTCAGGTGTCTTTTTGAACCGTAAATTTCGATACTAGATCATTGATGAATTCTATGAAGTTCAACGATTTTCATATGTTTCTAAAAATAAATTGTGTGTTTCTGAAATTAGAGCGGGTAGGGGTCGTTGGATGTTGGTTTACATGATTTGAGTCAATTTCAGCATGGATCTTTAGGATTAATGATGTTAGCAATTTGTTTCATTGAGGAAATTCACATTTTTAGCCTGTTTTAACGTGGTTTCGTGACCACACGGGTGGCCACACGCGCGTGTACCGCACATGGGTGGTTCACATGACCATGTGAAATTGCGAATCAGGGTTTTTGGACGAATTTTGGTGTCACACAGCCGTGTGGCCATTATTTGGGAATTTAGGGATTCTGGTCGAATTTCACACAGGTGTGTATTCTGGACACACGGCCTTGTGCCATGGGCACACGGGCGTGTGAGACATTCACACGGCTGTGTCCACCCTGCACCTTATTTTAGCCAACTTGGACAGAGAGTTACACAGGATATTCACACGACCATGTCCCCTGGTCACAAGAGCGTGTGTCCTCGTCATAAGGGTGTGTGCCTACTTTCACATGGGCATTTACTGCTTCACATGGGTGTGTGCCTCTTCCACATGAGCGTGTAGGCTATCACACAGCCCAGGCACTTCTACACGGCCGTGTGGCCCTGTTTGACTCATTGGTGTTTCTATGTGTTCCAGCCCTAAGTTATGCCTTAGTAAAGTTGGTAGAGACTTTGATTAGCTCATATTTGTACGTCTGTCCATAAATAGTGTGTTAATTTATCAGTTCGATTAAGTGTTATGTGATGTTACTAGTAAACAACTACAAGCATAATTGATTCTGAATCTAGTCGATTGAATATGTGCACCTCTGATTCTATTTGACGTCTGTGTGACTGTCTGTGAGTTAAGTACATTGTTTTTGTAAGCTTGCTAGTGATCTGTATGCATACATACATTTGCATAAAATTCTGGGTTTGGTTGCGAAGAGAAAGAAGTCTGATCTGATTTGGCAGTTTCAATTGCAATACATCTGTACAATGGTTTACCGCACTGTACTACAATATGTCAGCTCAGCTGCATAATGTCACTTGGTGTGCAAGGTTGGTTGGGCTTGATATAGCTCATATGTGGTGTGTAGGGCAGTCGAAGTGGTGCTCGATTGGTGGGTGGGATTGTTTTTAATCTGTTTCATCCATTTTACTTTTGTACATACATCTAGTTGTGTGGACATTTGTTTATTTGAAAAAACATGTTTATATGTTATGACGTCTTCTCATTATTACGTATGATTGGGGCATTCGTTCTATTTTTTATATGACTTTTGGAATAAGTTATAAATGAGTTACCGGGTTGAGTTTTCGTAAGTGAATTTCTTACGAATGTTGTTCGGAAACATAATAGTGTTTTCCATCTTTACCGTCAGTTTTTCCCCTTTCAGGTACTCTCATGTTCTGGAGCTGGACTCGGTAACTATAGATCTCAGACGGATAAGACTTGAATTGGCTAAATAAAGTGTTTTGTTCAATTTTTTAGTTTTCAAACTATTTTGGGTTGTATGTGTAGTAGGTACTATGGTATAAGTTTTATTTCTGGGATTTCGTTAACTTTTGTTTTGGACTGAATTTTAGAAACTGCGGATTTATACTTCCAAATATTTTAATGTAACTTAAATTTTCTATTTTGAATCCTAAATGATTACACAGTTTAGTTCGAATTTAGCAAACGTGTTCGAATTGAGGTTTTAACGAATCATTTTGGTAAAATTACTTTTGGATCACTTCAGTGGTCAATGTGACCTCTAAGATTCAACCAAAACTTCTAGGCTAGGTTTTAGGGTGTTACAAGTTAACTTTAATGTGGGCTGATAGTTTTTCTTAAGAAAAAACAAACGTTTAAGTGTGAGTATATTTGATAAATGCTAAAAGTAATATGTTTCTAGTAATTGCAGTTCCTACCCTGGTAGAAACAACAATATCTTTATTTTTTTTTATTTTTCAAGGTCTTAAAGGACTCTCGTTTTCTACTATTCTTTGGTAGACTTTATTGGTCATCCAGCCTTATACAGGCTTTTCCTCCCTCGAAGGCTCTTACCGGCCAACCCAATCTTTCAACTATCACTTTGCTGGCTTATAAATTCAGGACTGTACCTTAATGTAGTTTCTTTCATAACTGCTAAAACTGTGTGAGATCACGGCTTCCCTGGTGGACACATTTTGATGAATATCATATTTACCTCTTTTTCTAAGGAGTCTCTTCCTACTTTTACCCTAACTGGGTTGAGACACTTCTTGGGTTCCACTCTTCATCACCTATAGTGAATTCATCATCTCCCCGATACTTTATATTCCTCATATGCACTCAACTCATTCGTTCTTGTGACGTATTGCACTAGTCACATCGTGAACTCTACTTTGAACCTTGGTGTCTCTCCTACAGACTTCTCGACAATAACCCATGATTACAACCCCGGTGGACTACCCTGTGTTTACTACCTTGGCAAACTACACCATGATTACTATCCTAACAAATTACCTCTTGTTTACTATCCTGGTGGACCACCTTGTGTTTACTATCCTGGTGGACTATATTATGTTTACTGTCCCAGCAGACTACCTCGTGTTTACTATCTTGGTAGACTACCTTATGTTTACGTCCTAGCATACTACCTCGTGTTTACTATCCTAGTGGACTACCTCGTGTTTACCGTCTCGATGGACTACCTATGTTATCATATTCGAGTTATGGTCTTACATGTTAGACCTCTTTTGAGGTTTCGCCTTGTAAGACCTTACCATCATCGTGGTGTCACCCCATTGAGCCTACTGATCGCCGTCACGGAGTTGCTCTATGGAACCTAAATATGCCCCAAAGGACCAGTCGATATCATTCCTCTTTACATTTTTACCTTGATGCTTGAACACCAAAATGTCCCCTCGAAAGGCATGCAACTTTGCACATCACGTTTTGCACTCAACAACACTGTATGACGGTATCTTAACAGAATTTAATTTCCTTATCCATCCGCCCAAACCTCCATTTCACCAATTCTATCTATACATTAATTCTCGAACACCGCACTGTCCCTTCTGCAAGGCTTGGAGCTTTCCACATCACGGTTTCCACTCAGTAACACTGTATGATGGTAAACAGAAACTCAATTTCCCAAATCCTTTCTCCATCTAACCTGTCGATTATGTCCCTTCTGTACCCAAATTTCATAAATATGCAGGCACAATCATGCAATTTATCATTTCACATTCATCATGAACCCAAACAAACTAAGTACATGATCAACATTGTTCATACAAGCAACATAACGACATTTTATCACCCAAAAAGCAAAGTACAAAGACTCATGCCAATCACACAACATTCCAAGGACAAAATACAAAAACTCACGTTGCTTTCTTATCTTTGACAGCTTAGCTTATCCAAATGTCAGACCCTCTTTTGTCCTGGCAACGAAGCATAACAACCATTTATTGGTTAAACTAAAGGTGTTCATCCCTTAAATCCCGTAATCCATAATTATTCAGAAATTTTTTAGAGTTCTTACTCTACTTCTCTCTTCCATCCTCAAGTACAGAGAGGTAAGGTAACTTAACAGTTCCTTAATTTCTTTACTACTAGAATTTAATTCACACAGCTACTGCAACATGCATAGCTTCTTTTAGTTATATCCTATTCTTCTTCAGAGTGATTGAAGAAGATGATGCTATAGAGAGGAAAAATTGTAAACAAAATTGAGAAGAATTTTGTTTCCCACACACACCTGTATATATACTCCATTGGCATGCTCTTCACAGACCAATACCACCACTCAATCCTAACCATTTTGTCTCCCATTATGGCACCAGTCAATTCTAATCTAACTAAACCAGAATTGAAATCTAATTATTCCCAACCAGCCATTTAAGTTTCTAAATATCTCATTAGAGCCTGAAAATTTCTATTTATGTACAATCAGCTCCCTAACTCTTTGAGTACGGGTCCTTAAGAGATCTGGGTGTGACAACTCCCTCACCCTCAATGGAAACTTCTTTCTTGAAATTTCCTCTATTAACCTAATTGTAGGCGACCTTCAAACAAATTCCCTTTTATCATTAAAAATCCTTTGTGTTCCTAGAGGCAGACATCTCTACCATCTTCAATTATCATAACGCTGACGTAACACTTATGTAGTCCTCTTAAACTTATTCTGCTCAAACGGTGGATCCATCCTTCTCTATATAAGGCAATTAACTAACAATAACTAACTCTTAAGCCTTCAGACAGATTTTTACACGCACCATCTACCAAGCGTTTGCTCAATACTAGAATAACAAGCAATTCTTATATTAACATGGGTCATATGGCGGGTTCTTGATAAACAACTAGCTCTTGGTGATTGAGAGGTTCAAGGAAAACCCTCTCTGACTTGAAAAGTTTTAAATACGGATTAGAGAACTTGAATTATTTATTTAAAATTAATGAAACTTCCCTTAGACACTTGGCTACTTAAATCAAGAAGTTGGGAAAGGAGGCCTTTCATTTGAAATTACTCTTCGACTCCTTATTGACTAAGTTTCCTTCCAAATCCCTAGTTTTTTTCTTGGCCTTCTCTAATTCCTTCGACTGAGTTCCTCTTCCTTTCTTCCTCTGACCTCTTCTCAACAAGCTTTCTAGTTAATCTCTTAAGTGTTTTCTACTTTTTTTTCTTATCCCCTTCCCTCACAAAAATGGTCAAAATCAAACATAGTCATCGCGAAGGTAACAACCATTGTGGTGATGGTAGAAGAGGTTGTGAGAGTGAAAAAGAGGGTAATGGGGCTAGACCCAATGGGCACAAGGTAAGCACCCCAGTAGAGACCCCTTTTTCTAGTGTTAACCAACATTGGAAGAGATGGTCCGATTTCTGAATGTTAAAGGGTTACAACTATAAAACTTTGCGATTGATTTTAGCTTAGTTCAAGGTGAATGTCGGCTAAGAGAAAACTCCAATAGCGTTATTCTTCCTTGTATTTCTTTGAAGCTAGGTTTCCTCTCCCTCTTCATCCCTTCTTCTATACCATTCTTAACAAGTATGGAATCGCAACGGGGAAACTCACTTACTCATCTTGGTGGACCTTAGTCACTTTTTTCATCGACTATTGTCTAAAGGGTGAGCCACCCATCCTTGGGGTTTCCAATGAATTTATCAACTAAAAGTGACAACCCGAGGGACTTCGCTGGGTTGGCCAATTTTAGTACTCGCTAGGTGCAATTTTTTTGTACTCGCAGGCAACCTCTAAATAATGAGGTCGTAGAGGATCAATTTGATCGATTGAAGTTGGGCCACTCTTTCATTTTGGAGAGCCTCATTACTGCTAGAAATGTTTTGTAACACCCATTACCTAGTTCAGACGCTGAAATCAAGTAATAGGATGCTACAAAAAATACAAACAATTACATACAAATTATAAATCAAAATCTCAATTAAATATCATTATAACACAATTGATCAAGTAAAACATGTAATTCAATAAATTTCAGGTTTTTATAGAGCTTACAAAAGCTTAAAGCCAACCCAATATTAATAACTGATCAATCTGAAACAAAAATAGAAGATAAGAAAAATTTACAAATAGGAGTCACACGGCTATGTCCTTTGACCTTGTGAAAAGCCTGAAGCCACATAGGTCACAGGTGAAAATATACAAAAACAATATGTCACATAACCATGTCACTGGGCCATGTAACAAACTGTAGCTGTGTGCATCAAAACTCACCCCAAAACCTATAGGCCATAAGGCTATGCTATATACCTGTGTATGGCACACGGCCTGGCATAGGTCATGTGTACTTGAAAATACCTTTCAATACAAGTTTTCTAGCCTTGAATCACTTAAGCCTCTCAACCATTATACAATATCTCAACCAAATCAAAAACATCAAAGTCATACCAAGAATCTCTCTTATAACAACCATCCTAAGTGTCTAACCAATATGCCTTCAATGACACCTCAAAACGACAATCCAAACATACATTCACTTAACCATTCAAATCATCTTATAATTGGCTCCAAATAAACTTTAAAACTTATGCACTAATTCTACCAAATCATTTCAAGCAAGGCATAGCCATAAGCATCATCTTTTCATATTCATTCTATGGTATATCACCTAATTACCTTACAAACAAATAAATCACTTAGCAAATTATCATTATCATGATCATTACCATCATACACATATATACATATGTTTCTCACATTGCCAACAAGATTCAAAATGAACATCATATATCCACAAGATTTCTTAGGTACATTCCAAGACCAAAATGAAAACATCACTAATACTTGAGTCCAGAATTGTCACTAGATATTGAGTTGATGATCTAGTCAAAAAGTACCTAGTCTGTGCACGAAAAAAAAAGCGTGCGCTCAATATAACTTGGTAGTACTTCTATAATCTAAACATTAAAACGCAATATAATACATTTAAAATGCCCAAGTTAAAAATTAGATGATGTTATGCAATTAACATGTCTTGTGCCAATTCATGCATTAATTGTTAAAATTTAATACAATTTACTAACCATATCATTTGATATCTCCATTCATATGATGGTTATCAATTTCCGAATCCATGATTTCAATAAACATTTCTATCAATGTTCCAACTCATTTCGCAATTGAATATTACATTTCATAGCCATTTCTTATCCTTTTTTCCATTTCAATAATAATAATTACATCCCTTTCATATATAAATTCATCACTAATTCATTCATCCATACTCATGATCACATCAATCATCTTTATATGCATTCAATTATACATTTATTTAAACATATACATTCTTCACATAATTTCAATTTGGTCCTCCATAATCTTACTCAATTCAAATCAATCTAAAAATAGCTCATCATATTACATTATCTCACCTTATATTCTTACTATGCAGTAATAGTTCAATATGTAGCCATTTACAAATAGTTTGGGTTGTAGAAACACAAACCGTAAATTCTGAGCTATTTGTTAATGGCTTCGTCTTTTCCTTTCTTTTTTTGAGAAATTCGAGATGTTATAATGTACTTCGCCACCTCTGAATAACATGAAATAATCTAGCTTTTGGACAACAACCAAATTTAATTTAAATTGTTTATCAAGTGCAACTAAATAGCATGAAGTTGTCCAATTTTGGGCAGCAACTAAACTGATTATAGCATGTATTAAATCCAACAATATAACATAAAATTTACCATCTAGGAACATGAATTTAAACTCAAATAAGGCATAAATTTTAGTCCAATCGAATTACATTGAATTATCCAACTTTGAACAACAACTTTGATTAAAACAAGTGTTAAAATTCAACTGAATACCATGAAATTTACCAGGACATGCAATAAAACTCAATCAAAACATGAATTTGTTCTAGCCAAATGACATGAAATTTATAGCTTTGGACATGCATTCTAATTGTTCCATTTAAAAACAATAATTGAAATAAAAAAGAACATGCATACTATTAAAATTGACGTCAATAATGGCAATATAGAATGATCGCAAAACAGAAAGAAAAATAAAACAAACAGATTTTACGTGGAAACTCTTTCTGGAAAAAACCACTGGTAGAGGACGAGAAATTCACTAATGTTGAAAACTGAATGATACAATAGGAGTTTCGACTAAATCTATTTAAAGGTTGAAAAACCTAATTCTAATCAATTTCAAATAGACAAGGTGCAGTTCCATACAGATTCTACTTGTGCCACACGATCCGTACCACTTTATTTTCTTTAACAGGAATTTGTGTCACACAACTCTAACACATACTTAAAAGAGTTAAGAATCGGTTTACCTTCATGCAAATCAAATAATGTTATTAGTAAATGAAGTATACAACCGAAATTGTTAAGACCTTACCAGAAATTTCTTACTACTCAAAACTGTCTACACCATTTTCTCCTTCCCTTTAAGGGTTTGTTCTCCTTATTTTTAGTTAGTAATGCTTGAGAATCTAGCCTTAAAATAAGTGAAATTTTTTATTTGCCTTAACATGCAATCCGTGGCTCTCCTTTCCCTCTCGTAAGACAAAGATAAAATGAAGAAACTATGAGCTAAAACTAATGTTTTCTCCCCTCAATTGATGTAGATGAAAAGAGAATATCCTTTTTTTTCTCTCCCTTTGTAGTACCATCTGTTTTCTTTTAATTACTAAAATTCATTTTATAATCAAATTTTAACTAATGTTTTAATATAAAATATATATATTCAGTTCCTTAACCGACCATCTTAAAAAATAGGGGTATATTTATTATATAAGTCCCTTTCATGAGTTCTAATTAAAAATTCTCCTAGTAGTTTCTCTATTATTACTATTTTGATTTAGTCTCTGTACCTTAATTAATCACTAATTCAATAAAATTACCAATCCAAAATTCAATTCACTTATAATATAACCCCGTAAATATTTAATAATAATATTTACTAGTTTAGTTTACGCAAACGAGGTCTCATGCCTCATATTCCAAAACCACTGACTTTAGGTACAAACCACAGATACTTTGACTAACTAACCAATTTATAAAATCTATAAAATCAAAATTCACAATAACACTATATTTATCTTGAAAATATTATTAAATAATATTTATGGACTATTCCATCTGAGAATGGGTTTTCAAAACCACCATTTTCGATAGCCCTGCAAATCGGGTCATTATAATTCTCCCCCTAAAGAAATTTCGTCCCCAAAATTTACCCGAAAAATGGTAGGGATACTGGGATTTTGATTTTGGTTCGAATCAATTCTTTCACTAACCGAGGTAAGATAATCACTAAATGTGAAGGAATATCAGGTAAGAAGACTGTAATACTTGTGATGTGTCAAACTAAAGAGTATATGTCTGATTCCATAAAGTATGTTGTGATGTTTTGGATTTGATGTGTATGGATGAATGTTGTGATGTTGTATGATTGTTATGTATAGAAGTTATGTTGAAAGAATGTACAATAACACATCACTAAGTTCTTGTGAACTTACTATGGATGCCTCTAATTGTAGGATTCATTAGAATTGAATGAGATGAGAGACGATGCCAAGAATATGCCATGGGAGTGGCGGTACATGTTGATATGCATACAGAAAAGATTAAAGGAAATATTCTTATGGAAGTGTAGTTTATGCCAAAGGAAAGGCTAAGAGAGTCATATGATTGTTGTTAGCCATAATGTATAAGTATGAGATAACCCTTAGTGTGAAGTTAAGTTTGCACAAAAGATGTAATACTCTGATTGTATGTGTTGCTTGATGTAAGGCGAAAACTATAGATATTATTCAAGTTGTAAAGAAACTAGTACACTATACAAGTAGTTGAATAATAATAATAATGAGGTAATTCAGCTAGAAAACTTGGAAATTTTATTAAGTCATTAATATGTTTAGTACATAGGCGAGTAGGAAAGTTTAGGTCGCATCTCAGTTAAGATGTAACACCCTTCGCTCAGACCCAATGGAGGGTGTTACACTTTTAGAGAATAAATTTTTTACTCAAACCTCTCTAGAACACTGATAAATACCTTTTCCACTATCCTCTTGTCCAAAAACTCCTCCCCATGCAACTTGATTTGATTTACGACCTTCATAAGCCTATCAAAATACTCCTTAATAGTCTCTGACTCTTTCATCTTTATAACCTCGAACTCTATCAAAAAGTTCATCACTTAAATTTGCCTTGTTTTGTCACTTCCTTAGAACTCTTCCTTGAACTTGTCCCATTATTACTTTGCAGTTTCACAAGTCATTATCCTTGTGAAAATCACATCTACTACAATAGAGTGAATACAAGAGAGAGTCTTGTATTTCTTAGCTACTTCCTCACTATGTTGCATGATTTCAGCAAACGTTGGATTTTCTCTTAATAGAGGCACATCTCTACTTGTTTCTACAACATTCCACAGGTCAAAAGCCCTTAGGTATGCCTTCATCTTCACTGCCCCAATAAGGTAGTTTTCTCCTATGAATACAAGAGGATTTGGGGTTGCAAAGCTGTTAGAAGTCATATTAGGTTCTAATAAGTTTTTGGTGTAGAAGAAGGTTTTTTTCTGGTTTTTCAGCTCACACAAAGTTCCTCAAGACCAATTTTTTTAAGCTCTAGATACCATGTTAAGTTATGGAAGAGAAGAAAAGAGAGCTAGAAAAGAAAACAAAACCAGAAACTTTTTAAAACAGAATAGTCTTATTTTCATTAATATTTTGGTGTATAATATACAAAATACTACTGCTATTGTAGTGGTTAATCATATCCTAAAACTCCAGCAAGTATTAGAAATTGTATCACTTAACCAAATACAAACGAACAAATTAGGTGTATCATGCTTGACTACTTATAACTGCTCTGTCAAGCTAAAACATAAAAAAAATTAACATACACTCTTAGAATATCTAAGAAAAATCTCAGTCATCTAATAAGAAATTTCCTAGCGCATAAGCAACAGAGAACACATTATGTTTGGAAAAACAAATAGCAGTTTAAAAAGATTTTTAAACTTAAACCAAGAATTTGATGATTCTAGCTTTTAGCTTTTTCTTTTAACGTTTGAGGTTTACAATTATCAAACGAACTACATTTATTGTCTTTCTTCAATCTACATGCAAGACTTTAATGCAACCCATTGTTCTGAAACAAAAATCTCATACTCTATTAATGTCTCTTTTTAAGAACAAAGAAGCTTTGGAGTCCAAACTTAAACCAAGAGAAGGTCAGTTTTGAAAATCATATAGAAAGGTATTTGTTTATTTCTCTTAAATGTAGTGATTTTATGATGCAAACTATTGTCAAAGTTGAATTTTAGTTTTAGTTTTATTTTTATCTAGTTGTGAAGTAATAAATTCATGTTTCTATTGTGGTTGAGCTATTTTTATTTTCTTTTTGTTCTTTGGGTGATGCTACCAACTACTTTTTTAGTCATATGATTGTTCTTTTGAGCTCCTACCATCTTTTAAGGATAGCGAAGCTCCAAACATGGGCTACACATCAGTGTTCCCTTGATTCCCAAAAACCTGTATTTTTCATTAACTAATTGTAAACTTGTAATATAAAAACCTCAATGCCTTCATGAGTCCTGTAATATAAAAACGTGTATTATTTCATTACCCAAAACATGTAATATAAAGTTGTACATGGATTAAGCATTGCACCCTCAATGCTCTGATGAGTCCTAAAATTTAAAAACTAGTCTTTGTAATGCAACATACATACTGAATATTAGAGTTAGTTGTAAACAAAATTAGTTGGTAGTTCAAGATCCTATTAGTTGGTTAAAACTCTAGTTTCTCACATTCTATATGTATAAATACCCTCCTCTAGTTCAATAATACTCAAGATAAAGTTTTTGATTCATTCTTGAGTAAATATAGTATCCATTCTTGCCTTTATGTGAGTCCCTTTCATGGTATCAGTCACCATTAGCTAGGTTGCTTTCCATTGTGCTCGATGGCTGCAACTTCGTCTGATGTGTCCTCAAATAAAGCAATGTCCCCAAGAAACTCTGCCCTTGTCCACAACTCCTCATTGTCATGTTTTCCCGATAAAGAAAGAGCTTACCAAGTTGTTCAATCTTTCTCTAAACATGATACGATAAAGCTTAAAGAAGATATATCTTTTCAGTGGCAACATCAAATGAGGTTGATTATAGATGGATATGGGCATACCGACTACGTCCATGGCACTCTTCCAACTCTATCCTAGTTTCTGTCAGATTAAGAAGGAAAGTTGATTTCTAACTCAAATTTTGTTCCTTACCATCAATAAGATAAACTTCTCGCATCTTGGCTCTTGTCCACGATCAGTGGTGATATTTTTTCATATTTTATAGGTGCTAACATTGCTCAAAAAGTATGGAACCAAGTGACCCATCTGTTTGTTGCAGCTTCCAGTGCCAATATCTCCCGGTTAAAACATGAACTAGATTCTTTGAAGAAAGGTCACATGTCAATCAAGGAATACTTGGCTAAAATAAAGAGTATCTACGATCTCCTTGGTGCCTCTAGATATCCCGTTTTAAACACTGAGCAGGTTGACATTGTGCTTGCAAATCTTTCGGTAAAGTTTGAATTGGTCTTACCATTGCTTTGTTTTTGCCAGAACCTTTGAAGATGAATCGCCTTGTTGATATCTTGCTAGAATGTGAAAATCGACAGAAGAGATTTTTTTTGAGGATCCCTCTACAGACCAATATGGTTCAACATCCACCTGTGTTGAGTAATCCGTGGGCTCATTTTCACACAGTTGTCAGGGTCCCTACCGTAGTCATGGCCAGAGTAATCATGGCCATCATCAGTGTCAAATAAGAAGTCGTCTTGGCCACCTTGCTCAACAATGTGATTACTGATTCGATTAGTCATTCGATGGACCTACGATGTTGTCCTTAGCATTGTCCTCTTCTCCGTTTCCTGAAGGGTTTCTAGTGGCTGTCGAACCCTAACTTTTTTCCTTCTCATGGGTTTTCAACACATTTCCTTTTGTCTTATTGGTCTTTTTCTTGTGGCCCATTTGCTGGCCTGATATTCCCATCGAGCCCCATGGTCTAAGTGAATTAGGTTTCTTACCAACCAAAGTTGAATGGATCAATGTTGTATAGGCCTCCTATTGTATTTGGGCCTGTTGCTCACTCTTATAGGCTACTGTTGATAACTTGACTACTCCTTCCCTGCACATGGGTATGCACCATTCTGTTGGGCCTATTCCTTCTCCACACATAGGTCTACACCATTCTGTTGGGCTTTCTCCTCCTCTACACATGGTTATGAACAATCCTGTTGGGCTGTGTATGCCAAATTCTGTTGGGCTGGTTAGTGCTTCGTCCAACCTGACTATCTCTTTGCCATCTACCTCTACCGAGGTGTCTGTTTGTTACCAAGACTCTGGTGCCATGAATCACTTATGTCATAAAGCTTCCATATTAACTAATATGAGTGAATATTCAGATAAAACTCATATGCTTATAGGTGATGGTACTTGTGCTCCTATTGCTCGTTTTAGCCATAGTGCCATTTCTAATTCTCATAAATTATTGCAATTAACAAATGTGTTACATATACCTACTATTCATAAAAATTTGCTATCAGTTTCTCAATTTGCTCGAGATAATAATGTGTTTTTCAAGTTTTATCCGTTTCATTGTCTTCTAAAGGATATACAAACCTAGGAAATTTTGCTTTGAGGCAGCACAAATGAAAGATTGTATCAATTTTCTTCAGTGCCTTCTTTCGACAATATAGGTTCAATTCGAAGTTTTGACATTTCTCTCCACAATGCAAAGTTGGGCACTAGTTCATCGTTGTACACTAAAAGTGATTTCTTTTAGTTGTGGCATCGTCGACTTGGACACCCGTCATCGAGCACTCTCTAATTGGTTTTAAAAACTTGTAATGTTTCTATTTCTACTAATAAAATGCAGCATGTATGTTCTTCTTGTCAACAAAGGAAGTCACACAAGTTACCATTTTTAGCTTCTACCACCATGTATCATCATCCATTTAATCTCATTATTTCTGATCTATGGGGTCCCACTCCTGTTAGTTCTGGGACTAGTTGGCATTATGTTTCATGTGTTGATGTTTGTAGTACATTTACATGGTTGTTTCTCATTTAAAAAAGTCTCAAGCTGTTGATTGTTTTATCTTATTTCAAAAGTTGGTGAAACTTCAGCTTGGAAAAGATATAAAGCAGTTTCAGAGTGACTGGAGTGGTGAATTTTGTCTATTTAGGTCTTTGTTGGCTCAGCATTGCATTATCCATCATGTTACATGTCCACACATATCTGAGCACAAGGGGATTATCGAAAGAAAGTACCACCATGTGGTAGAAGTTGGGCTTACATTACTAGATCAAGCCCATTTGCCAATAAAGTATTGGGGATATGCATTTTCATGAGCTATTCATTTGATAAATCGGTTACCCACTCCGATTCTTCAAAATCAGTCTCCGTATTTGGTGCTTTATGGTACTCCTCTAGAATATGATCACCTTCGTGTTTTTGGGTGTTGTTGCTATCCGTATCTTCGACCATTTAATCAGCATAAGTTAGAGTTTCGATATCAACTATGTACTTTTCTTAGCTATAACCCCCAACACAAAGGTTACCAATGTCTTGCTCCAGATAGACGAGTGTTTATTTCTCGACATGTGGTGTTTGATGAGGACTGCTTCTTATTTGCTTCCTCTAGTGCTCCATTTGTGTCTCTAGCATCCAATTAGGTCACCACCTTTCTTCCTCTCATTCATTCCGCTTCTTCAAGCAAGGTATTCATGGATGTTTCTCCTTTGGTTCATCCGTCGGCTTCTCTTCCTCAGCCAGCTCCAGACCCTTCTTTTTCGACCATGAATGTTGACACCGATAATGCTACTCATTGTTTTGACAGTAAATCCAGCACTTTCTCTCATACACTAGAAGTTCTCGTTTCTGTTGATCATCTTCCACTGCGGCTTGTTAATACTCATTCTATTGTCACTTGGTCGAAAGCCAGAATTTTTAAATCGAAGGTTCTGATAGTTGAGCTTACTGAACAAGAGCCTTATACTATAGAAAAAGCCTTTGCTAGTGTGGAATAGAGAATAGCTTCTTAGGAGGAATATGATGCTTTGATTCATAACAACACTTAGACTTTACTTCCTTTTACCTTCTGGTCAAAAGGCAATTGGTTGCAAATGGCTTTTTAAAATCAAATGAAATCTAGATGGTACAGTGGCTCACCAGAAAGGATGATTGGTTGGTAAAGGGTGTTCTCAAGTTACTAGGTTTGACTTTCGTGAGACATTTAGTCTCGTAGTCAAACTTGCTACAATTTGCACCATTTTGTCTATTGTTGTTACTAAACGGTGGACATTGTGACAAGTTGATGTCAATAATGCCCTTCTTAATGGTGATTTGACAGAGGAAGTATACATGTAGTAGCCTCTTAGTTATGTCCAAACAGATGAAAATGGGCAACCCATTCTATGTCATCTAAACAAAGCTTTGTATGGTCTGCGACAAGCTCCAATAGCCTGGTTTAATAAGTTGAAAGATTTTCTTAAATCCATTGGTTTCACACTTTCCAAATCCGATGCATCTTTGTTTATTCGTATTACTAATCTATCCTAGATATATGTCTTGGTGCATGTAAATAACATCATTATTACGGGTTACTCCAGTTCAAAGATTGATGTTTTTCTTCAACAACTCCACACTGAGTTTTCACTTAAAAATATGGGATTCCTTCACTATTTCTTGGGTATAGAGGTAACGAGTCTTTCGAATGGTGGACTTCATCTTTGTCAGCTAAAATAGATCCTTGACTTGTGTCGTGTGTGAAATGATATGTGATTTTGTGCAAGTATACACATTGAATCAAGTAATAAAAATGAGTGAGTATCGTTCCCACAAGGTTCGGATTGAGGCACAAAAGTGGTCAAGTTATTATAATAAAATGAGATTAATGCTATAGAAAATTCAATGATAAATATGCAATGGAAATTAGTGGAGTAATGATGTAAGCAATACGTGGAATTAATGAATAACTGGAAATTCTATGGCAAAAGGCAAAGCAGAAATGTAATGGCAATAATGAGAGTGATTATCCCAATAGAACATAAATAAAGAAATAAACAACTAAATATGTTGTGACAAAGATACTACGACAAAGAATAAAGATAGAGTGATGTTAATTCGGAAGGTCGAGATTACCCAAAATCAACCCTTATTGTTAATAATGCCTTGGAAAAATCGTATCTACTTTACTGCAAAAAGAGTTCTAAAATGGTCTGTCTCTCGCGAGAGCAAAACCTAAAGTTACCTTGCCCGTGTCTATAGGCTTTTTAGATATCTTGTGTGGGTTTCTTCTGTATGATCATGACTCTATGTCTAGAGTCGACGACAAGTGTCAGTCGAATACTTGCTCATTTCATTTAATTTTAATCCAACCACTCCAACCCTCTCAAAATTAAAATCAGTTTTTAGCATGCAAACAGCCCTCTATATCTAGAGATCGTTTGCATTTTAATTAAGAAATAGGAATAATCAAATGAAACAGTAAAGTTGTAATAGCCCGTTTTTAGGTCAAATCAGAATAGTGGTTTCAAGACCACAAATCTGAAGTTAAAATATTAATTTTATTATCATATTAAAATTCACAGCATGATAGAATTATTAGGTGAAAGTTTCGTAAAGAACTTTACTGTTTGAATGCTTAATTCGGTAAAAAGGACTAAATCGCGTAAAGCGTAAAAGTTGAGTTCTAATAGCTAAAGGTATTAAATACCTATAGGGCTTTAAAGAGGAAGTCCTTATATGGTAATTAGCCTATTAGAGTTGATAGTGGATTTTAATGGCTTGGCATTTGCATAATTTTTAAAGTTTATAAAGGTTAATTAAGTAATTAGGTAATTAAAGTTAATAATAAATAAAACCACATTAAACACCATTTTGTATCATCTTTCTTCAACCAAATTTCACAAAGACAAAAGCCATTTTTTGTGCTTAACTTTCGGCAATCTTATATCCTTCAATTTGGGATGTATTTTTAATCTGTTTTTAATTTTTTTTATGTTTTTGTGATCGTTACAACTAGTACTAGCTAGCCCATGTCTTCGATTTCAAAACTGTTAAATATTTTGATAGTTGCCATTGATGAGCTTATTTGTTCTTTGATGTTTAATAGTGAAATATGAATATTTGATGTTAGATTTTCATATTTTATAAAGTAATTTTTGATGAAAATGCAAATTAGGGATTAAATTGTGAAAAGATGAAAATGTGGGGTTAAAAGTGTGAATAAATGTGAAATATGGGATGCTAAGGGCACTATGGTAATTCGGCCAAGCATGGGTCTTGTTGAATTTTATGAATTTTGTGTATTTTTTAAATAGGGACTAAATTGTAAGAAATGTGAAAGTTTAGGGCTAAAGTGCAAATTGGCTTAAATATGTGTTTTTGGACTGAATTGAATGATTATATGATTAAATGAGTTAATTTTGAATACATATAGATCAAGAAAAGAGGAATCTAGAATTAGATCAGGAGAAAGGCAAAATTATCGAGTAATCAATCCGATTCGTCAATTCTGAGTATGAGGTAAGTTCATAAGTAAATAAATGTTTTTGAATTTAAATGTATATGTTTTATACATTGCCGAATTTGATTTGTATATAGATATACATTGCCGAATTTGATTTGTATATGGTTATACATTGTCGAATTCGATTTGTATATGGATATTCATTGCCTAATTTGATTTGAATATAGATGTACATTACCGAATTTGATTCGTATATGGATATATATTGCCTAATTGATTTGAGCAGTGGATGACTGGTTTCGTGCATGAATTGATTTAATTACGAAGTCGAAAGCTCTGAATGAACCTTAGTAAATGTATTGGATATTGATGTCATGATATTAGGACTTTCGAGGTGTGATTTCGTGTAAGACCATGTCTGGGACATTGGCATCAAAGTGAGAAAACGTGTAAGACCATGTTTGGGACATTGGCATCGTATATGATTCATATAAGATCCTGTTTGGGACAGTGGTATCGATATGCGTTAACATGTAAGACCATATCCGATATATAGCATTGTACGAGTTTTATATGATTTTCGTATGATCTTAACAATTCCGAATGTGAATTTGAGTTGAATGGTTCAGGTATGTGTGAAGTTATATGTTCATGCAATATTAAGGTAAGTTTAGTACTTAATGTGATAGTATGCAATTATATGAGTTAGTTAAATGTTTATGTGTTTGAGATTTATTTGAATTCGACCTAGTTGAATTGAATTATAAATATCATTGAGATGATTGAGAAAGAGGTTAGTACGAGACGATACAGGTACATACAGAACCTATTCGAGTATTTAATAGAGAAAGATAATGAAATGGTATTTGATCATGTTTTAAGACATGAGAAAGGTTTATTGTAATTGTATATATGGTGATGTTAAGAACAATTAGTTGAATTGTATGTATTTGATCTATTGAATTATTCAGTTACAAGCTTACTAAGCTATGAAGCTTACTTCGTGTTATTTTCTTATGTTTTATAGAGAATCAAGGCTAGCTCAGATCCAAAAGTCGTCGGGAACATCATCGCGCTATCAGACATCTAAGTTGGCACTTTTGAATTGTATATATTTGGTATATGGCATGTATAGGCTAGTGTCATCTTGGTATGTTTGGAGTTATGATATTAGCCATGAGATTTGGCTTTTAAAGGTTGGTGTGTATTTGGCCATATGAATTGGTTGTTTAAGTGTTGAGAAAATGCATGTTTGAACTTAAGATGAATTGATGGTTATAGTAAGTTAAATTGATATACTTTTGAGTTAGTTTGGTACTAAAATTGAAATGAAATGAACGAAGTTTATTAGTTAACTTTTACATAGTATTATGAATGTTGTTGATCAATTTGATAAGTAAATGTTTTAGGCATGATTTAAATATGTTTGAATGTGAAAATGTGTTGGTTTCCATATTGATTGTGAATTGGTTGCGGTTGAGATTGCAGGGAAGGTTAGATATTTATAAAGGGGTTATATTGAGTTTGCAAAAAAAATTCCCCGAGTTTTCGAATTAGTCCCGAATCACTCCCAACTCGTATTATAGACCTCGAGAGATTATCTAAGGGACTTTAAGATTATTTTATATTATATTTGATAATTATTTGTATATTAATTATAAATTGTCCGATAGGTCTAGTAATGCTCTATAACCCTATTTCGGTGACGGAAACGGGTTAGGGGTGCTACAAAAGTAAATTAGATAAATACTGCCTCTATTATCCGACATTGCTCATGAGATTTATCTCATGGGCTGGGAAATAAAATTTTAAACAAAAATATTATCCGACATTGCATTCAACTACTTCAATTCAATCTTTCAAAGAAACATGAATGGAAATAAAAAAAGCAAACTTCGGAAAGAAGCTTTCGCTTGCCCAGTCCACACGCCGGCAGCACAACATCCTGTGATGGCTAAGAAAGACTACTTTCGACTTCCTGTCCTTTGCGTAGCGAGACCCCTATTCACGCCTAAGGATCTCTCTCATTTTTTTCGCCGTTTGTGAGGTTCTTTTCATCGGCTTTTATAAATAGATTAGAATAGGGTTGGCTAATAGCTCGTGATTATATCCTTTTTTAGGGGGATTTATCTGGTACAAGTTTGAATTTGAATTGGGACTATTACGCGAAAAATGTTGACTTGGTCTTCCCGGCATTGGCACAGCACCCGTGCTAGCAAACTGTATGTAGTTTTCCCTGACAAAACTTCACTTCTTTATTTCCTCGTTCCACAACTTGTTCCTGTTACACAAAAAACTCCACTGCAAGAGATTAAAAGCACCTAATTCCAACACAGTCCAAGTCCTAATGCAATATTAAAAATGCTAACTAAAATGTCCTAAAAATGCAACAAGATGTACTTAAGTACAGGCAATTAGCTAGGTCTAAAGGCACGAAATATAACTCTTTTCAAGAGTTATCAACTTGTTCGAACGATGTCATATGGACAAAGCTAAAGGCGTCTCTACACCTATGGTTAGTTCTTACTCTCTATCCAAACACATGGGGACACCTTTTTTTATCCACAAGAGTATCGAAGCATTGTCGGTGCCTTCCAATATGTGGTTCTTACCCGACCTGATATTGCGTATGCAGTTAATCGTATATGTCAGTTCATGCACAATCCGACTGATGTTCACTTCGTTGCCATCAAACGCATCTTATGTTACCTCTGTACTACTATTGACCATGGGTTAGAAATTACATTCGCTAACAGGTAGTCTCTAGTTGGGCATGCAGATGCAAATTAGGGTTTGGACTTTGACGATCGCCAGTCAACCACTTGGTATTCTATGTACTTTGGTGGGAATCTAGTTTCCTGGTGCTCTAAGAAACAACAAGTTGTTTCTCAATTGACGACTAAAGGAATGTATCGAGGTATAGCTGCTACACCTGCAGACATTACATGGCTTGAACCATTACTACGGGAACTTCATTTACCTTCTGAAGACCGACCTACTGTTTGGTGTGATAATTCCAGTGCTGGTTGTTGCAGCCAATCTCGTTCTTCACTTTAAATTCAAGAATGTTGAATTTGATCTTTTCTTTATTCCTGAGAAGGTTGCAGATGGATCATTGATTGTTGGCGAAGTTCTTGCATGTGATCAGATTGTTGATATTCTCACCAAACCTTTATCCACTTCTCATTTTTATCAGTTGCGAGAGAAACTTCATATCACAACACAGTAGTAGATGGGTGAATATTAGAGTCAATTGTAAACAGAATTAGTTGATAGTTCAAGATTCTGTCAGTTGGTTAAAACTCTGATTTCTCTTATTCTATATGTAAAAATATCCCTTTTCGATATAGTATTCATTCTTTCCTTTATGTGAGTTCCTTTCACTCAATCAGTGTTCCCTTTTCGATAGTTGCTAATGCAGCTCCACTATGATCGTAGTTCCTTCGACTTTTCTTCCTAGCAATGAAGAAAATCCAATCAAACTTAATACCAGTCTCAAGCATTCATGCCCTTCTTGATGTGACGATGCTTTGATTGTATGAGGCTATGTTTTGTTAAAATGTCTCCATTGCTACTTATGTAGAAGCTGCTCAATTGAATAAGCTAAAAAGGTAGGTTGAGTTTCTATGTGCCAATTGCTTACCGTCAAGTCATTAACTTGATGGGAAAATTCTTATCTCCATAAGACCCATATGCTGATTTGTCTTTGTGCTTCTTTGAGGAGTGTCAAGTAAACTATTATTTGCCAGCTTTTGCATTTAAATATTTTCTTCTTCGTTATTCTTTTGGTGAGAATTATTACTAGTAAGCCAATTAATCATAATTTTGAAATGATTAATTTGTACAACTTTATTAGAGAAGTAAAAAAAAAGAAAGAAAAGATAAGAGTTAGTATTTTATTTATTTATTATTTTGAAATGATTAATTTGTATAACTTTATGAAAGAAAGTTTTGCACTAATCCCTTAGATTGTAGTTACCGCAAAATAAAATGATTAAGTAATTTAATTAATTGTTTTATGAAATAATTTTTATTGTAGAAATAATATTTTTTTATAATAGTTTTATAAAATAATTTCATAGACCATTGCACCGGTGTGCAATTTTGCACAAATCCCTTTATATTGGAGTTATGAATGTTGGTTATTGTTGTTGTTGTTTTTTTTTTTTTTTGAGAATTTTAATTGTTAAACTTGTTCCAATTGTTTAATTTGATCTCACGAGGGTTGCATGAAGATCAAATCTGTGCTTGTCTTAAACACTTTTCCATTTTGTAGAATGGTGAAACTAAGTTTTTTTTTTGGCAGTTATGAGTAAACTTTGATGTACTCAGTTTGTCCTTCAAAAATAAATAAAAACCATTAGTCCTTAGCAAACTCAATTTTTTTTTTTATAATTGTTAGGGGCTTTTGTTTTTGTAGTGCTAATTAATGAAGTTAATAATAATTGAAAGTTAATAGTCTAATGTGATATTGAATTATTTTGCTGAAAATATATTATGTGGTAAATGAAAAATGTCATGCTTGTTGAAGTAAGTGGGATCTCCAAAGGTGAAATGGCAAAAGCAACATAGGATAGGAGGATGACAATAATATTTTGTCCTTTGTTGGCAATAAATACTAGGTAGCAGCAGTTTGGAATATAAAAGATGTGGCGTGTCACTAAGTAAAGCTTATTACCTGACAGTTGATGCAACCTGCATCTTACGTAAGCGAGAAAGGGAGACGAAAGACCATCTGTTCTGATTGCAGAATGTTGTTTCACCAAACAAATTGGGCAGCATATTTTGGCTATGATGGGATTCAGAGACAAGCTGGGAGTTGGGACAGGGAATTCCAAAGGATTACAAAAAATCCAGAGGGAAGAGTCGGGCAAAAACCATTATTCACATTCCCTCGATTGCTATGATTTATCTCATCTGGATGGAGACCATACCATTTCTCACTCAGGGAATTACTTGATGCTCAACTGCTTCTTAGACAATAGAATACAACTACTTACCCAAAATTAATGAGAAGAATAAATACCGTTTTGCTTTTTTGCTTTTCCTAGTTTTCTATTAAACACTATCAGCACTAATTCCCCGAGTCAACTTGATTGACTCTTCTCTTGTTGTTTGCAGCACATTTTGGTTTAATTCTTTTTTTAATAACGTTAAAAAAAAAGATTGTTAAATGATACTAATCAAAATGTAATATATGAAACATCCAACCAATTATAATGTGTCACTTGACAATTAAGTTTATTTAACATAAAAATATTAAATTTAAATTTAAAAAAATACCTTTCACTTTAACTCACCATTGACTGTATGTCGACCGATGTTGACCACATTGACCATTCACATGGTGCTATTAGAACATGCCATGTATTCTATTTGTTTTTTAAATATATTATATATTATTTTGATTAAAATGTAAAAAAATCATATATATATATAAAATTAAAAAGTTTTAAAAAAAGTTTTCAATTTTTTTACAAAATTTTAAATTATATAATTTTTTAAAAGTGAAAATAATAAATTCAAATTGAAAATTTTGATAAAAATTAAGAAAAAAAATATTTAAATTTTAAAAAATGAATATTCTTGAGAAAACTTAAATTGTTTTGAATTTAGATATATATTTTTTAAATTTTTTACAACTTAAAAAGTTGTTGAAAAAATATTTTTTTCCTAGAATATATATTTTTGAATATTTAAGTTTTTTTTCAAGTTTTAAAAAAAATTAAATTCCTTTTTTTCATTTTTATATTTTAATTTGACTTTTTTAAATTTATATTTCTATATTTTATAATTTTATTAAAAATATTTTTAAAAAACTTTTTTAATATATTTGAATTATTTATATTTACATTTGACTTTTTAATATTGTTAATCAATATAATATATATAATATTAAAAAAATATTAAATGACACGTGAACATGCCAATTGAATGGTCAATAATGGTCAATACCGATTAATAGTTGTCAATGTCAATCAATACCAATCAATATCCGATCAACAATGAGTCAAAGCCAAAAATGCACTACACCAAAACGGGTTTTTAGCAGCGTTTGGATAAAAAACGCCACTAAAAATCAAGCATTAGCGGCACTTTTATAAAAACGCCGCTAAAGGTTGAGCATTAGCGGCGCTTTTTGGAAATGCGCTAAAAATAAGCATTAGCGGCGTTTTTTGAAAAGCGCTGCAAAAAGCCTTAGGGCCTTTAGCGACGTTTTTGAAAATGCGCTGCTAATGCTCTGGCCTTTAGCGGCGTTTTTGAAGAAACGCCGCTAATTATCGGTGCGGCGTTTTTGAAGAAGCGTCGCTAATGCTTGGGCCTTTAGCGGCGTTTTTGGATAAGCCCCGCTAATGCTCGGGCCTTTAGCTGCGTTTTTGTAGAAGCGCCGCTAATGCTCGGGCCTTTAGCGGCGTTTTTGAAAAAGCGCCGCTAATACTCAGGCCTTTAGCAGCGTTTTTGAAAAAGCGCCGCTAATAATAATAAAATCTAAAACCATTTCAATTATCTCATTCTTTGATATATTCTCAAGTAATGTTTCAATTATATTTTTTATTATAAGTTGAAAAAATTGATATTTTGTTGTATATATTGGTCAAATTTACATTTAAATGATAACAAATAATATTGTTTAATACAAAATATTTTTATTAAAGAGAAGTCCTAACTCCTAACTATTTATTATTATTTTTCAATCAGAGTTTATTTAAACTACTTTACTAGAAAAATATATTAAATTATGAGTAAAATAAAATATCATAAAACTTAAATATCTTATATTTGCAATCATTAATCGAATTACGTTGGGTACTTCGTTAGGGTGTGTGAGTGGTGAGTGGTGAATGTAAAATGGAGAAATTAAAATACAATTATTTAAAATAATTTTAAAAATTTTTGGGTACATAATTGATTGATTTTTAATTTATATATTAAATAATTTCAAATATAATTGTAAAAGATACGATAGTATTAATTTTAAAATATTTAATTTAATTATCATTATAGTTTAGGGTTTAATATATATGGTTTATAGCATATATATGGTTAATTTAGGATTTAGGGTTAGCTTAAAAGTTACAATTTTAAGGTTTATAGATTATGGAATTAGGGATTAGGGATTAGGGATTCTGATTTAAGGGTTGTGATTTAAGGTTTATGGGTTAGGGGCTAGGGGTTAGGGGCCGATTAGGGGTTAGAGGTTAAGATCAGTTAGGGATTTAGGGTTTATGGAATTAGGGGTTAGGGGTTAGGTTTAGATTAATTAGTGTGTTTTAATTTATATATTAAATAATGTTTAGGGGTTAGGGATTCGGGGTCATGTTAGGGTTTAGGGTTTAGGGATCCAGGGTTGGGTTAGGGTTTAAGGTTTAGATTAATTAGCATTTTTTAATTTATATATTAAATAAGGTTTAGGGGTTTAGTGGTTAGGAGTTTGGGGTTTGGGATTAAGAGTTAGTGATTTAGAGTTTAGAGATTCGGGGTCGGGTTAGGGTTTAAGGTTTAGATTAATTAGTATTTTTTAATTTATATACTAAATGAGTTCTTATATAATTGTAAAAGAGATAATAATAAATTGTAAAGATTATTAATTTAAAATTGATATGCAATATACAATAATTGAATATAAAAAATTATAAAATATGCGAGCTTTGACGGCGTTTATAGCAAAAACGCCACTAATATGTATTAGAATATTTCAAAACGGTGTCGTTTCATTACAAGAATTTAATTTATTAGTGGCGTTTCTTTTGTAAACGCTGGAAAAGGTAACATTAGCGGTGTTTATGACTAAAAAAATTCAATCTAAACCATTTGATATATTTAAATATTAAATTTAAAAAAATTAATAAAAAATGTAACAAATTGATACGGATAGGTAACTATCTATTTTGGATATATAGGACCAAATTATAACAAATAAAAATAAAATACAAAAACTAAAATCATTCCACATCGAACATCTAGCAAAATAATTATATTTTAGTTAGGAAGAAATATCTCTAATAAAATGGAGATTAGATCGAAAATGAATAATATAAAATCATAATTAACGTCTCAACCTTTAATAAAAATTTGATATGTCAGAGATTAACTGCGTACATTGGATAATTCTAACTTAATAATTAATTACAGCCATTTAATCATTTTTTTTCTTATTAAAATATACGATATTTATTTTGAGAGTATTTAATTTTTTTATAAAAATTTAATTTATAAAAAAAATAATAAATGTTTTATAAAATCACTTAACTAATAATTTTTAACAGACAAAATAAAAGATTTTTAGCATAGCAAAACAATATCGTTTTATTCCAAATGAAATAATTTTTTGTGACGTTTTTCACAATAACGCCACAAAAAATAATTTTATTTTAAAAAAATAATACCATTTTAGCATAGCAAAACAATGTCGTTTTATTCCAAATAAAATCAAAAAAAATTCCCTCCAAAAAAATAGCACCATTTTATAAAATTCCCTCCCCCTCCACCCGAAATCCCCAACTCCCCCCCCCCCCTAAAATCCCTTATTTTCCACATCCAAGAAAGAAACCCAGAAGCTTATTCAACTCTAGGGAAAATCAAAATCAAAGAACCCAGAACCAGGAAACCAAGGAAACGATGAGAACTGTGATTTATGGGACGGTTGAATTAGCAACTGCAGATTTTGTTTTGATATATGAGAACTGAGGGTTATGATTCGTTCTAAAATATTTGCATCACTGACAGGTCCTTCAAGAAAAGGGCATTCACATATGGGATGGTAATGCATCCAGGGACTTTCTTGATAGGTATTAGACTCTTTTGTTGTCGATTTCTTGTTGAACTAATTACTGTTTTCGTGTTGTTATTATAACTTGCGTTTGAGTTGCAATTTCAGCATTGGGTTGACTAGAAGGGAGGAGGGTGACTTGGGACCCGTATATGGGTTCCAATGGAGGCATTTTGGTGCTAGGTTGGTTTTTCTTTCCCTTTTCTACTTTTACTACACTGCTGGTGATCGGTTCTGTATTTCTACTTGATGTTTTATTTCAGATGCCTCATATCTGATACTTTCCAGGTATACTGACATGCTCCTCGGCTCGTTGGGGAGAAGTTTGGCTCACTGGCATCAACCTAAAAAATATGATGTCTAAGACTCCAAGGATGGGTAACAGAGGTTTGATTATTCGGTTATTCCCTTATTTGACTGACTTTTAGTGGTTAGGATTGTATTTTCTTTTCTCCCATTTTTTATTCTCCAATTCAATCGATTTATTCTTAATTTATCAACCCATCTCTGGGCTGGCCTTGTAATTTGAATTCATTTCATCCTGTAATTTTATAAATCTTTTTTATACACCGCTCATATTCAAATGTGAGAAACATTAATGTTTGTAATTCACACAGTTCTCTTCTAATCCCACTCTGTTGAGTTGCCATTCTCTATCTCTTCTAATTTATCAGTTGCCATTCTCTATCTCTTCTAATTTATCAGTTGCAAGAAATGAAAGCAGATTGGTATGCTTGCTTAGACAACAGAGTTGGATTCAAGGTATGATCTCTATAATTTAGGTTAGGCTCTGTCATATACTTCTGTTTAGTTGCTTCTTATGTTTATCATTGGAGATTTTAGAACTTTAATTGAATTATTGAAAGTGGCTTAATTTTTAATTTTGCAAGTTTTTGTTGATCAGCAATTTATTTATTTTCTGTGTGTAGTATTTTTCTGTATTTTTTTATCTTTCATCACGCTATTGAGAAATATTTCTTACAATGTGCTACCTTTCTAGTAATATTTGGTTCATTTCGTGGTTTTAGTGTGTATGCTACCTTTCTAGTTCAGTACTGATCTTCTTAGACATTCATTGCAGGGGTGCTTCTTTCGACAATTTTTCAGGTCTGTTGGGAGGGTTGACTACTTGACATTGCGGAATGGATTCATCAACGTGAGTTTCTTTCAATTGCAAAGGCAACACAGTATATGATATTGGTTTGTCCTCCTTCCTGATTATTTCAACCTTGTCTTGTAGGTTCATTTAGCTCCTGGAAGTAAGTTCAACTTCCAAAAGTATATCAAAAGATCATTAGAGGATGACTTCAAGATCGTCGTAGGAGTAAGGTACTAGTTATATTTATGTGTTACACTAGACAACCTTCCTTGCTGTTAATGTGTCTGAACCTGGGTTTACTCTGTTTGCAGTCCAGTGCTCTGGGCATCATTTGTGGTCTACTTGCTGCTAAATGTCAGAGGTGAGCCCCCTTTTCTTTAGTGGATCCTTTCAGATTAATTTTTTTCTATGGTAAACTGAATTAAAAGCTGAATTATGTTTGCTAATATAACACATGCTTTTTCCAGGTTGGCATGCACTATTTTGGGCATCATGCTAAATCATTTTAAAAGAAATATTTCTCAGACGTGTTCTCCATAATCCTTTCTCTGTATCATTTACTACAACAGAGTGAAATGAAGGGGCTTATATTGTCTCGAATTTATCCCACTTTTTTTTCCCATAGAAACCTCTGTTAATCACCATTTTCAGTCTTTCTATGGGATTGGCTGTTTTGCTATACATCTCTTGGTCTTCCTCCGCTAGGGTGCAATCGAGTCGAGCCCTAATATTATCGAGCTAGCCCTAATATTATCGAACTTGAACTCAATTTAAAATTTAAAGCTCGATCGAATATCTATTTTCAAACTTGAGCTCTGTTCGAGATATAATTGAGCTACTCTAGCCGAGCTCAATTAAACTCATTTACTAATTTTTGTACTCAAGCTCAAGCTTGACTGAATAATTAAGTCTTAGGTTAATAAAGATATAAAAAGCTTGATCAGGCTTGTGAGTCGTTCGAGTTAAGTATTATTAAATTCAAATTTGATTCGATCAATAACTTGAACTTAACTCGATAATTATTGAATTAAATTTAATTTTTTTTAAATCGAACTCAAATAATTTACAAAAACTAATATCTCTTTCATACACCTACATATCTAACACTTCCTAATTTGCGTGCATCTCTCACGTCAATTTAATTCATACATATAACATTATTAATCGATGGTGTCTTCCCTGAACTTGTCACTATCTTACTATGTACATAGGACATTAAATAGAATGCTAAGCTAAGACGACATTGAAATTGTTGAATATAATATATAATATTATATAAATTATTTTCAAATAAAATGTGCTACTAAATTTTTATATTATTTATAATATATACAACAAACATATATACGTTATATATGGAAGAAAAAAAAAAGATTGTAATATAAAAATTGAAAATAGATACAACTATTCATAAACATTTCGAAAAGAAAGGTTGTATCTTTTCAAAGAAGTGCATAAGTACCCTTTAATACTCTATATATAGATACATAAAATGAAAATCGAAAATCAGAATTGAATTCTCAAATAAAGATTCCATTAAAACTATATTCGTTTTTTCTTGTGTACCTCTGGATTTCATTCTAGTTTAAAAAAACTAGTAGTGTAGTATGAATTGCTCCGTTCGAATAAAAGCATTGTACCTCGGGAATAATATTTCTTGATCGTTCTACATATAAAGAATAAATAACTATTATTAAGATAGTGTTTCCTAAAAATGTCTTACCTTTACAAAATATTGATTTTGGATCTAACAAAATTTTTTATAAAATAGAAAATTTGTGTGTTTTAAACCAAAATATTGATTTCTGCTGGTGTGGGTGTTATCGATGGTTAGGAATTGGATTGAAAAACAATTTATATTTAACGTTTTTCTTCAATAATGCAAATTAAACAAATCAAGTTAAGACTCACATGAAGCCGTCTTAAATGCATGATCATATTTAGCAATTTAGTTAGAAAAAGGGGAATCTATGAGTTAATTATATCAACAATAATACCAATATCAAATTTAGATTATTATTTCTACTTGTATAATTGCTAGTTGTGTCAAGAGCATCAAAACCACATCTATTAATAATGCATGCTGCTTCTCATAAAATATTAATGTTCCCACTCGACATCGCCGTCCATAAAATACACCAATTGTCAATCATTATTCATAAAATATACCAAGTATTGAGTCAAAATAGCCATGTCATACTCAACATATTTTCAGTCTTGTGTAGCAGGATAATATTCAATATATGTCTTAGTTTTGTCTTTTCCGTAGCAAGGCAATATTCAATATGGGATGGTTTGGAAGCTAGCTAAAATAAGGGATTGATGATAGTAACGGCTCATGAGAATCTGTATTTCAACGGTTTAAATGATAATTGTAGAAACCTTTTTTGAAATCAACTTTTTATTTTAAAATGAAAAATGAAGTCGCCACCAATCACTTTCAGGAGATGTGATCAAGTCACCTCGTAATTTGATCGTTTTAATAAGGGGTTTGATTTACTAAAATAATGATTCTCGGTCTACAAAATCCAGAAAATAGGTTCGGGAGTTAGTTACATACGAGGAATGATTAGCACCCTCGTAATGCCCAAAATTGGTGCCTAATTGATTAATTAGTGTCTTAGTGTCGGAAGTTGAAAATTCGAAGAGAAATTAAACTACGATCCCTCTTTGTTTGCATGATGTTCTTTAAAACCAATTAGCTAAATTAAATTTTACGAAAAGGCCTTATTACGAGTTAGTCGAGGAGAAAAGATCGTACCCCGTGAGTTAGGACATGATGCTTTGAATCCTCAAAAACAAGAACAATCACCATTTGATCTTATTCTAAATCTTGTTTTTATTTTTTAGAAAAATAAAGAAATAAAATGGATATTTGATTACTTCGGTTTTAGAAATATGTCATACTCTATAAGTTAGGAGCACAACTCCTCCAATCCCAAAAATAATGAACATTGCCTCAGTTTTGAGTATTTCTTATACGTTTGATAAAACGAAAATGATATACATTTAATTTATTTGGGCATAGGGTAAAAATGAATGAATATATGACGGCATAGAAATTAATAAAATAAAACAAAATAGTGATGAGAAAAATGAAATGATATTAGAATGATAAATAAATGAATATGAAAAATAGACTAAAAAAGTAAGATAAAAATGCTATGCTAGCTAATAATGATAATGCGACATCAATTTGTAGTAATAATGGCATAATAATAATACTCATAATAAAATATAAAAGTATAATAATAATAAATCATAATACTAATATACATAATAAAATAATAATAATGATAATAACAAAAATGTTATAATTTTTAAATACAAAAAGAGTAAGAAATAAATACATAAATAAATAGAATTAAAAAATTATGACAGATTGAAATTAAATAAACCAAGGACTGAATCAAAATGAAAATGAAATTAAAAGCATAAATTGTGATAAAATAAGTAAATAATAGACTAAAATGAAAAGCGCGAAAACACACAGGGACTAAATGAGAAATTATCTCAATCCTAGAGGTGCTCATGGGCCGGGCCCATAAAAAATTTCGGCCCGGGCCCGGCCCGGCCCGGGAAAAAAATCATAAGCCCAGGCCCAGCCCGGCCCGGCCCATTTTTATTTTAAAAAATTTTAAAAATTAAAAAAAGTATTTTAAAAATATTTTAAAATTAAAAAAATTAAAAAAGTATGTAAAAAATATTTTAAAATTAAAAAATAAATATATTTATTATATCGGGCCGGGCCCGGGCCAAAAAAGTGGTGCCCGAGGCCCGGCCCGTTTTTTAAATGGGCCTCGTTTTTTTGCCCAAGCCCATATTTCGGGCCTATATTTTTACCCAAACCCTCCCATATTTCGGGCAGGCCGTCGGGCTGGGCCGCCCGGCCCATGAGCACCTCTACTCAATCCTCAAGACACGTGTCCTTTCTCTAGGAGATCAGCAGACCAATGACCTAATTGAAAGCCGGATAAAATTGAATGGCAAAATTTCTAAAAAGAAAGAATAGTGAAATTGGGACTAAATTAAAACAACCCAAAAGGCGGAAGGACTAGGAGCGCAAATAACCCCCAAGAAAAACACGCAGATCCTAAGGGTGGTTCGGGTTGGATCTTGGGTTGCATCAAAACGATGTCGTTTTGGGCGTCTGAGGCCAATTCCAAAACGGCGCTGTTTCGGGGGCCTATAAAAACCAAAAATCCTTCAAAAAGATCATTATGTTTAGGGTTTTTTTTAAAAAAATTGAAAGCTCTTTTTTGCTCTCGGGGTTTTTTTGTCCTGCTGAAGGCACGACGAACTTCTGTCATGGCCACTGGTCATCAGCGACGGCAACTGTCACCTCCGATGGCCGGAGTTTTTAAAAGAAGTTTATTTTTTTATTTTATTTTTTAAAAAAGAAACTAAATCAGAGGTGATTTCCTTAGTATTTTTTAAAAAAACAAAAAAAGAGGCTTTCGGCCTCCTGGGTACGCCCCTCTTGCGCCTTCTCCTCAGACAGAGCCCCGGCAATCTTGAGGGAATCAAGGGCTCCTCCACGTCGAAGATGGGTCGTTACTTCGAGGACGACTAACTCATTCACCCATGGCGACATTACAACAAAATCTGTAAGGGCCTTTTATTTTATTTTTGTTTTTATATTTTTTTGAGAAAATAAATATTGAATAAAAATCTACCTTTTGAATCTGTTCTTTTTTTTTTTGTATTCTCGTTTTTTATTGCTTTTTCTGTATCCCAAAAAATGTATTGGATCTGGCTTTATAGCCGTTCATACATATTTTCACCTACTGTTTTTTACTACTGTTTATTCCTATTATTCCTTGTCTTTTTGTTCTTTGTGTGTTGTTGTTGTTGTCCTTGTTTTTTTATCAGGTGGTGGTTGACATGACGATGGTAGAGACAAAAGGCCTCAGGTAGCGTGCTTACGAAGGGATAGGAGCGGCGGCGGCGCCATAAACCTTAGGGTTTCTGGCTTTTTGTCAGACAGTTTAGGTTACTGGGCCATTGGGCCTTTAGGTTTTTTGGGCTTGTAATTTATTATTGTTTGTAAATTGGGCCTGGGCGAAATTGGGCCATTACAGCTGTCCCTCTTTGCTTGTTGTCGTGTAATGAGAATCGAGCAAAGACTTTAAGAAGGGCCAATTTTGTCTGGTCTTGCCGAATCTCGACTTCTATGGTGCTTCTCTTCTTCAAGTAGTCTCATTCTAACCCACTACAACTTCAGGGGTATAGACAGTCGCTTCAATCTACTCCGCTACAACTTCAGGGAGATAAGACTTGCTATGGTAAATTTAATCCGACCCACTGTAACTTCAGAGGTATAGGATTTGTCGCTTTAATCTATTCCACTGCAACTTCAGATAGATTAGATTTGTAACTTAATCTATTCCACTGCAACTTCAGGGAGATAAGATTTGTAGCTTCAATTTGCTCCACTGCAACTTCAGGGACATGAGATTCGTAACTTGTAGCTTTAATCTATTCCACTATAACTTCAGAGAGATAATATTTGCAGCTTTAATCTGCTCCACTGCAACTTTAGGGAGAGAAGATTTGTAACTTCTTCAAAGAGATAAGACTCGTAGCTTTAACCTGCTCCACTGCAACTTCAGGGGTATAGGCATTGTGGTTTCACTGATCTGTTACACTGTTCTCTGGAGAACATGACCTGTAGAATCCATTTCATGGGCCTATGTTTATGCCAAGCGATTAGGATGTTATGAACAAAATGAATCAAATGCTCCTACTTAGATGTGTATGAATGATATTTGCATGAATGCATAATTTCATTTTTCGAGAATGATCCCCTTTTAATGCTTAAGTTGGCATTGTTCATTGTTCATCAAGATTCCATCACTGATGTGTTACCATGCCTTCTTGTTCATATCTGGTTTTTTGACAGAAAACTCGAAGAAATAATCACAATTTAAACTATTTATTCCCTAAACATTCCCAACTCTTAGATTTGGTTATTTTTGACTAGTGGTCCTGTTTCAAGTCCTTGTATTATTTAGAAACCTTTCAGAGCAATATGCAGAAATCCTTTTACTTGAATATTATTAGTCCATTAATCATTATTTCAATGAAAAATGCTTGAAAAAGATCGTAACAATGGAGAAGATTAGAATTTATTGGAAACAGAGCTCGAAATGAATAGATTAATCAAAATAGAAAATGTTGCTAAAATACGAAATGAGTAATATGACATTAGATGCCCCAAATACCGTAGCATGAACTCCTCTGCACAAACTTCTTGAGGACCATTTTGAGCTTGATATGTGTTTAGGAGATCTAGAGCACTTTGTTGATGCCCCAAGATGTAACGTTTCTCCTTCTGAGAAGACAAGACCATCACATGTTCAACCTTCAATCCAAATTTGAGCTACCCTTTCTCGGGTTTTCAGCTCAAAATCTCTTTGGTCTCAAGGCGCCCTTTGCGAGCTTTCGCCTTGGCCTCTCCTTTTTTTTAGGTGAAGTATTTCTTGACTGAATCTGAATTTACAGGATTAGGCAGGTTTTTTCCATACATCTCGGTCAAAATTAGAGCTCCTCCAGAAAAGGCTTTCTTTACCACATAAGGTCCTTCCTAGTTCGGCATCCATTTTCCTCTAAAATCCTTTTGTATGGGAAGGATCTTTTTCAATACTATATCTCCCTCATGGAATTTTCAGGGGTGAACCTTTTTACATAAACTCGCATCATTCAATTTTGGTACATCTAACCATGACGGATAACCTTTAGCCTATTTTTTTCGATCAAGTTCAACTGATCATATTGAGATTTGATCCATTCTGCTTCATCTAACTTCAACTCTCACAAAACTCAGAAGGAAAAAATCTCGACTACAATGGGCAAAACCGCCTCCATTTCATAAACCAATGGGAAAGGCGTTGCCCCAGTGGAGGTTTTGATAGATGTTCGATAAGCATAAAGGGCAAATGGTAATTTCTCATGCCAATCTTTATAAGTCTTTGTCATTTTCCCTACGATCTTCTTAATGTTCTTATTGGCTGCCTCTACTACACCATTCATTTTTGGACGAAATGGTGACGAGTTGTGGTGTTTGATCTTGAATTGATTGCGAAATTCTGATATCATGCTGTTGTTCAAATTCAATGCATTGTCAGATATAATAGTTTCTAACATTCTATACCGACATATGATCTCTTTCTTTAATAATTTACTAACAACCGACTTTGAGACATTGGCATATGAAGCAGCCTCTACCCACTTAGTGAAGTAATCGATGACCATGAAGATGAATCGATGCCCATTGGAAGCTTTTGGTGAGATCAGCCCAATGACATCCATGCCCCACATAAATAAAGGCCATGGAGAAGTCATAACATGAAGATGTGAATGAGGCATGTAAATTTTGTCTCCATAAATTTGGCACTAATGACTTCTCTTGGCATAACTAATACAATCTCCTTCAATAGTGACTAATAATATCTGAATCTCATGATTTGTCTGGTTATTGTAAAATCATTAGCATGCATTCCGCAAACACCCTCATGGACTTCTTCTAAGATTTTCTTAGCCTCAACAGCATCTACACATCTTAGTAGCACGTGATCATTTCTTCTTTTGTATAGGATCTACCCATCTAAGACATAGTCATTGGCCAATCTCTATAGCGTCCTTTTATTATTCTTAGTTGCTTACTCCGGGTAATCACGGTTCTTTACATATTGCAATATATCGTGGTACCAAAGGTGGTCATCTTTTTCTTCTTTCTCGATGTTATAATAATGGGTTGAAGCCTCACAAATACTAATCTGGATAGGTTTTACATCCTCTTATTTGTTCACTTTGAACATAGAAGCTCAAGTAGTTAGGGCATCTGCCATCTGATTTTCATCTCGCGGAAGGTAGCAGAAGGTGATGTCATTAAACTCTTTAATTAACTCTAGGATCAACCTTCTATACCTGATCAATTTGGTATCTCTTGTCTCCCATTCACCTTTGAGTTGATAGATCACTAGTGCAAAATCCCCATATACCTCCAGTACTTTTGTCGAAACCACTTTTTTATTTTTTGGAAGAAAAAAAAATTAAAATTAGTTGTCAACTTTAAAAAAACAAAAATTGGGAGTCGCCACCAATCTTTTATTAAGGTGTGATTGGATCACCTAAAAAATATCTTTGGTCTACGAGTTTCAGAAAAAACTGATTCGGGAGTCAGTTACGTACGAGAAAGGATTAGCACTCTCGTAACGCACAAAAATTGGTACCAAATTGATTAATTCGTGTCTTGAAGTTGAGAGTTAAAAACACGATCCTTAATTAAATTAAATTATTTATTAAGACCTTCTCATTTTGAAAAGAAAAATATCACACCCAATGCGTTAGGGCACAACATTTTATTCTCTTCACAATGAGTTAGTCAAAAATTCGTGTAATAAAATTTAAGAAAATATCTAATTGTTTAAAATTTATGAAGAAATCGCGGCCCAATACGTTAGGGCACAATTTCTTAAAATCCCAAACATTCAATATTTCCTTCATTTCTTTAAAAATCTTTATCTCGAGAAATCAACGTGTCACATCCAATACGTTAGGACACAACATATTGAATTCCCGATGATAAGTTTTATTTTGTTTGATTTAAAGAGCAATCCTCGATTGTTAGATTTTACAAAAAAAATCGGAACCCAATACGTTAGGGCTCAATTTTCTTGAAAAATCCTAAATACGAGTATTATCCCTATTTTGAAAAGTTTTATTTTAAAATTGAGTAAAAAGATAGTGTAATGTTATATTGAATGCGTGAATAGATGCCCCTTAAACAAATATCAATAATAAATACAACAATTTCATAGAAATAATATGAATAAATAAATAAATAAGATAATGACATGCAAAATATCAAATAAATGGGCAAGATAATAATAAAAATATGCAAACATAAATTGATAAACAAATGAATGAAATAAACAAAAAAATGTATACATGTACACATAAAAATACATAGGTTTGAAATAATTAAAATAATATCGAAATTAATTAAATAAATAAAACAAGTATATATATAAATATGCGAAAAGTATTAGTTTTTAAAAAATGGGTATAAATACGTACATAAAAATAAAAATACATATATATAAAATAATAATAATTACATATGAAAATCATAAAATTAAAAAAATAACAATTACATTATCAAATTAAATTTATTTTAAGAAAAATATAAAAAATGACTAAATTGGATTGCAAGTAAAAAACTGGGGTAAATCCGCAAATAAAGTCTGGAGGACTAAATTGAATGCGCGAATTTCATAGAGAGGCTGGAAGGGCAATTTTCCCTTCTCTAAAACGGTGCCGTTCAAAAGGGTTAAATTGAAATTTAAAATAAATTAAAGGATGAATTTAAAAAAAAACCTAATTGGAAATATATTAAAAGGCGGAGGGGCCAAAAGCGCAATTTGCCCCTCCGCATTGAAAATACGCGGATCCTGGGTCCGGGTCGGGTCGACGCGCAAATCCCCCTCCTTCAAACGGTGCCGTTTTCAATCGGCTATTTAAGCCAAAATTATAAAAAAAAAATTTCATTCCTTCATTCCTTCAAAAAAAAAAAAAGAAAATCCCTCTAAAAAAAGCTTTCAACCTCCGGGCACCAGCCTCTGGTTCGGTCATTGGCCACCGATCTCCGACATGGCGCTGCCGTATGCGGTGGACGAAAAAGGGGAAAATCCCCTATTCGGCCTTTCAAACCCCCTTATACCCAAATTTGGGTTCAAATCCTTCAAAAATATCAGCAAAAAACCTCAAAAAATCACGAAACCTTCGGTTTCCGGCCACCGATCCTTGGAGGTGGCTCCCTCGGCCATTTTATGGCTATCTAGGCACCTTCAAAAGGTCACATCTTTCCTTTTTATTTGTCTTTTTATTCATATAAAAGTAAATAATATATATAAAAACGGTAAATATCAACATTTGAATCAATTGTATTGCTCTTGGTATTTGCTGTTTTCGATTGTGGAAATGGTTGTTTTTATTGATTTCGAATTCGAATCCTTGTTATAGTGTTACAATGGCTATTTTATAGCCGAATGGAATAAATCTAAAGAAGAAACAAATCTGTTTCTTTATTTGATTTACAAATCTTTGATTCGCTTTCCATTTTTGTTTTCCCTTGATGCGCAGGTGAAGATCCATGGAGATTCGGCCTTCATGGGAGATTTGGAGTTACGACGGTCGAAGCTTAGAAACCCTAGGGTTTTCCCTCTATTTTGGGCCTTTGTAATTTGGGCCACTGCTTTGTTTTGGTTTGGGCCTTGTAGCCCGTTTGTAATCAGACTGTTTTCATTTATTTGTTTACCTGGTACGGGCCGGGTACAAATTAGGTATTACAACTTTGATATTGCGTTCTATGGCTACATAGATACCCATGATGCATGCTTCGTATTCTGCCATATTGTTCGTGCAATCAAAATCCAATTTACTAGTAAAAGGATAATGATCTCCATCTAGGGATACCAACACTGCCCCGATTCCATTACCCATAGCGTATGAAGCTCCATCAAAATTTAATTTCCAAGGATGTCCTTCTTGAGCATTTTTTTAGTGGTTGCAATATACATTAGATTCTCATTTGGAAAATTGAAATTCAAAGGCTTGTAATCTTCTAGAGCTCTACTGGCTAGAAAATCTTCTATTTGCGCTCCCTTTTACTGCCTTCTGGTTCACATAGATTATATCAAATTTGGAAAGTAAAATTTGTCATCGAATCATCCTTCCATTCAAAGTAGTTGACTCCATTATGTAATTTAGAGTCAGTTTTGAAATTAATCAAGTTTTATGGTACAACTTGTACTTTCTTAGTCTCTTGGTTGTCTAGATCAAGGCGCAACACAACTTCTCAATTGGCGAACATCTTGCCTCACATTGAGTGAATTTCTTACTGAGGTAGAATATCACTCTTTCCTTTCTTTTTGACTCATCATGTTGGCCCAACACGCATCCCACAGAATTCCCAAATACTGCCAAGTACAGTATTAGTGGCTTATCTAGACTAGGTGGCATCAGTACTGGGGCATTGGACAAATAATGTTTCACATTGTCGAAAGCCTTCTGGCATTCCTCATCCCATACACCTGGATTATATTTCTTAAGGAGACGAAATATGGGGTCGCATTTCTCAATTAATTGTGAAATGAACTGGGCGATTTAATTTAATCTTCCTAAGAAACCTCGGACCTCTTTTTGAGTGCGCGGCGGAGGTAACTCCTGTATAGCCTTGACTTTGTCTAGGTCAATTTCGATCCCCTTTTCACTGACTACAAATCCTAGTCATTTTCCCGACCTAGCCCCGAAGGTACATTTATTGGATTGAGCTTTAGCTAGAATTTTCTCAACCTCAAAAACAATTTCCTCAGGACTTGTATATGCTATTCTTCTGTTTGGGATTTTGCGATCATACCATCGATATAAACCTCGATTTTTTTGTGCATCATATCATGAAACAGGGTTACCATGACTCTTTGATACGTCACTCCTGCATTTTTAGTCCAAATGACATCACTTTATAGCAAAATGTTCCACACATGGTTACGAATGTGGTCTTTTCCATGTCTTCAGGATGCATCTTTATCTAGTTGTAACTAGAGAAACCATCCATAATGGAGAACAGTGAATAACCTATCGTGTTGTCCACTAAGGTGTCGATGTGAGGCAACGAGAAATTGTCTTTCGGGCTAGCTTTGTTTAAATCCCTATAGTCTATACACATTCATGCTTTCCCATATTTCTTAGGGACTAGGATTATATTAGCTACCCACTCTGAGTATTTAACCACTTGTAGGAAACCAACGTCAAATTTCTTCTTGACATCTTCTTTTATTTCTAACATGATATCGGGCCTCATCTTTTGACCGACTTGTATTCTTCCTTTATGGGAAGTCGGTGTACCATGATATCAGTACTTAAACCAGACATGTCTTGATACGACCATGCAAAGTTGTCTTTAAATTCTTGGAGTAATTCAATGAGGTCTCGTTTTTTCTCTGCAGTGATGCAAGCTCTAATCTTCACCTTTTTCTTCTCTTATTTGTTACCTAAGCTCACAATTTCTACTGACTCTTTGTGACGTAGAATCTGTTTCTCCTCTTGTTCTACCATCCGTAACAAATCAGGAGATAGGTTACAATCTCGATCATCTTCAAATTCCTAAGGTTCCTCTAGACACCTATCTTGCTCAAAAGGAGATTCTGAGTCAGTAGTAGCATCGCTTATATCATTGATATTTGGAGACTTGTTATAGGAATGAAAGAAAACCCAAAGAACAAATAAAGCTAAGTATAATTATCTATGTTGTATGAGTGTGAACAAAGTGGAAAGAATGAAAACATATTTTCCAAAATGAGACACAAAGGTGCATTTTATTGAAATAAAAATAATGGACATATGCCATTTCCACAAAAGGATTCTTATTGCTCTCAGGCTTAGAGCAACAAGAGTGTTTTGAACATTACTCTGAATTAGTTCTAAAAATTACAGGGATCTCTTTCGCAGTCCAATTGTTTAGATTGGTTCTCCCCAATTCCTTCTTCGAATATGGCGTTGATGCTCAGATTTCTCAACATTTCTTTCGCAGTTCTTTTTATTGACGTCTTTCATTCAGGATAAATGATTTCTCCTGACACGAACGTTTTGGATATATGGGGAAAGGTCATCAATTCCCACTTGACTTCTCCACAACTTAATCGCACTCTTCTTGTTTCTTGTTTCTTCTCCAGCTCTTTATTATTTTGCCTCGCATCTAGCTTGCCAAAGTGGTCTTGTTTGTCCATCAGCATGGGTGTCTCGACCCTTCTTTGTAGGTATTTTCTAAGTCCCTTCCCAGGTAATGCTCCTTTCTCAACCGTCAACTGTAGGCCGATCCTCATAGTTTTGGATATTTTGGGAACTAGGATCTTATTTCCTTCAACAATGAAATTTGCATTAACAAATTCCAGTGATCGAACGGAACATTCTATTGCCTCTTCATCAGCTCCTATATATGGTGCGTTACTAGTTACAGATGCAATGATATCCTCTTCAGCATTTATTGTCACCAGCCGACCCTCCGTTACCAACTTCTTTGGTCTAGTGACGACGACACTGCCCCAGCTGAGTGGATCCAGGGCCTACCCAACAAGCAATTATAAGAGGGCTTGATATCCATCACTAAAAATTCTACCTCATATGTGTTTGGACTAATTAAGAGAGGTATTTCAATCCTTCCTATCATCCTTCTTTCCGTACCATCGAATGCTTTCACTATATTTTAACATGTCTTCATGTGAGAGCTATCCACAAGTAATCTTTCAGTGTGGATAGAGGCAAGACGTTCAGCGTAGATCCATTGTTGATTAACACCCCTGGCAATGTATATCCTTTGCAACGGGTAGTGATATGTAGGGACTTCGTGGATCCCATGCCCCCCGAAGGTATTTCGCCATCATTGACATAAGATATCAATGAAACTGTCGGCACTTATATTGTTAACTATGTGGTCTAGCTTGTTTACAGAGATATCGTCAATGACATAAGTTTCATTCCACATCTTCATCAGCGCATTACAATGTGTCTCTCAGCTTAAGAGCAAAGCTAGTACTAATATGCGAGCTAGTTGCTTGTGTAGCTATTCTACAATACTATACTCGCTATGCTTCAAGAATTTCAAGAATTTCTTAGCCTCGTTCTCACCGGCTCATTAACCGATGATTCTAATCTAGCTGTCTTTTCTTTCTTATATTCTACTGCTAAGGTTTTTACTTTAATGGGTTTCGTTCTTGCACTTGCAAATGATTGACCTTGTAGACCTTCTCTGTTGATCTCTCCTTTAAGGGACAAATGTCTCCTCCTTCCAAGCCTTTGACATCTTCAAAGAATTCCAACTCCTTGTTATCCATCAGACTTTGTACCAAAGCTCTGAATTTAGTGCACTCATGGATCACATGATCTTCTTCAGCGTGGAACTCACAGTAGCTCCTCATCCCTTTAGGTACCTCATCTGAATCTTGAACGCTTAATCCTACGTCTATCATCTTTTGCGAAACCTATTTTAGTAGGGTTCTTACTTCCGCCACATCTATTTTGGTCCTCTTTCCTCTACTCTATATTATCGCGTTTACCCCTTGATCTGAATGATTGAGTAATAGATCTCCTGCCACATTAGGTCCCGATGGATCATCGAACCTTACGATCCCCATCTTGATGAACCTTTCAATAAACTTTTTAAATGCACTGCAGTTCTCGATTGAGTGTCCTGTTATTCCTGTGTGGTACTCATATTAAGCATTCGTATCATATCATTTTAGGAACAGAGGTTGCATGGGTTTTAAGTAGAACGGGGATATCACATGCACATAAAAAAAATTCTGATATAACTCCCTATATGTCTCGAGATAAGTGTAAATTAGAGTTTTTCTATGTTTGACCTTGAGTTAGATTCTTTCCTTGAAGGGCCTTGATGGCTAGTTGTTACGATCCTAGGTTGGCCTACAGTGACCAGTTTTGAACAGTTCTTCTTATACACATTTACGGTGTTCACTACATTTTCTTTCTTTCTTGGGGCTGATCTTTTGGTGTTTTCCCCCACGTTTATTTTCTCACTCCTTACTGCATTTTCAATTATTTCTCCGGACATTACTATATCTGAAAAGCTCTTGGTAGCACTTCCCAACATATGGTTAATGAACAGGGCTTTTAGAGTAATTATGAAAAGCATTGTCGTTTTCTTCTCCAGAAGAGGTGGCTAAACTTGCGTTGCCACCTCCCTCTATCTCTGAGCGTATTGCCTAAAACTTTCACTTTGCTTCTTTTCCATGTTTTGCAGCGTAATTCTATCTGCTGTCATGTCAATCACATGGATGTATTGTTTCATGAAAGCCTGTGCCAAGTCTTTCCATGAGTTTATTTTGGCACGGCTTAGCTTGTTGTACCACTTGGCAGCCGACCTGATCAAACTATCCTGAAAGTAGTGGATTGACAATTGGTCATTATTGACTTATCCCATCATTCCTCGATAGAACATTGTGGTATGGGCTTCATGACAACTAGTCCCGTTGTATTTTTCAAATTCTGCCGTTTTGAATTTCAGTGGGAGCACTAGATCTGGGACTAAGCTCAGCTCCTTAGCATCATCCCCACAAAGGAAGTCAGCTTTCTCTATAGCTTTGAATTTCTCCTTCAACCATTTGCATCGATCTTCTAACTGTTTCGGCAATTCTACTCTTGCTCTATCCATTTTTACCATGTCGTCCAAATCTGAAATGACGGGGTTGGTCGGGTTATCCCCGGGATTGGAACCTGAACCTGTAGGACAGTTCAACGGTGCCAATATGCTAGCTTGGTATAGTTGTCTTCTTATGGTAACGAGTACCCTTCATGGATATGTATCTGGTTGGGCTTGGACATTTACTAGGGTAAAGCCTAGAGGTCTGTAGGGTCTTCATTATCATCCCCAGAGTTATTTACAATACTTTTCCCTTTTTCATTCCCCCTGGCCAGTAACTGGGTCAACTTGCTTATCATGTTTCGTTGAGACTCTTGTATTTGATCTCTCATGTTTTGCTTTACCTTAGCTAATTGTTCATGTAGCTGTGTTTGAAACCGATCTTGCATGTCTTTCTAAATTTGTTCTAATCTCTCTAACCTTTGATCCATGGCTCTGGTTTTACTGTGGGTACCGTAATGATATTCGGTTGGAAAATTCTTATTAGTTTTCAAGGTAGCTATCATAATTTCAATTAATTAGGGTCTTTTATGAAACTTAATGCATATGATCAAATGTAATACTGATGAATGAAAAATGAATGCAAAAAGAGGCATTGATTCTGATTCAATTCTATTAGAATAACTTTACTAGAAAACGAATCTCTTTACATAAAACAGATACATTTTACATATATGGCATTATCCTAATACTAAAAGCCTTTACTTTTCTAAGAAGCCAAGCTAATTCTCGGCCCCCATCTGATTCTAATTCATATTTTAAGCTCAGCATGTCGGTTTAAACTGCTAGGGCTTGCAAATGGTCAGCTACTTCCCGTACTTGAGTCACAACTTTACCCATAATGTGATCTCTATCCCTAATCTGACCTTGAGAGCGTTAGAGTTGCTCTTTCCAGTATTCATTGTTTGCTTCAAGAAGCTCAACTCAAAGTTCACATTTTTGCAATGTGGTCTCGAGCTCTTCTATATTTCCCTTCAACTCTTCAATCTTATTTAGGCTTGATTTCAACTCAATTGCAGAGTTGCGACTAGGATATTGATGTAGTGACCTTTCTAATTCTATTACCTGAGCTCTCATCCCAACCTTTTCATTCTGGTTTTCTAGCAAATCCTTTTTAAAAGCATCTTCTCGAACCCGAGCATCTTGGATTTTTTTTCCACTGATCAGCTCTAATCTTTTCTTCTTTGATCTCTTACCGCCTCTATTATGATGTTTTACCCCACCCGGCAATCTTTATCGACAAGCGCAAGTTATTATAATCTGTATTTAGATTGTTCAAGTCTTCTTCAGCCTTATTCTTTCCTTTTTTCATTTTCTCGGCTTCTAACTTCTAAGCGTCGACGTCTAATCCTAGCCGCATCTTTTCCTCTTCCAACTGTTCTATCATTTTCCCCAGATCCGAACTCCTCTTTTCAAATTCTTACTTTATAATTTCTAACTTAGACAGGATCACTTGTAAGTGCTCTTCTATCGGTCGAGTGTTTTCTTGACTTGACATAGGGACATTGTCATTAACTCTTTTACCCCACCACCAATCATATTCGGGGGTCGACATGGGGTTTGTAGAAAATCTTTTCATTTTGTGGATTTGGTTCCAAGCATTCGATATTTGACAAACCTTCTTCTTATAATTATCACCCTTGTACGCAAACTCAAACCGAGCCAACCCTTGTGTTATATGTATAAACTACCTCGACCTATACTGTCTCAATACAAGTAGAGGGGCATATCCAATCGCTCTCCATATCCTGAGCAGAGGGACCTAGTCAAAGTCTCCATATTGATACAAAATCTCATCAGGGGTCATCCAAGAGGCCCTCCATTCGACGTCTTCTTCTTGGAGACCCTAGAGAATTGTCATCCACTTTTCTTCCAAAATGTTGTCTCGCCTTTGGGTAGCCACTAACTCTTTCAACGGAGAGTAGTTCTCGGAGAATACTCAATAAGAAACATTTTCTACCTTTCAACAGTGTATATGGAAACATGCTAACAAGAGTTGTGCACCCCGATAAACCTTCTTTCACCCACACTTTGGCATACACCCAAAGATCTGAAAGTTTCAGCCAAAATTACTGGGACGAGCGTGACCTTTTTGTCAAGTCGGTTAAATAAATCTGAAACCGTCTCATCTATGTGTGTTAATACTTTAGGGAAGAAGACCAACCCGTAAATACTCAAGGAGAAGACATCGACTCTTTTATTCAAATCCATATGTGCCAAGATCAAATCCAGTAAACTTTTCCAAGAGATGCATTTACTATCTCCCTTTTGCTTAATTCAGGCTGTGACCCATTGCTCACTCATCCCTATTATGCTAATTAGCTTTTTTAAGAAAGTTGGGACACTGGCAGCTCTAGAATAAGATTTTTCGGCTTGGATCCTAAAAGTAAAGTAGTTATAGACGGGATTCTAATATTGGGCCAGAGCTCGGAACAAGTACTTATCCTCTTTGACATCGAGTAAATAAGGAAAATCACCATAGTTACTATAGAATAACTGCTTGGTTTCATCATCCCATTGGTCCCATACCTCTTTCAACTCTTGGAGATTATTCTGAGTCACACTGATGCGAGTGAAATTCTATAATTCTGACACATACCCCTCCGTCAGGTTGTCACCCTTCTCTTATTGTGTCTTCTCGAACCATATTTGGACGACCGCATTGTCTTCCACTATCAAGAAATCTCTTTTCCATTACAAGCTCTCTATTTAGCAACTAAACATGAATCAACACCCTTTTCCTGTGATGAAAATGCAATGTAATCACAGCCAAAACAAAACGAAACAAGTTAGTACATTTCATACAAAGCTAGAATTCAAAGCAAGAAATAATAAATAGAACACCTATTTGGGTGACCACTAGAGGTTTGGTATGGTTCTACCTAGGGTAAGTTCTTAGGGCTCATTATATGCAGTTCAGTTCTAAAGTAAGGGTACTTGAACCGCCAGATTCCTTGATCTTCACCCATTATAGGCTCATACAGACCGAGTTCAGTTCAGGGGAATATATTACCCTATGGTTATACAGAGAAAGATCTCACAAAGACACAGGTACGAATGTATCTCGAAATTGATCCACTATCCTACACGGAGGTGAAGACCTCACGAATGAATCGTTTCTTATTCCTACTTAAGAAGGGCAAAATCGAACAATTATGCAATGCAATATACGGAAAACACACAAAAATAAACTTTTGAACCAATGAAATAAATATACTAGATTGTTATACAACTTGAGATATCAAAACATGAAGGATGAAATGTAATAAAAGGATCGTAAATTTAAACCAAATTATCAATTTTCGACAAAAAGACCAAAAAGTAATCAACTCACGGCTTGAATCTCTTATTTTTTTCCTCCTTAGCGAAGTCGCCAAGCTGTCAAAACCTTTTTTGAAATCGGCTTTTTATTTTAAAATGAAAAATAGAGTCGCCACCAATCACTTTTAGAAGTTGTGATCGGGTCACCTCATAATTTGATCATTTTAATAAGGGGTTTGATTTACTAAAACAATGTTTCTTGGTCTAAAAAATCCAGAAAATGGGTTCGGGAGTCGGTTACGCACGAGGAAGGATTAGCACCCTCGTAACGCCCAAAATTGGTGCCTAGTTGACTACTTAGTGTCTTAATGTCGGAAGTTAAAAATGCGAAGAGAAATTAAACTACAATCCCTCTTTGTTTGCATGATGTTCTTTAAAACCAATTAGCTAAATTAAATTTTACAAAAAGGCCTTATTACGAGTTAGTCGAGGAGAAAAGATCGTACCCTGTAAGTTAGGACACAATGCATTGAATCCTCGAAAACAAAAACAATCACCATTTGATCTTATTTTAAATCTTGTTTTTTATTTTTTAGAAAAATAAAGAAATAAAATTGATATTTGATTACTTCGGTTTTAGAAATATGTCATACTCCGTAAGTTAGGAGCACAACTCCTCCAATCCCAAAAATAATGAACATTGCCTCGTTTTTGAGTATTTCTTATACGTTTGATAAAACGAAAATGATATACATTTAATTTATTTGGGCATAGGGTAAAAATGAATGAATATATGACGGTATAGTAATTAATAGAATAAAACAAAATAGTGATGAGAAAAATGAAATGATATTAGAATGATAAATAAATGAATATGAAAAATCGACTAAAAAAGTAAGATAAAAATGCCATGCTAGGTAATAATGATAATGCGACATCAATTTGTAGTAATAATGGCATAATAATAATACTCATAATAAAATATAAAAGTATAATAATAAATCATAATAATATGCATAATAAAATAATAATGATAATAACAAAATGTGCAAATAAAAGAATAAAGAACACTATAATTTTTAAATACAAAAAGAGTAAGAAATAAATAAATACATAAATAAATAAATAGAATAAATTTTTTTATGAAAGATTAAAATTAAATAAACCAAGGACTGAATTAGAATTAAAATGAAATTAAAAGTATAAATTGTGATAAAATAAGTACATAAAAGACTAAAATGAAAAGCGCGAAAACACACAGGGACTAAATGAGAAATTATCCCAATCCTCAAGATACGCGTCTTTTCTCCAGGAGATCAGCGAACGGAGGACCTAATTGAAAGCGAGATACAACTGAATGGCAAAATTTCTAAAAAGAAATAATAGTGAAATTGGGACTAAATTAAAACAACCCAAAAGGTGGAAGGACCAAGAGTGCAAATAACCCCCTAGAAAAACACGTGGATCTTAGGGGTGGTTCGGGTCAAATCTCGAGTTGCATCAAAATGACGCCGTTTTGGGCATCTAAGGCCAATCCCAAAACGGTGCCGTTTCGCGAGCCTATAAAAACCAAAAATCTTTCAAAAAAATCATTTTGTTTAGGGTTTTTTTTTTAATTTGAGAGCTCTTTTTTGCTCTCGATTTTTTTGTACGACCAAACGGACGGCAGACTTTCGCCGTGACAACCGGTCATCAGCGACGGCGATCGTCGCCTCCGGTGGCTAGAATTTTTAAAAAATCTTATTTTTTTATTTTATTTTAAAAAAACTAAATCAGAGGTGATTTCCTCTATATTTAAAAAAACAGAAAAGGAAAAGAGGCTTTCGGCCTCCTGGGTACGTCCTTCTCACGCCCTCTCCTCCGACAGAGCCCCAGCGAATCCAGAGGGAATCAAGTGCTCCTCCACATCGAAGATGGGTCGTTTCTTTGAGGACGACGAACTCGTTCGCCCACGACGACGGCTCAACAAAATCGGTAAGGGATTTTTATTTTATTTTCATTTTTATATTTTTTTGAGAATATAAATGTTGAATAAAAATCTATGTAACAACCCGGTTTTAGTTAAATCGGAACAGTGGTTTTGGAACCACAAATCTGAGGTAGTAAAATTATTTTAATATTATTTTTAGTAATTATAGTATGTTATTTATTAGGTGTGAAAATTTCGTGATTTAATTTTACCGATTGGTTAGTTAATTTGATAAAAGGACTTAATCGTGTAAATTACAAAAGTTGCATACTATTTGTTTAAAGTGCTTAATTTCTATGGTTTATTAAACCAAAGGTCCTTATGATGTTATTATGCCATTGATAAGGTTAATGGACATTAATGGCCTTATATTTGATGATTAAATAGTTTAATAACTAAGGATAAAATAGTAAATTATGTATTAATGTGTATTTAATAAAACAAAACATAAAAATTAGTGATATTATTCATCTTTCTCACCGAACATCAAAAGAAGAAAGACCATTTGAAGCATTTTAGGGTTCGGCCCTTTGCATTCTTGATTTAGGTATGTTTTAAGCTCAGTTTTTGATGATTTTTACTTTTTTGAGATCGTTCCTTCGTATTCTAGCTAGCCCATGCTATAATTTTTGGATTGGTTAATGAATTTGTGAGTTTCCATTGATGATAGCTTTATGTTTTTGTGGTTTGATGATGAAAAATAAATATTTTATGTTAGATTATCATGTTTTATAAAGTGATTTTTGATGAAAATGCAAATTAGGGATTATATTGTGAAATGTGTAAATTGAGTGGTTGAAATGTGAAATAAATGCAAGTTGTGGGCTTCTAGGGACCCTTAATGAATTCGGCTAAGCATGGGTGTGTTGAAATTTTATGTAATTTGTGATTTTGTGAAATAGAGACTAAATTGAATAAATGTGTAACTTAAGGGGCTAAATTGCAAAATTCCCATTTATGTTTTTTGGATGAAATTGAATGAATATGTTTTTAAATAAATTAAATTTGAATTGATTTAGAACAAGAAAGAAAGAAATCGGAGTTAGATATGGGAAAGTCAAAAGTTATCGAGTAATCGATCCAATTCGTCAATTCCGAATACGAGGTAAGTTCGTAAGTAAATAAATGTTTTGAAATTAAATATAAATATTTTATACATTGTCAAATTTGATTAATTATAGATATACATTGTCGAATTTGAATGTTTTATATTTTGCCGAATTCGAATTGTTTTTGGTTATACAATGCTAATATTGAATTGTATATTACATAAGTTGCCGAAATGATTCGTATATGGTTGAACATTGCTGAAAATAATTTTTATATGGTTATACATTGTTGAAATTAAATTGTTTATGAATACAGGATGCCGAATTTAATTTGAATATGATTATACATTCCCAAATTTGATTCTTATATGGTTATATATTGTCGAATTGCTTGGTATATTAATATTCATTGTCAAATTTGATTCATATATGAATATATATATTGCTGAATTGATTGGAGCATTAGATGACTGGTTTCGTGTATGAAATGATTTAATTATGAAGTCGATAACTCATGATGAACCTTAGAAAATGTATTTGGTATAGATGACATGATATTAGTACTTCAAAGGTGTGATTTCGTGTAAGGCCATGTCTGGGACATTGGCATCGAAGTAAGAAAACATGTAAGACCATGTCTGGGACATTGGTATCGTATATGATTCGTATAAGACCCTGTCTGGGACAGTGGCATCTATATGCGTTAACATGTAAGACCATATCCAGGATATGGCATTGTACGAATTTTATATGATTTTTGTGTGTACTTAACAAATTCGAATGTGAATTTGAGTTGAATGACTTAGGTACGTATGAGGTTTACATGTTCATCTGTAAATAAGGTAAGTGAAGTGATTTACTATGGTAATTTGGAATATAATAGATAAATGATTTTATATATGAATGTTATTAGTTAAATTTTAGCCTATTTTGGATTAAATTAAATATGTTCTCGTGTTGAAATAATTGCTTAAGACTTATTGAGCTTTTTAAAGCTTACTTTGTATGTTTTATTATTATTTTATAGATTTTGAAAGCTAGCTCAAGTTCGGGGATCATCCAGGATCATCGTCACACTATCGATCACTATTTCGGTACTTTAAAAGTTTTTATTTTCAACTTATGGCATGTATAGGCTAGTCTTGATAAGATTCATTTTGATTTGTATATATATAGCCATGTGAAAATGGCTTGATAATGATACAAATGATTGAGTATTTTCGGCCATAGTATATAAATGTATGGTGTTTTCGTTATATGTTTAGGTTAAGTAACAAATTAGTTGATGATGTGTTATTACTATAATATATAAGATCCTGTAAGCTAAGATATGTATAAGAGATTGTTTTATATATTGATTGTTAGGTACAGTCGGTGATGGTAAAAGATGACTATGTTTTATAAAAGTTTAATCAGGCACTTGAGCAAGTAAATTGTGTTGGGTTTTAAATTGTTATTTAGTTATGTAATGGTACGTAGTTGAGTTTTTTTTTTTGAAATTGGTATGATCTATAAATGAATAATTGGTTATTCGAATGATTTGATTGTTGATCATATGTTTCTGCTATTGAATCTCTATAAATTTAAAGCATATGTAATATGTTCCAATGGATGTTGGTTGTCTCGAAATTTGAATAATTAAATGGTTACGATTTGGTTAGATTTTAGAGCATGAGTTGTAATAAAGAACTGTGTTAGACTGGGTTGTGTTCGGTAATGCCTCGTAACCCTTTTCGAAGATAGATACGAGTTAGGGGTGTTACAATCTACCTTTTGAATCTATTTTTTTATTCTCGTTTTTTTATTTCTTTTTCTGTATCCCAAAAAATACATTGGATTCGGCTTTTATAGCCGTTCATACATATTTTCACCCACTTTTTTTTACTATTGTTTATTCTTACTATTCATTGTCTTTTTGTTCTTTGCGTGTTGTTGTTGTTGTCCTTGTTCTTTTTTTTCAGGTGGTGGATAACGATGACAATGGCAGAGACAAAAGGCCTCGGGCGGCATGCTTGCGAAGGGATAGGAGCGGCGGTAGCGCCAGAAACCCTAGGTTATTCTAGCTTTCTGTCAGACAGTTTAGGTTACTAAGCCACTGGGCCTTTAGGTTTTTTGGGCTTGTAATTTAAATTTTTTTCTTGTAATTTATTATTGTTTGTAAATTGGGCCCGGGCAAAATTGGGCCATTACAATAATCTAAAATAAAATTATTGGGATTTAATATACTTTATGTTTCTTTCGAATATGAAAACCTGTTAGTCTACTCGAAAAGCTTTTCTCATGGTAAAAGTATTATGGTAATTTTTTGTATTAAGAGGTGAATTATATTTTGTCCATTCTACAAAGAATATATAAGTTAATCCTTTTATGTAAAATATAAATAAAAATTGACCTTTTCGTACAAAAGTTCGCCCATATATGGTGATAAGCGATAGTTTAACTTTTTCAATTTTTTTATATAAGTTATCTGAAATTAAAGGATGATTAGGATTAGATAAAAGCACCATGGAGGCCCCTCTATTAAGAGTCTAGTTGAATTTTTCCCCCTCTGCTAAAAAAATGGCAAAGTAGTACATATATGTATAATTAAATATCAATGATAAATGTTAAAGATAACATGTTTTAACATCATTCTTAATGTATATTTGGATGATTATGCGATGCTAATTGTAAATTTTATACTCCTAATCATTAAATTCATGTTTTAATGCTTAATAGAGCACTTGGGAGCAAAAAGAGTGAAAAACGAGTGAAAATCGAAGCGTTGGAGCAGGCTACAGGAGTCACACGGGCTGAACCATTCCACACGGCCTTGTCGATTTCACAAGATTTCAAATAAACCTGTGGGAAATCACATTTTTCAGATTTTTCGGGCATTCTAAGACATATATATGACAAAAATAAGAAGATAGGAGGAAACCATCAAAGAATATTCAAGAAAACAACTCGAAAAACACCATTGAGGCCGACTTTGAAGCATATTTCCGTCAAGATTAAATAATCTCATTTGAGTTCTTAGGAAGTTATCATGAGTTTCTTTATTTCTTTCGGTTATACTGTCTCTTGGTTGTTTTTATTTTCAAGCATGGACTAATTTTCTAAATACCTAGGAGAGATGAATCTTATGATGAATTCTGTAATTTAATTTTTATTTTACACAATAAATACTTAATTGATTATTCTCAATTATGTGTGCTAAACTCTTGGTTCAATATTTCTAGAGTATTGACCCATGTTCGATGTGCTTAAATCGGAGGTTGAATATGTTAGAGTATGCCCAAAGATCAATCATGAGATGTTTGTAATAACATACTTGATTTATCATGTTTGTTAATAAGGCGTTACCATTATTATTTCAGTTTCTTTTCTGTGTTTATAAATAAACTGCTTTATAATAATGTCCTGAGAATAATATGATTATTCTTAAAAGGTCCTTAGTCAAGTATTATTGTTGGCTAGGACAACAATAATGCATTAAGACTAACATGTAGTTGATTGATGATAAAGAGTTGTCATTGATATGGAATGTCAAAATCGATGCATGAATATGTGTGTTAGAGAACAACATATTGGACTGACTTGTTATGAGTATGTTTCTTGGATTATTATGTAATTGTCACAACATTACTCATAGTGATTAATATGTATATGATCCTCAGACTTGAGATTATCATAATCCCAACATCATGAGTTGTATATTTTGATACAGTCAAACATACACCGTAACTGGTTGTTCTATAAAGGCTGATGTTGGATATACCACGATCTGTGTAGAGGGATGTGGTTGATCGATATAGGATAAGTCCCTCCTACATAATGGGAGTAATATCTTAGGCCACTTGATTGAGTGAGACTAGAAATGCATGGCTATACTCAAATAAGCTGATATGAGATGTCATACTTATTTGTATATCATATTCTACTTAAGATATCAAGGAATATGGAATGGACTATGCAAGTGTGACTATTCCATGACTTGGGTCCAATCCAAAGATAAAGGACTTAAGGATTATTGCATGAAAGGTTAATCATAAAATGTTATGTCAGATCATGATTTCTTGTGACTTAGGTAGCAATGATGCATTGCTAGGTGCCACTCATTGTTTGTAACATTGGAATCATTCTAGTATTACTGCTAACGTTACAAGAACCTACAAGGTCACACCCTATAGTTGAAATGAATGGAATAAAACATAGTTGGTATTGTGTTTGGTTGTCACTTGAATTAAATTAATTATAGAATTAATTTAATTGGGTAATCAAATATCGAATACATTAGATGTACAAGGTTGTTGTACGCATAATGAGAACATGAATTTGGTTTGTATATAAATTCAAATAAATATATAGTTTATCGAAATCATTATTATAATTAATGTAATTATAATTTTCGGTTTAAAAACATTGTTATATTTATTTAATTTTTAGAAATCCTAAAAAGAGATATAAAATCCTATTTTTTCTTTACTTGAGGGGTCTAGCAGCCGTCAAAGCAAAGTCTTTTCCAAAATAGTTTTGGAGATTCCTTCCATTCATTGTCAACTGGGTGGATTATATAGAGGCCGGAGTCACGATAGATTGCGGCTTGGTTCGATAGTAGATCAGATTACTCATTGCCGAGGCATCACTGTCTACTCAGAATAAAGATTCGGTAATTTTGAAACCTTTATTTCACCCCGATCGTTCCTCACACATGGATCTATGGTTAGAATCGCCGGATGTTTTATTTTTTCGCTGTGCCGTAGGGGTGCCGGCATACCAACAGAATAGACTCTGTTTAAGAGTAGATTTTGCATAGTTGAGTAGAGTTGCATGCAATCCTAGAAATAGGATGGCATAAATCTATCAAATTAGAATCAAATCTAATATGGGAATCTATGACATGAGTTAATGCGATAATAAGGGTTTTAGTTAGAGGGAAATTTCAATTAATCAACCTAGAGTTAGTTGCTCTTATGCTCGAAAGAGATATTAGCATAATTTAAGGATTTCTACGGATCAAGATACTAAGTAAAGAAATTGCGTAATTTAGATTGATAGTGACAAATGAAATCTAGGTGATTTTTTTCCTGAATGTTGTTTCGCTTCTTGGTTGTTAATCGATTATTTTCATGATATGTTCTTTGTCATGTTCGTTAGTTAATTAATTTAGTTAATTTTAGTTCTTATTCAATCACTCGAATTATTCGGTTAAATAATAGAAAGACGATAATTACTAGTACTTTTAGTTTAGTCTTCGTGGAAACGATATCTTTACTTATCGTAGCTATACTATTAATTGGTAAGTGCACTTGCCTCAGACAAATTTTTAGTTAGTTTCACAACGCATCAACTAAACTGATCATTTTATTAAAAATTTCATTTATTTCTACTCTTAAATGCTTTTGTTGCTGACAAAAGAACCAACCATTTACACATAGCGTGTCATACGTACATCATGTTGATGTGATAATATTTTTTTTAAAAAAATTCTAAAATAAATAATTTTTTATAATTATTTTTATAACCACATCCAAAATGAGCCAAACATATGATTTTCATGGTTCATTTCATCGTAGATATTGTTTTTCAAAAAAAATTATAAAAACATAGAGAATTATAAAAAAAACTTATTTAAAATTTATTAAGAATTATAAGAAATTATAAAAAATGATTAAAATTTTTAAAATTATATATATACAAGGGTTTAAAGAATTCAAATATATACATACACAAATATGTATAATTATGTATAATTAATTAATAATTATTTAGGAAACAACTCGAGAATGAACTCAAATAAAAGGTTGTTTATGCTCATTTGGACCTAGACAACCATTTGTTTAAGTTCATTTTGGACATTCTTTTAAATAATCATTAAATAGTTCAAAACAATTTATAATTTCTTATAAATTTTAATAAACTTTAAATAATTTTCTATTCTTTTAAAATAGTTATTAAATTTTAATTTATTTTTGAGATTTTTTAATATTTAAATATTTATTGACGTAGCAAAATATGTCACATCAATATGAGGTACACATGGCACACCACATGTCACTCTTTAGTTGCTCTGTTAGTCTTTTCATCACTTAAAAGTAGAGATTAGTTGAACTTTTAACAAAATGACTAGTCTGCATTTTGATCTAACATGTAAGAACCAATTTGCTCTTTTTTGAGTAAATGGACAAAATGTAATCTAACTCTTAGTACGTGGGCCACTATAGTACTTTTACTTTATCTTAAAGATGGCAAAACCCGAATCGTCAATGGATTTTAAGCCGATCTGCTACAAATGGAGTGAATTTTTTTTCTTTTGGAAAGTGAATGTGGAGCGGGGCTGGGGTGGATTTTTGTTTTGGATAGTGGGTATAAAGCAGTTATAATAATTACTTATCTTGCCTCACTCTATTCCATTATATGAAATTATCGTATTATTTTTGTATATATATAATTATTAAAAGGGTAAAAATGTAGTAAAGTGCTATAAAAAATACCTATGTTTTACGTTTAAATAAGCTTTTTGAAGAATTATATTTAAATATTTTACTTGACTTTAAAATGATTAAAAATTTTAAAGATAGTAGCAAAAATGAAATTGAAACGAAGCGGGATGGGATGGGACGAAACAGAGCAGAGATGGATATATCCAACATACATAGAGGTGATACTAGTTTTCAAGATTATAAATCGATAATAAAGTAGGGTGGGTGAAAAAGAGAATATGTCAACTAATCACTTAACAACACATGGATGAAACTTTTAATCAAATGATCAATTTACACTTTTTTTTTCTAACATACAATAATTAATTTATTAATTTTTAATAGAAGGGCAAAATACAATCTACATGTAGACACCTACACCCATCAAACGCATGAAGCATGAACGAGGAGAAGCACAAAAAGACTGACAAACAAACAAACAAGGCTCAAGGTCACCGTTGCCTGCATATACCTGCTTATTGAAAATCTAATTCAAGTTTCTTGTACAAGCTAATTAAGTTTTATATAATACATATATATAAGACTGTTCCTTTCTCATGCTAAGGGAAAGACGCAGTTAAACCTGGGTAGTGAGTTCAACCCCCTCAACATGTTCTGTTTTGTGGCTGAGAGGCTTGAAAGTATAAAATTTTGCACATATTAAGTAGTATACAATGTTTAGAGCTTGCAAAAGTGTGAGCAACCAATAGAAATACTCCAACTTCCCCTTATTCAAGTTTCTATTAGGAAGCCAGTCGGAATACTTGTGGACTAGCGTAACCAAAAGTGTGCTTGTGTAGTCCCCAGCGGATATGGATGTCCAGAACAAAGCAGTGGCGGTGCTCCTCATGCTCTCGGGAGCTTGGTTATAGAAAAATTCGAGGTGGCCAATTACCATGAACGCCTCGGCAATGCCATGAAGGCTATACTGCGGGACAAGCCAAAATACTGAGATGGGAATTGTAGATTCGGGGCTGTCAATCAGGCCACTAGCCGAGGCTGCATGCTTTCTCTTCACTTCAACGAATCCAGCGACCATAGTTGCTATTATTGCGATGAAAAAGCCAATGGCCATCCGCTGCAAGAAGTTTATGCCCCGTTCAAGGCCTGTGATCCTCCGTGCAACACGAACCAATAGGCGATCATATAAGACTATAGTGATGAGCACTGATAACATGCCGAAGACAGACATAGAAGCAGAGGGAATTACAAAAGACTTGGTCAGGTGTCTTTCCATTGTGTTGGCTTGTTGCAATGAAAATGTGTTCTGTTGAGCATTGGATGTGGCAAATAGAATACCAGCTGCCCAAATTGGTAGCATCCTCAATATAGATTTTAATTCTTCAACTCTATGGACAGTGTTCAGTCTCCAGAAATTGGGTTTTTCTGATGACTTGAGACTATCTTCTTCAGTGACAATGGCAGCCTTATCCAGAAATCTACACAGGTGGATTAGTCAGTTAGAATAGAAGTACGAGTTTAGATTTTCAATAGAAACTGAATAAATTTAAATCATATGATATGAAATCAGGGCAGGCAAGTGGCAACTTACTTGAGTTGCTTTGTATGGTGAAGCAAACCGTCTGTGGAAATGGATGCATCGAGCTCCTCGTTGACATACAAAAACTTAGGATCAGAAATCGAGGGAATCTTTCTCTTCCTAAAAGCGGCAACAGAGACCTGTAAGACACGAGTATGGGGACTGCCGGCAGGATCCAGATTTCGGTAAAGAGGGTAACCAATGAGGAATACAATTATGGACAAAGCCATGGCTAAGGTAGGAATTCCAAGGCCCCAGCTCCATCCTACATTGTCTTGAATATACACAAGCACAGTTGATGCCAGTAATATTGAGACTCCCAATGCAAAGTAATACCAATTAAAGAAAACCCACGTTTTCTTAGGCTGCGTAGGATCCTCCTCAACGAATTGCTCTGCCCCAAACGCCGCCACGCATGGCCGGATCCCGCCTGATCCTAAGGCTGCGAATAGAAGAGACAGGTAGAGAACAGCCATTTGACTCCCATTGGCTTCTTGGCAAACTTGGTCACCTGCACATGGCGGTGGCCGTAGCTGTGGCAGTGCTGCTGAGAGTGTTAGGACTATCATTCCCTGTTCACATCATCAGATCAGATGAGATCAGATTGTAGTTTTTTTAACAGACAAGAGACCGTCAATCTAATTAATTTTTCTTTTATGGAAAATCAGTCTAATTAATTTTGTCAATATTAGACACTTGCTTTTTTTACTAAAAAGAGAGATTGAATCATTTCTTGGAATGTTCCGACTATATAAGTAAACTGTAAAATTGATGCTTCTTGTCCTCCAACTACACACACAGGTAGGTAAATCGAAAACCCTCAGTATTCAGAACGGAAAATCTCTATGGAAAAAGGCAACCATTCTTACTGCTAGGTATATGGCCGTTGAGACAGTGATGGTCCAAAATTTCCCAGCATAGGAATCAGCAATGAAAGCCCCAAGCAATGGCGTCAAGCTCGAGGTACCATTGAAGTTGGTCACGGTGTTGGCTGCTTTTGTTAAGGGCATATGAAGCTGCTGTGTCAAGTAGTTAACCATGTTTTTACTGAAGCCCACCATTGCCAATTTCTCGCATATCTCGTTTACTGGAACATACACGATGAAGTAATTAGCCATACCAGAAATAAATAAATAAATAATCTAGGATTCCAACAGTTGTCAAAAAGCTTACGTAAGATGAAGGGCATCGTCTTAATTCCACCCTTTTCGTTATCATTGACAAATGCCTTGCTCTGCTTATCATCGGCATTTCCGGAAGTAGCAAAGCTATCTTTGTTTTCCGGAGTTGCAGTCGCCATGCTGTGGTTTTCCATAAAATTCAGCTAGCAAGCTCAATGTTTTGAAGGCTGCCCTACTTATCCAATGCGAAATTTGATACCATAAATGCGATTGGCCCTTGAGCGTGAACTTTGGTCAGAAGGATGAAGAAAAGAAAACAGAAACTTAACTTGCAAAGGTCAAACAAAGCAACAACAACAGAAACAAGACTCTTTCTTCGAGACTAACCTTGCCTTCCTTGGACTAAAGCTTATATAGTATACATTTTTTGTCGTTGTTCTCTTGTGTTCACTTTGCATTATTGGGATGGGAGAATGACTCACTCACGGAACTGCACACTTGATGTCATGTTCGAGAAATGAGCAAATAACAGTCGATTTAGGGGGTCTATTAATTATCGAAACGTATTTGTAATTTATTTTATTTTATAAATCCATAAAAACAAGGAGAGTGGTAGGGAGGGCAAATTACAAAAAAAAAAACCCTATTTTTTTTAAATTTATCGAAATGGGCTCGGTATTTTATTATTTACCGGAATGTGCCATTTTTTCCGAAATCGCGTCCACGTCAAATGTGAAAAGTGAAATTATATTTTGACCCAATTGAAAAGTGATAAAATTTTAATTTAATTTAGTTTTTAAAAATTAAAAAATATAAATTATTCAAATAATAAAATTACATTTTTTAGCATAAACATTAAAATTTAATTTTGATACCCTAAAAAATTTTTCTACCTTCACCTTAGGTAGTGAGATAATTTTTGAATTTTAATATTACAGTCATTCAATTATAGTCTCACAACAGTTCCACGTTGGTTGCCTTATTGATAATTAGATATCCTTGTTAAGTTCAAATCAATTTATGTAAAAGGTTTTAACTGGTGAAATGCTAGCTCAACGTATGGGGTAATATATAGATAAATAAATTTATAATTGCAGGGAGAGTCCAAAAATCTGAAAACCAAAAATTTTCTCATCTACTTCTGTTCTGTGTCGGAATTGTGAAAATAAAATAAGGGCGGAAAGATGACATTGCTTTAGCAGGTTTTGGTTATGTCGGTGAAAATTGAGGTTTTAATCTTTTGAGAATTTTAGTTGTAAGTTTTATAGTAAGTAAATTATATGAGGTGAGTTAATTATAAATGTAAATATGAAAATATATATAGAAAATTTTCAAACCATAATCAACGTATATATGCATAGACTACAATATATGTGGTAAGCAAAGCAAAAATTCAATAATAAGTAAATAGAGGAATGTTTTAAGCTTAATATAATATTTGATATTTGAACTTGATAATTTTTTTTAATTTGACATTTAAAATTTTTGTTGTCTAATTTAGTATCTAAACTTGATACCTTTTACTTTTTGAGAGTTCAGTTTGGTACTTAAACTTCACTCTTTTTCCTAATTTGGTACTTTTTTTTCCATTTGGTACTTGTAAACGTTTTACAAATTACTCCAATACACTAACAATATTATTTTTTTTATGAAGTAGTAAAAATAATCAATGTATGACTGACATGTTACAGATGATATGATATTTTTTGTATTTTATATATTCAATTTCTTTTAGTTTTATTTACTTAATTAATTATTTTACTAATTGAAATAATGTATTTCTTTTAATTTGGGATTTTAAAATTATTTTTCTTATTTAATATTAATTCATTGAGCATAGCCCAATACCTATTTTTTTAACATGAATTTCTTCTAATATTGACAATATTTTTGTAGCATAAAAAAAATTTAACACCGTTAGTATTTTGCGTAATTCGTATTACATTTAATAAATTTAGGTATTAAATTGAACCTAAAAAAAGCTTAAGTACCAAATTAGAAAAAAAAATGCTAACTTTAAGTACCAAATTGGCCCCCAAAAAAGTTTAGGTACCAAATTAGGAAAAAATTCAAGTTCAAATACCAAATTGTGCAAAAAAAAAAATTAAGTACTAAATTAAGAAAAAATGTTAAGTTTAAGTACCAAATGTTATATTAAGCCAATGTTTTAATTATTTACTTATAATGATAAGCAAAACAAAGTAAAAATTCAATAGTTATCAATTTACCATTTAAATTACTTTATAAAATTCATATTTATTATCATATTTCTTAAAAATTTCTTGATTCATTTTATTGTAGTCAAATATATAAATGTTTCATAATAATGTTATACACGGCAATAATGGCAAGCGAAGCAAAAATTTTGATGTTTATGTTCACTTTATTATTGTTAAAAACAATTATGGAGAAATTGGAATAATGATTATTAACGAAAAATTGGACTCAAACTAACTAATGGTAATTAAGGAAAATTGGACTAATGATAATTAAGGAAAGAAAAGAAAAGAAAAATCAGTATTCAACCATACATGAGTGCCTATAAGTACCATTCTTGCACGATAAATGAACACATTAAACGGATGATTAAGTTAAATGTAGTATAAAGTGTTAAAAATAAAAAATTGGAAATTTGGCATCGGGGAGTGCCCACTTCCTCCTCACCAAATTTGTGGGGAGGTAATTTTCATATTTAGGTGTTGGCAATTTATTAAATCTTATATTTGGGATATGTTGACTATTTGATGAATATTTACCCCGTTAATGAATATTAAACTGCTAGGGAATTCAAATATCTGTAATTTATTTAGATCGAAATTCCTTAATGCAATCTCTTGGATTAAGAACTTTAGATTGGATCTTGATTGTGATGTTGAGCCGCCAATAGTCCATATTTATTGTGTATCGTATTATTTCATTGAATGTAATGCCATGAATTCATTTACCTTATTCAATCCATATTGCTCAATGCAAAAGAAAAGGGTAATGACTTAGACACGAAGAAGGGGTACTTACTCCATTTACACAGACAAACCAACTCAAAGTAATAACAATGAACATCCATCACTCATGTGCAAACATATCATCTTTATAGAATGTGGATACTTACCATGAACAAAAATATAAACAAAGGCATTACACACGCACATGGAAGTAAGAAGGAACTCTCTAGAAAATGCAGCAAGTTTAAACAACATGGCTTTTGCCCTTATCTCAAGAGCCATCAAGAGTGTCTTGAACCATAATATAGATAGTTAAACTTATCAGATCACTATACCAAAAAACTAAACAAGCTTGTAGAAAACATTAGCAAAAAACTCAAAATCGGGAAGTTTTCTTCCTTACACTCTAAACTGACCCTAAAGCATGCAACTCCAAGGTCATGTAAATAACCATGAATATAACCTAAAGTTCACCGATGTTTGCCAGGGGCTAAAACAATGAAGGAGTTGGCTGAGTACAACAAACCCAAATCTTCAAGCAAGCCTCAGGTCTCAGGTTTTCAGAGAGAAAAGGTGCAGAGAAAATTTGAAAGAAATTATGAATGCAATAGAAAACGTAAAACTTGCTCAATAAGCCAATACTAACTTTATACAGATAAACATGGAAGGTAGGTTTAGTGGATAAGTCAGATTATCCCACTAAACCCCCTCGATTCCTATGATTAATCACTTTCTCTCTCATCATAAATGTGAGTCTTATCAACTAAAGTAACTTAGTTCTCTTCTAACCAATTTTCATTTGTCTAACTAAATTGCTCAACAAAAATAATAATATAATAATAAAATAATGAATAGTTTTTTCAAACTAATGACTTAACATAATCTTCTAACAGTTGGGGTGGCGCATACTCCATAAAAGAGCCCACCAAACCAGTAAGCTCGGCAAACTCAAACTTCGCCCAAAGGCGCATTCATGGAATCTATGTACTTAGCCAAATATAACACCTTACCCACTAAGAATTTACTCTAAATACCATACATCAACAACAATAACTGGATACTAGGACTTTGTCGGGTTGGAAGTCACAATTATCCTTAACTTAGGTAATTCGTCCCTAAAATTCATACCTAAAAATAACTGAGGATACTGATCTTTCATTAGGCTTTCTCTTTCCCAAGTAGCTTCTTCAATACTATGATTCCTCCATAACACTTTAACCAAGGGAATTCTTTTATTTCCCAGCTACTTTACTTCCCTGGAAAGAATACAAATAGGTTCTTTTTCACATGACAGGTTTAGTTCAACCTCTAGTTCCTCAATTCGTACAACATGATCAAGATTTGATTTATACCTTCTCAACATTGATACATGAAACACATTGTGGATCTTTGATAACTCAAGAGGTAAGGCCAACCTGTACGCCACTTGTCTAACTCTCTCTAAAACTTCATAAGGCCCCGCAAATCTTAGACTCAATTTTTCTTTTTGGCCAAACCTGGTGATCCTTTTCCAAGGGAAGACTTTTAAAAACACTTTATGTCCAACCTCAAAGGAGATTTCTTTCCTTTTCAAACCTACATATGTTTTTTTTTTCGATCCTGTGTAGCTTTTAAATGACTACGAATGATAGCAACTTTTTATTCAGTTTCGCATACTAGATCTGGACCCATTATCTTTCTTTCACTAAGCTTCATCCAACAAGTATATGTTTTACACCTTCTACCATATAATGCTTCGAATAGAGACATCTTCAAGCTGACGTGATAACTATTATTGTAGGTGAACTCGACCAAAGGAACATACCTTTCCCAGTTTATCCCAAAGTCAATTACACAACTTTTTAACATATCTTCTAAAAACTGAATAACCCTTACTGATTAGCCATCAATCTGAGGGTGAAATGCAGTGCTAAATTGTAGCTTAGTTCCCAATGATTTCTGTAACTGATTCCAGAATCTTGAAGTAAACCTTAGGTCTCTATCAAACACTATGGAAAATAGTATTTCGTGTAAGCGTACTATTTTAATAATATAAAGTTCAGCTAATTTGCTCGAAGAATATGTAGTATTCACAGGAAGAAAATGAGTTGTCTTGGTAAGTCGATCTACTACCACCCGTACATAATTCTTCTTGGGTGCACTAAGGGGAAACCCTGAAACAAAATCAATGGTAATCATATCCCATTTACATTCTGGGATTTCCAAAGGATACAATTTACTTGAAGAAACTTGATGTTCAGTCTTAACTCTTTGACAAGTTAAATAAGTAGTCCAATCGAAACACGTCAAATGCTCATAAGAGCTAAAGCAACCAATAACACGCCAAACGTTCATAAGAGTTAATCCAACCGATAACACACCTCGGCACCTAACCCGTAGGTTATACATCCGCCCCCGTAACACACCAAAACATGATAGTATAACACGAGGGTTCGCAACAAATGTTGAACCTCGGAATACCCGGGAAAAAATATATGCAAAGCACGCCACATCAATCTCCACTCCAACCCCGCATAACACGCTATCATTCAGTTGTACTCTATCTAGCGTTCATTCGACCCAAGTACCAAAATTCAATAACATTTTCTGAATAACTTTATATCGTCAATAGAATAATTAATATCCATTATTTCATATTATATCATCATACAATTCATATAGATATTAAATTACAAACCGAACAAACTTACTAGACTAAATTGCAATAACGACCAAGTACAGGGGTTATTTGCTAATTTTCCTTTTTCCTCGATTCTATGCAATTAAGTTTTTTTACAGTTTTACAAAATTCCCCCAACATTTTACTTTTATACAATTTAGTCCCTAAGCCCAAAACATGCAATTTAACCATTTTTATTCAATTTCAAGTTTAGCCTAATTTTTTGAGACCCTATTACAGCCCATACATCCTGCTATTTCACATAAAGTCCTTGTAATTTTCTAATTTCACATTTTAGTCCTTAAACATTAAAATTACCAAAAATTACTTTACAAAATAGTCCTATCTAGCAACCAAGCTTAATATTCTACCATAAAATTTCAAGAACATCTCAAATTCATCAATGGCACAATCCATAGCATTTGACAGTTTTACAAATTAATCCCCAGGTTAGCTAGATTAAGCTAATAAGAGCTTAAAAACATAAAAATTATTAAAAACGGGCGAGGTTTACCTCTTAAATCAAAGACCCCTAGTTGGCCGAAGGTTTCTTCCTTCTTATCCCATGGCTATACAGGTTTTGAAAGAAAGAAATAAGAAGATGATAACTTTAATTTAACATTAATTTAATTTTAACCTTTTATTTTCTTAATTTACAAATTTAACCTTTACAATATACCTATAAAAATAGATAAAAAAAATGTCCATATTTGTCCATCAATTGAAGATATGGTGTAATTACCATCTAATGAAGGTTTAATTGCACAATTGGTCTTTCAATTAAATTAAATTCCAACTAAATAAACTTAGTTACAATTTAATCCTAAACTAATTAGGACTAAAAGAGAAAATAGCCCAAAAGCTAGTGGATTAATCATATCCACCATCGCTTGGACTTTTTAACCATGGTTTAGTTACCATATTGGTCTCTTTACTATTTTAAATCTATAGCAATTAACTTTTACCTCTTTTAAATTTAATCCTTTTACCTTAATTAAGCAATCAATCTTCAAAATTACTGAACCCAACTTCAATTCACCTATAATACAACTTTGTAAATATTTAATAAAGATTGCAACTTTAAAATACAAAAATGAGGTCTTATTACCTCGTTTTTAATAACTACTTGACTTTTGAACCGAACCATTTATATTAACTTTTAATTCAATTAGTTCAATTCATCAAATCAAAATTCAATATATATAAAAAAATTTATTATTGACTAAATACTAATTATATGAACTTACTCGTAAGATTTGTGATCCCGAAACCATTATTTTTGACACCATTGAAAAACGGGTTGTTACAGTCTAAAACAATGATAAATGGGGGGAGGGGTAAGACCCATGTGAGAATATCTCTAGATAGAACATGGTTATGACCAGACCATTGATTATGTTGGCCAATAGATGGCTCAGAGAGAATGAGGCATTGGCTACACCAACTAAGTTCGTGAATTCTCCTACGAAATCTAGGGAGTTTAACTCTTTGCATAAAGTATCATTTTTTTAAAATTTAAGTAGTCTTCTATGAATTTTTATGTATAGACCTCACTAAGTTCTTCTGGACTTATAAAATTTACTACTTGGATGCATGGTAGATAAAGACTTGGAAATCAAGAGAAGGGACCAAGCCAGACTCTATTAGAGTTAAGAGATGGGTGCGATAGTTGTTTCATGTATATAAAGGGGTTTCTTTGGAGGCCACACCTTAGGGTTTAAGTTGATTGTGTCTGTAAATGATTCTTGATTTAAAATTTGTAAATTGTACTGGATATTAAGTGATTAAAGTTGTAAGAATTCGACACTAGTATGATAAGATTTTTAGCATGTAATTAAAGCAAGTAAGAATGTTTTTAAGCATTACAGATTAATTGTGGCATTTGGTACCCAGACCCGGTAAATGGGTTGGGTATAGGGTGTTACAGGATTACCTAGTCACAAACGAAAAAGTATGAAACTCTTTACGATAGAAATTTTCTTAGTGGAAGATTCAATAAACCACTACATCATTGATTCTGGAGCCATTAGCCATGTATGTGTTTCTTTATAAGGGTTTCAAGAAACGAAATATCTTAGAGATAAGAATCTATCATTACAGTCCAGAAATGGGACAAGTGTGGCAGCTAAAATAATAGGAGATGTAAATCTTTATTTTGATAATTTTAGGAAGATTATTTGGAAAGACGTTTACTATGTACTTATTTTTAAGAGAAACTTGATTTTTGTTGAATGTTTATTTAAAGATGGCTTGACTGTGACTTTTAATAATAGTATTGAAATTTATAGAAATAATACTCTTATTCGTAATTGATGGATGTCAAATAATCTCTATTTCATCAAACCATATATGTACACATTGCTTGAAACTGAATTAATGAATAAAAGAGTTTAGATGGATTCTATGAAGTCCAACTCAGTGTGGGAACTTGTAGACTTATCGAAAGAGATAAAACTTGTAAAGTGTAAGTGAGTCTACAAGAAGAAAAGAAATGTAGATGAAAAAGTGGAAACTTATAAGGTCAGACTTGTAACAAAAGGGTATACTCAAGAAGAAGATATCAATTATGAAGAAACCTTCTCTCTGGTAGTCATGCTCAATCCAATCCGCATATTGTTATCCATTGCGGTGACTCTTGATTACGAGATCTGGAAAATAGATGTCATGACAATGTTCTTAAATGGCTATCTTGAAAAGAATATCTGTATGATGCAACCCATCAGATATATAGCTAAAAGAAACGAGCATAAAGTTTGCAAACTGCTTAAATCCATATATGGACTTAAGCAGGCATCTTACTCATGGAATCAGACATTTGATCAAGTGATTAAAACTTTTGGATTCGAGCAAAGTGTAGATGAGCCTTGTGTTTATAAACGTATTGGGGTGGAAAGGAGATCCTTGTTGTTCTGTATGTTGATGACATTCTACTCATTAGAAATTATGTAAGGACACTGTCATTGGTTAAATTGTGATTAACTCATTAGTTTAGCATGAAGGACTTGGGAAAAACTAACTATGTTCTAGGTATTCGAATCTTAAGGACCGAAAGAATAAAGTGATATGATTGTCATAAGCTTCATAAAAAGGCAAGATATTGGAACATTATGCAATGATCAATTCAAATGAAGGAACTCAACCTTCTGTATCGGGTTTCACCTTTCTTTGGAAAATTGTCCTAAGACAATAGAAGAAGAAAGTCCATGGGAAAGGTTCCTTATGCTTGTGTATACTCAAGTATTTACGGAGAACGAGAGATTATATGCTTGTGTATTCTGAAATAGACCCTATTCTTATCGGGTATAGCAATTCTGATTTCCAAACGTGTCAAGATTTGAGGAAATATACATTGAGCTATGTCTTTCTCATAGGCGACGGGTCCATAATGTGAATAAGTGTCAAGCAGGGTTGCACTGTTAACTTCACTATGGAGGCCAAATATGAGGTATGAAAAAAGCTCGAAACAAGGCAAGACGAATTATTGCCCGCCCTTACCACAAACTGAATCTTGATGAATCTGCTCCAACTCTGACCCAACCCTAGCTCTTAAAGAAAAATCCACCTAAACCCAAACCCAAAATTTAATACGGAGCTCGACTTCGATTCTGACCCAATCCGAATTGAATTTAATTATTTTATTTTTTATTTTGAAGAAAATAAAATTACATTTTAATTTTTTATTTTGAAGAAAATAAGTTGTTTTTTTTAGTTTAGACTTAATATATATTTATTGAAAGCAAAAAAAAAAACTTAATACATATCAATGGCATTTTTGTAAATATCTTAAAGCAAGATGAATTCACCTCAAACCCAACCTCGACCTAATCCCACTCACCTCAAACTTGATTTTTTTATAAAAAAAATTCAAGCCTAACGAATCTAGACGAATTAAAACCCATCTGATTTGATTTTTTTTTACCATCCATTGATATGAGAATGGCTATCTTCCGAATCCATCAATTCCCAAGGAATTACAAACTCCAAATTATTATAATAAACCTATTTTTTATTCATATTTTTTTATAATTAATTATTAATATCTAAATTTAAAACAATAAACCTTAACATTGAGCCCTAAATCTCTACATATTAAAGCATAAAATTCTAAACACTAATGATAATTTTTTTTATAAATCTTAAAATCTTCAATCATAAACCCTAAATTTCTACCCTTTAATTTATAAAATTTTAAATAATAAACATTAACTATAATAATAAATTTATTTATAAATCTTAAACATTAAATATTAAAATTTTAAACCTTAAATTTTAAAGGGCTAACTTTAAATCTTAAATAGTAAACTTTAAATACTAAATTTTAACTTTCAAATCTTGCAATTTAAAAATAAAAAATAAAGGCTAAAATTTGTCATTAATTCTCGAAGAAATTCACGGTCAGTTACAATGCCTTTTTCTTGTATCTAGCAAATAGTGTTTAAATAACTCATAGTTTAATTTTATTCATTATCACATAAAATAGCAATGAAAGCATTTAATTATGTTATTGTAGAGGGTAAAGAATCTTTAATCTTACAATTACATCAATCCGCAAAAGACCCCAACTCTATAATTTCGAGGTTCAACATTCGTTTGTGTAATTAGAAGGTGATTCCATATGCAGGAAGAAAGTGGGTTAACTTTGATACTTACCATTGAAAACATCAATTATTTAATTTGTACCTTGAGTTATAAATTTTGTTCGCATCGTGGTTTTTTTTTTGTTGGTTTACTCAAAGTAGCATGTAATCGAGTTGAGCAGAGTTCGAATATTTTTAAGTTTGAACTCGATTTAAAATTTAGAATTCAATATTTAATTTGAGTTCAATCGAACATATGTTTTTAAGTTTAAGTTCGGCTTGAAATATAATCGAGCTATTAGAATTCGAGTTAGATTAAGCTCGTTTATCAATTTTTGTACTCGAGGTCGAACTCGAGCTTGAGCTCGGCTTGATAATTAAACTTAGAGTTAATAACATATATTAAAGGTTATAATGTAATTTAATAATATAAAAATATAAAGAGTTTAATAAGACTTGCGAGTAATTCGAGTCAAATATTACTAAGATTGAATTCAGCTCGATCGATAACTCAAACTCAAACTCAATTCAATAATTACTAAATCGAGTTCAATTTTTTGTTACAACCAACTTAAAGAATTTGTGAGTACTCTGATTTAGATTGCGATCTTAAAATGTGGAAGCGTTGAAGATTCCGAACAGTAAGAGTCCAGAAAGAAAAAAGCGAAAGAGATAAGAAACGCGCACAAAGGAACTGAATTGGTAGAAAAACAGTAATTGTTTTGTCTGGTTGCATGCATGCGTGTTTTATTTTTCATGTGAACATGATTATGATGATGATGATAATGACAATGATGATTTTATGATCAAATTTAAAAAGTGCGTATCAATCAAACTTTATCCATAGCTTAATGGTTTGCAAAATTAGTGTGGTCGTGGTTGAGAAGAGATGGTATAAACTGTGATTATACGTTATCTCTATCCCTTTTTAAGACTAGAATGATAAATCTGATTTTTCTTTCTGATTTTTAGTTTTTTCCTTCTATAAAATTTCAAATTCAACTAAAAATGGTAAAAGTCAGGAAGAAAAATCTGATTTGTCATTCCCTTATCGAAAAGTGACAGGGATGATGTGGAATCACAGTTTCATATAATCATTTCTCGGTTGTGGTTATCATAGATGTGTGTACAAGGGTGTATTTATCTATACTAATAATTTATATTAATTAGAATTTATCACAATAAAAATTTTTATATTTTAAAAAATAATATTCCATCTTTAAATTTTCATTTTGAAAGATTTGAAATCAAATCATTGTGCTTAAAAAGTTGAAAATTTAAGTTATTTTATTTTTTGATTTAAAAATATCAGTTCAATTATTAATATTATTAATATTTTTTTGTCAAAATTTATCAATTTGACATGTTAATTAGACTGCTTCATATGTTGTTATATATGATTGACAAAAAAAATATTAAACTGACAAATTTTTAAATTAAAAATATAAGAAGATTAAAATTTCAACTTTTAAATAAATAAAAGGAGTAACAGTATATTGTAATACCCGATTTTGGCCCGGGTAAAAGGCCCGAATTACAAACAGGCCTATAAGGGCCCAAACCAATATAAAACAAAGGCCCAAATACAGTGGCCCAAAACAAATTCAGGAAACCCTAGGGTTTCAGGGGTGAACTCGCGCCGTAACTAAGCCCTGACCTTCACCTGCACAGCAAGAAACAAACAACAAAAAAGGAAAGAGAATCAAAGATTTGCAGATCAAATAAGATCAAACAGATTCACTTCTTGATATTTTATTTCGGCTATAAAAAGCCATCAATATATTGTAAACAGGATCTGAAAAATCAATAAAAAAATGAGTATTATTCACAGCAAACAAAAAGAATACAAGCAAGGAGTAATCAGAAAATACAAAGGTTGATATTTTTATTTCGTTTTTATATGTTATTTATTTACTTATTTATTTACTAAAATAAAACAAAATAAAAGGGTAAAAACCTACCTTTGTTTGCTTCTGAAACGTCGCTGTGACGGCCGAGGAAGTCGTCTCTGGGGATAGACGACCGGAAGCCAAAAGGTTCTTAGGGCTTTTGGGGTTTTTTTGGTCGTTTTTTGAAGGAGTTGAGCCCAAATTTGGGCCTAGAGGGGTCGGAAGTGTTGAAAAGGGAATTTTCCCTTTTTCGGCCACCACAGACGACGGTGCCAGCACCGGAGATTGGCGGACGGCGCGGTGGCCATTGACCGGCCGATGACCGACCTAGGCCGGACTAGCTAGGGGGGAGAGAACTTTTTTGAGGGTTTTTTTTTGTTTTTTAAAACAGAATGAAAATGAATTTTTTAAACTAAATTTTGGCTTATATAGCCTACTGAAAACGGCACCGTTTGGACTTGGACCGACCCGAATCCGACCCGACCCGGCCTGGGATCCGCGTGTTTTCGAGCGGAGGGGTAAATTGCGCTTTAGCCCCTCCGCCTTTTAATGTTCTTACAATTGGGTTTTTTTTTAAATTTGCCCCTTTAATTTGTTTTCAATTTCAATTTGGTCCAACTTGCAACGGCGCCGTTTTAGAGGAGAAGGGAAAATTTCCCTTCCAGTCCCTCTATGTAATTCGCACGCTCAATTTAGTCCTTGTGACTTCACTTATTTGCAGATTTGTCCCCTAGATTTTCATTTGCAGTTCAATTTAGTCTTTTTTATTTTTCTTAAAATTAATTAATTTCAATTGTGTAATTATTAATTTTTTTTCTTCGTATGTAATTATTTTTTAAAAAATCTATACGTATATATATATTTGTATATATGTACGTGTACATATTAAAATTTTCAAAACAAATATTTTTTATGTATATATATGTCTATATTTATTAATGCTCTAATATATGTGTTTACAGATACTTTAAAATTTATATATATATTATTTTCATAAATATATATTTTGTTATATAATTTTATAATCCAAAGTTTTATATGTAAATTCATACGCATGCCTCTTATTCTTCATAATTCCAATGTATATATTATGCATTTTCTTTTCTTTATATGTTTTTTTTTTGTTTATTTCATTAATTTGTTTATCGATTTATGTTTTCATAGTTTTTATTTCGTTCATTTATTTGATATTTCGCATGTCATTATTTTTATTATTTACATTAATTTCGTTTATTTATTTATTTATCTTATTTCTACGCCATAGTTGTATCTATTATTGTATTTTACATTTAATGTAACATCACATCATCTCTTTACTCAAATTTAAAAATAAAAATTTTTAAAATAGAGATAATACTCGTATTTAAGATTTTTCAAGAAAATTGAGCCCTAACGTTTTGGGTTTCAATTTTCTTCGTTAAATCTAACAATAGAGAATTACTCTTTGATCAAAAATAAAATGAAAAAGCTTGTTGTTGGGAATTTAATATGTTGTGTCCTAACGCATTGGATGTGACGTATTGATTTCTCGAGACAAAGATTTTAAAAATATATATATATTAATAAAGGAAATATTCAATGTTTGGGATGTTGAGAAATTGTGTCCTAACGTATTGGGCTGCGATTTCGTCATAAATATTAAACAATGGAATATTCTTTTAAATTTTATCACACAAATCTTTTGGACAAACTCATCTTGAAGAAATAAAATATCGTGCCCTAACGCATTGGGTGTGATGTTTTCTGTTTCAAAATGAGGGAGTCTTAATAAATAATTTAATTAAGGATCGTATTTTTAACTCTCCACGTTAAGACATTAATTAATCAATTTGATACCACTTTTTGGGCGTTACGAGGGTGCTAATGCTAATCCTTCCTCGAACGTAACTGACTCCCGAACCCGTTTTTCTAAAAACTCGTAGACCAAAGTCGTTTTAGGTGATCCAATCACACCTTAATAAAAGATTGGTGGCGACTCCAAATTTTCATTGACAACTAATTTTTGTTTTTTTTTTCAAAAAATAAAAATGGTTTCGATAGCTTCGCGACTCCACTGGGGACTTTTTAAAAAAATAAGAGAGTCGAGCCACAAAGTTGATTAATTTTTGTCTTATGGTTGAGAAAATATATATATATTTTTAAAAAAATTCATGAGATCCTTTTGCATTGATTATTTTCTTGCTTAATTGATCTTTGCATTATACATTACATGAGTCGAATGATTTTACCCTTTTAAGTGGGAGTGAGAAACTATTCCTTCGTGAGGTTTTCACCTCTGTATAGGATAGTGGATCGCTTTCGGAGTACATCGGTACCTATGCCTTCGTGAGATTTTCATCTCCATATAGTCATAGGGAAAATGTATTCCCCTGAACCGGACTTGATCTATATGAGCCTATAATGGGTGAAGATCGAGGAATCTGCTGGTTCGGGTACCTTTACCCTAGAAACCGAACTTCATATAGTAAACCTTAAGAATCCACCTTAGGTAGAACTATACTAAACCCTAGTAGATATTCGATTAGATGTTTTACTATTTCTTGATTATATTTTATGTTTTTTGATACTGACTTTTTTGGTTTTATTTTGATTGCATGACATGGGATTTCATTTCATTATAAAAGGCGTCGATTCATATTCAGTTGCTAGATAGAAAGCTTATCATGGAAAAGGGTTTCTTGATAAAGTGGAGGATAATGCGGCTGTCCGAACTTGGTCTGAAACGACACAGCAAGAGAAAGGTGATAGTTTGGCTGGCGGACATGTATCAAAATTATGGGATTTTACTCACATCAGTGTAACTCAAAACAATTTGTGAGAGTTGAAGGAAATCTGGGATCAGTGGAATGACGAGGTTAGACAATTATTTTATAATAATTATGGGGATTTGCCTTATTTGCTTGATGTGAAGGTAGACAAGCATTTGTTTTGAGCCTTTGCCCAATTTTGGAATCCTGCTTATAGGTGCTTCACATTTAGGAAGGTCAATTTGGTGCCTACGATAGAAGAATATGTGGCTTTACTCCGATGTTCAAAGTTTCAAGTGGACAAGGTCTACTCGAGAGCAATAAATGTGCCAACCTTTTCGAAGAAGCTGATAAGTATAACAGGGATGAGTGAGCAGTGGGTTGCTGCACGGATTAAGCAAAAGGGGGATAGTAAGTGCGTTCCTTGGAGGGGTTTGAAAGATGCAATTCTAACGCACCCAGACGTGAAGAAGAGGTTAGATGTCTTTGCTTTAAGTATGTATGGCTTGGTTCTCTTCCTCAAAGCCTTAGGGCATGTTGATGAAGCAGTCACCGATTTATTCGACCGGCTTGATAAGAGGGTTACGCCAATTCCGATAATTTTGGCAGAAACTTTCAGGTCATTGAGTGCATGCCGGAAAGCGGGAGAAGGTAGATTCATTGAATGTGCACAGATCCTACTCGCATGATTTCACAGTCACTTTTGGAAGGTTGATAGGGTTTCATATCGGGTTTTCTTCGAAAATTATTTGCCACTAAAGGAGATTGTAGCCACACCGAGGAGAGACGACATTTCAGAGGAGAAGTGGATGGCAATTTTTCAGAATCTTCAAGAAGAGGACATCGAGTGGAGAGCCCCTTGGTTCCTTCCAAATGAGATCCTATATAGATATGGTAATTTTGATTGGGTTCCACTACTTGGAATTTAGGGAGCTGTTGGATATGCCCCATTATTGGTGCTAAGGCAGTATAGGTCAAGGCAATTTATACCTGCAACCCAAGGGATAGCTGGTTGTGAATTTTCATACAGAGATGATGGTTATAGAAAGAAGATTCAAGAGATGACTAGCGCATGGAAACAAACTCACCGAATGAAGAGGTTAGCGGTGGGTTCGATGATAACTCCTGAGTATAATGAATGGTGGGTTAGAAGAATCAACGACAATATACCCAAGATAAGTCAGGAAAATAGCCAATCAATAGAGGAATATTTGCGGGTCGTCCCTTCTGAGTTGGAAATCATAAGATAAGATTTTGAAGGAAGAAATACAGAGTTAGAAAAGAAGATAGAGCAAATGGAGGAAGAGAAGATGAACTTAAGATTAGACATAGACGTTCAAAAGCTCGAAACTGAGAAATTGAGAAAAGGGAAAAATAAGGTTGAAGAGGAGTTGGATAGTTTGAAGACAGATTATAAAAAGTTATGACTGTCAATGAAAATTGCCGGGTTGGGAAAAAATTCAGAACAGTGGCGAGCAAAAATTCGAAAGGAAAAGGAAAAAGTCGATAGATGGGAACGAAAATTCCAAGAGACACAGATACGAAACGAGGATTTAGAAAAGAGTTTGTCAGATAGCCAAAGAGAAAAGGGTGAATTAAGTGATAGGGTGACTCAGTTGGAAAGATCTCTTCGTCAGTATCAAAATCGAAATTCTGCAATAGAGTTGAGAGCAAGCTTAGGCAAAATTGAAGAAATGAAGAAAAGAATAGAAGAACTAGAAACAACTTTGCAAAATTGTGAGATTCGGATCGAGTGCTTGGAAGCAATTGAAAGTCATAATAAGGAACAGCTTCACTACTTTCAGAATCATGTTAGGAGCAGAGATCATATTATGGAGGAAGCGGTGGTCCAAATTCGAGAAGTAGTTGATCATATACAAACTTTAGCAGTGCAGGCTGACATGCTGAGTGTGAAGTACGAGCTAGAATCAGATCAGGGGCAAGAGTTAGCTGTGTTACTTAGGAAGATTAGAATGCTAAGTAATAGGGCAAAGTTATGTAAATAAATTTGCTTTCTAGTAAAGTTTTCTTAAATGGAATTGAATCAAAATTGACGCCTTTTTTGCATTCATTTCATGCATTGCATTTTTTTCATATGCATTAAAAATATTAAAAGATTCTAATTAATATAAATCATTCCTCAGTTAATCTGGAAACCAACCAACCCACCACACACCGCTACGGTACTCGATCAAAAACTAAAGACATGGATCAAATGATGGAAAGGCTAGAATAGTTCCGAAAAGAGATGCAGGATCAGCTTCAACAACAAATGAATGAACAGCTTGAGAAAATTCAGCAAAAATGATTGACAAAATGATGGGATCTCAAGGGAGTATGATGGCTCAATTAACTCAGTTGTTGATTGGAAGAATTGATAAACGAAAGGGTTCTGTGTTCAATATAGAAGAAAGAGACAGTGAGGGACCCATTTATCCCCCAGGCTTTACCCCTCAACGTGTGCAGACCCAAGTGGAGGTATATCCGCGCAAATCTTCTGTCACCATCAAGCCTCAACATTTTCAGGCCGGTGCTACAATGCTAATGAATTTTCAAGCTGGATCAGGCTCTAATCCCGGAGATAACCTTGTCAATCTTGTTGTCCCTGACTTTGATGAAACAGCTAGGAAAGAGAAAATGAATGATGAATTGCCAAAAAAGTTAAAGAAAAAGTACAAATGGCTGGAAGAGAAATTTAGAACGGTGGAATGTGTTGAGAGCTACTATGGGATTGATGCTAAAGAATTGAGCTTGGTTCCAGATTTAGTCCTCCCTTACAAGTTCAAAATGCCAGAGTTTGAGAAGTACAACGGAACTAGTAGCCCCGAAGCTCATATTACTATGTTTTGCATACGGATGACTGGGCATGTTAATAACGACTAACTGCTGATACATTGCTTACAGGATAGCCTCACAGGGGCAACATCCAAGTGGTACAATCAATTGAGCCGTACCAAAATTAATTCATAGAGAGATTTACCACAGGCATTCATAAAGCAGTACAATCACGTAACCGACATGGTACCGATACAATCACTCTACAAAACATGGAAAAGAAGCCCAGTGAAAGCTTTAGGCAATACCCACAGAGGTGGAGGGAGTTTGTCATCCAAGTTCAGCTATCTCTTCTAGAAAAAGAGATGACCATGCTTTTCGTTAACATGTTGAAGGCCCCATTTATCACACATATGTTAGGAAGTGCCACAAAAAGCTTTTCTGACATAGTTATGAATGGTGAAATGATAGAAAATGCTATCAAAAGTGGGAAGATTTATGCTGGAGAAAGTACCAGAAGGTTGGCCTCGAAGAAGAAAGAAAATGAAGTCAACAACACAAGTTCATATGGCAAGGGATATTCAAAGACGATTACGGTGAATCAGCCGAGAAAAGTGGCTGTTAACCAACAAGGATCATCAAAGCAGGGATCTGACACAAGACAAAATACGGAGAAGCTTCAATTTATGCCAATTCCAATGTCATATAGGGAGCTATATCAGAATCTATTCAATGCACACATGGTTTCCCCTTACTATTTGAAACCTTTACAGCCTCCGTACCCTAAGTGGTATGATGCAAACGCATGATGTGATTATCACACGGGAATCGTGGGGCATTCCATAGAACATTATACGGTGTTCAAAACGCTGGTTGAAAGACTTATAGGCATGGGCGTTGTTAAATTGGATGATTCGTCTAGTGCAGAGAATCCGTTACCTGATCATGATGGAGTGAACATGATAGGTGGGAACATGGGTAGAAAAATCAAGGAAGATATTTCAGAAGTGAAAATTCCTTTGAGATGGGTTTGGAAGAAGATGGTAGAAAGGGGGTTATTTATTTTGGATTCAGAGAGAAGCTTTGAAAGGGTCGAAAACTACTATGAGTTCCATCATGAGGAGGGACATGAGATTCAAGAATGTACAGAATTCAGAGCCTTGGTTCAAGACATGATAGATGATAAGGAAATGAAGTTTTACAAAGAATTTAAGGAGGAAGGGAGTATCTGCGCATCCGAATCCACGAAGGTTCCAAGAGTAGCGCAGCCTGTGGTCATCATCTCGCGACCAAAGAATGATGAAGTGAGAACGCCAGTAATTCCAATGATCATAATAAAGAAACTTGTAATCTTTTTTTACGAAGATAGTACGAAGGTTCCATGGAACTACGAGTGTAATACAACTGTCCCAGGAAAAAAGACTACAAAGGACCAGGGTGTGAGTACCGATCCAGAACCTGTGAAAGGAAGGGTCATAACAGTGGAACAAAAAGGGAAAGTAGCTGAGCCTGTGTTATCTATCAGTAAGCCAGTGAAAGAGGAAGAAGTTGTGGAATTCCTCAAATTTTTGAAGCATAGTGAGTATAATTTCGTTGAACAATTGCATAAACAACCGGCTCGCATATCTGTACTAGCCTTACTCTTGAATTCAGAAGTGCACCGAAGTGCGTTGATGAAGGTGCTGAATGAGACCTATGTGGCCAACGATATTTCTGTCAGTAAATTAGATTGGTTGGTCAATAATATCAGTGCTGATAATTTCATATTCTTCAATGATGATGAAATACCACCTGGGGCATGGGGTCTACCAAGGCTTTGCATATCACTACACGATGCAAGGGGTATACTTTGCTAGGAGTGTTGATTGACAATGGATCAGCTTTGAACGTGTTGTCATTATCCACACTTAACAGGCTTTCCATAGACAGCTCGCACATGAAAACATGCCAAAATATAATGAGGGCGTTTGATGGTACAGAAAGAAAGGTCATGGGAAGAATTGAGATACCCTTATTGATTGACCCAACAGTTTATAAGGTGGATTTTCTTGTGATGGACATCAAACCTTCTTACAATTGCTTATTAGGGAGACCATGGATACATTCAGCGGGGGCCGTACCGTCATCATTACATCAGAAATTGAAGTTAGCGTCAGAAGGTCAGCTGGTGACAATAAACGCCGAAGAGGATATTATAGCGGCTGTATCCAATGAGGTGCCATATGTGGAGACCAATGACGAGTCGGTGGAATGCTCTTTTCGATCTCTAGAGTTTGTAAATGCAACATTTATTCTTGAAGGGAGCAAAATTTTGGTGCCTAAAATATCCAAAACTACAGAGATGGATTTACAATTATTGGTAGGAAAATGAGCTTTACCCAGAAGAGGATTAGGGAAATACCTTCAAGGGAAAATTGAGGTTCCAATGCTAAAAGAGAAACTAGACAACTTTGGCTTAGGGTACAAACCAAATAGAGGACAGAGAAAAAAGGAGTTGGAAAGAAGGCAGGGAAGAAGAATGGCGCGTTTAAGTAGGGAGGAAATCAAATAGGAGCCAATGATAATTCCCCACATATCCAAAACCTTCGTATCTAGAGGGATCATTCATTCTGAAAAAAGGATATCAATTGAGGAAAGCATCGAAGAGACGTTGGCAAACATGCACATCAATGCCATAAATGAGGATGCAAACGAAGAGGGGAGTGTTAGACATTTGTCCTTATGAACCTGGGAGTGTTCTAGATAATTGGACTACGGAAGAAATACCTGAAGTCTTTAGAACTGTCTCAGAGTAATATTCAGAACAAACTTGTTGTTTTAGCCTAGAAATAATAAGAACTCTTTTGTGAAAAAGGCTTATGTTCAAATATCATTATTTTAATAAAATACAACTCTTTCGAGCAAATATTCTTTTATTCTTTCCATACGAGTAAATATATTAAATTATTCTTTCATTTATAATCATATTGCACAAATAATTGTACATAAATTCATACATTCTTTTGTAACCATATTAGGTCATTGTATATCAATGACGTGAATGACGCTGCTACAAACTTAGAGTTTCCTCTTGAACGAAACATGTGTTTAGAGGGATAACATGACTTTGAAGGTGACGTAGATGGTGGTTTATCTTTGGACTTGTTGAGAATGGTAGAACAGGAAGAAAAACAAATTCTACCTCACAAGGAAGCAATAGAAGTTATGAGCTTGGAAGAAGGGAAAAAGGTGAAAATTGGAACTGAGATTTCTGTAAAGACAAGACGAGACCTCATTGAATTACTCCAAGAATTCAAAGATGTCTTCGCATGGTCATACCAAGATATGCCCGGGTTGAGCACTGACATTGTAGTGCATCGCCTACCGATAAGGGAGGATTGTAAGCCGGTTCAACAGAAGTTAAGAAGAATGAGGCTCGATATTGTGCTTAAAATAAAAGAGGAAGTCAAGAAGTAGTTTGATGGCGGGTTTTTACTGGAGGTCAAATATTCTGAATGGATAGCCAACATCGTTCCAGTCCCTAAAAAAGATGAAAAAGTGCGAATGTGCATGAATTATAGAGATTTGAACAAAACTAGCCCAAAAGACAATTTCCCATTGCCACATATCGATACTTTGGTGGATAATACGGTGGGATATTCACTGTTTTCCTTCATGGATGGTTTCTCAAGATACAATCAGATAAAGATGCACCCTGAAGATATGGGAAAGACTACATTCATTACTTTGTGGGGAACATTTTGCTACAAAGTAATGTCATTCGGATTAAATAATGCGGGAGCAACATATCAGAGAGCCATGGTAGCCTGGTTCCACGACATGATGCACAAAGAGATTGAGGTTTATGTTGATGTTATGATTTCCAAATCCAGAACAGAAGAGAAGCATGTACCGGTCCTGAGAAAATTGTTCTTAAGACTAACAAAGTTTCAGCTCAAACTCAATCCAACAAAATGCACTTTTGGAGCCAGGTCAGGAAAGTTGTTGGGCTTCGTAGTCAGTGAAAAAGGAACCGAGATTGACCCAGACAAAGTAAAGGCAATACGAGATTTACCGCCACCACGTACTCAGAAAGAGGTTCGAGGTTTCTCAGGATGACTGAATTATATTGCTCGGTTCATTTCACAATTGACCGAGAAATGTGCCCCATATTTCGTCTTCTAAAGAAACATAATCCAGGTGTTTGGAATGAAGAATGCGAGAAAGCTTTTGAAAAGATAAAGCAATACCTATCTAATACTCCAGTGCTATCACCACCTAGCCCAGATAGGCCCTTAATTTTGTATTTAACGGTGTTCGACAATTCCATGGGATGTGTGCTGGGTCAATATGATGCGACTGGAAAGAAGGAACATGCGATATACTATCTTAGTAAGAAATTCACTGATTGTGAAATTAGATATTCGTCTATCAAAAAATTATGTTGTGCCTTGATTTGGACGACAAAAAGGTTGAGGCAATACTTACTCTATCATACGACTTGGCTAATTTCAAAATTAGACCCTTTAAAGTATATGATGGAGTCAACGACGTTGAATGGGAGAATGGCTAGACGAAAAATCTTGCTCTCCGAGTTTGATATAGTATATGTAAGTCAGAAGGCCATCAAAGGGAGTGCGATAGCAGATTTCTTGGCTAGCAGAGCTTTAGAAGATTATGAATCGCTGGACTATGACTTCCCGAATGAAGACTTGATGTATGTCGCAAATGCTGAAGAGGGTCCCCAAGAAAATCAATCTTGGAGGTTAAACTTTGATGGGTCTTCGAATGCGTTAGGCAATGGGATTGGGGCAATCTTGGTATCTCCAAATGGAGATTATCATCCTTTCTCCAGTAAATTGGACTTCGATTGCACTAATAACATGGCTGAGTATGAAGCTTGCATCACTGGTATCCGAGCAGCCATAGAACGAAAAATTAAGACATTAGAAGTATATGGAGACTCAGCATTAGTAATATACCAATTAAAAGGGGAATGGGAAACGAGAGACCCCAAGTTGATCCGTTATCGGAGATTGGTTCTGAAATTGATTGAAGAGTTTGACAACTTTACCTTTTGTTATCTCCCACGAGAAGAAAACCAGATAGCTGATGCTCTTGTTACTCTAGCATCCATGATTAAAGTGAATAAATTGGAGGACATGAAGCCCATTTAAATTAGTATTTATGAGATCCCGGCCCACTGCTACAATATTAAAGAAGTGGAGAATGATAATCATCCATGGTACCAAGACATATTGCTATATGTAAAGAATCGCGAATATCCTAATCAGGCAACGGAGAATGATAAGAGGATATTGAGGAGACTAGCTATTGACTATGTTTTAGACGGAGAGATTCTATACAAAAGGGGAAAGGATCGAGTATTGTTGAGGTGCGTGGATGCTGTAGAGGCTAAGGAAATTTTAGAAGAAGTCCAGGAGGGTATTTGTGGAACACACGCCAATGGATTCACCATGGTTAGACAGATCATGAGATTCGGATATTACTGATCCACCATAGAAGGAGATTGCATCAATTATGCCAAGAAGTGCCATAAATGCCAAATTTATGGGGATAAAATGCACGCTCCTCATTCACCTCTTCATGTTATAACTTCTCTATGGCCTTTCTCCATGTGGGGGATAGATGTCATTGGGTCAATATAGCCGAAGGCTTCTAATGGACATCGTTTCATTTTTGTGGTTATTGACTACTTCACTATGTGGGTAGAAGCAGCCTCATATGCTAATGTCACGAAGTCAGTAGTCAGTAAGCTTTTGAAGAAAGAGATCATATATCGATATGGAATGCCCGAAAGGATCATATCTGACAATGCGCTAAATTTAAATAACAGCATAATAGCGGAAGTCTGTAACCAGTTCAATATTAGACACCATAATTCATCACCGTATCGTCCAAAAAAGAATGGTGTAGTGGAGGTAGCCAACAAAAATATTAAGAAAATTATGGTGAAAATGGTTGAAACTTACAAAGATTGGCATGAGAAGTTACCATTCGCTCTTCTTGCTTACCGAACATCTATCAGGACTTCTACTAGGGCAACACATTTTTCTTTAGTTTATGGGATGGAGACAGTTTTACCCATTGAAGTTGAAATCCCTTCTCTCTGGGTATTGGCTGAGTTAAAGCTAGATGAGGCTAAATGGATCCAATCTCGGTATGATCAGTTGAATTTGATAGAGGAAAAAAGACTAAAAGCTATTTGTCACGGTCAAATGTACCAGAAACGAATGATGTAAGCTTATAACAAACAGGTTCATCCTAGAGAATTTCATGAGGGTGACTTGGTGTTGAAAAACATTCCCCCCTTTACAAAAGGATTTCAAAGGGAAATGGATGTCAAACTGGGAAAGACCTTATGTTGTAAAAAATGCTTTCTCGGAGGTGCTTTGATTTTGAGTGAAATGGATGGAAAGAATTTGCCAAATCTTGTAAATTCAGATTCAGTAAAGAAATATTTCACTTGAAGGAGGGATCAAAGTGAAAACCCGTAAAGGGCACTTTGACTCAAAAAGAAATGGAGAGGCCAAGGTGAAAACCCGCAAAGGGCGCCTTGAGACCAAAAGGGATTTGAGTTGAAAACCTGAAAAGGGCGGCTCAAACATTGATCAGATTGGGGCATGTGGTGCGACATCTTGGGGCATCGACAAAGTACTGTAGATCTCCTAAACACATGTTAAATTGAAAATGGTTCTTAGTTTACACGGAGAAGTTCAAGCTGCGATATCCAAGGTACCTAGTCTTCATATTACTTGTATTGAATTTGTTTGTTCTTGCAATACTTCATTATTTGATGTTCTTGAATACTTTTTCTTTTCAAGGCACTTGCTATCAATAAATTCCTTTTCTATTATTATGCCCTGAATTAATTCATCTCTTAGTCAGTATTTTTGATCTTTGTGCAAGCATGTCGCATTAGAATAATGATTAATGGACTAATAAACTTTCACAAAAGAAGTTTTGCATATTACTCTAGGAATTTCTAAATAATTTAGTAACCTGAAACAGGACTATTGTTTAGAAGGCACCAAGTTTAAAAGTTGGAATGTTTAAAAAGGAAAAAGTCTAAATTAAGACTGTTCTTTTGGATTTTGTTGTCTAAATATTGATTGAATGAGATGACAAGAAGTCTTGATTGGTGACAAAGCTTCAATGAACAAACAAGCAATGATCACCAAGAAGTAGAAAGAAGTTCCATTTGGAAAGAAAACTCTTCATTTGTGCATGAGCATTTGGTATGACACCCTGGGAATGGGTAAAAGAATTTCATGATCTGCATCCTTGAATTACGGTAGGAGAGGATTGAGAAAAGCCAAATTTTTTCTACCCTTGGATCACAGTGGAAGAAAGATGGTACAAATTTTTTACGTCCCAGTGGATTGAGCTTTGAAGTTCACGGTGGGGGCAATTTGATTAAGTGCTTCTTTGGAGATGTCGACCTAGCAAAAAGGCGTTGTAGCACGTCAACGATAAAGCCAAAATAAATTTTGAGTAATTATAACTTGAGTGATAATGAGGGATCATTCTCGAAAAAATAACATTCTGCATTCATTCAAATGTCATTCATACATGTCTAGTTAGGAGCATTTGATTCATTTTGATCATGACATCCTAATCACTAGGCATAAATAGGTTCATGAATTGAATTATACAGGTCATGTTCCCCAGAGAACAAACCGGTGAAACTTTAACCTTATCTCCCTGAGCAGCAGTGGAGTAGGTTGAAAATAGCAGATCTCGTCTTCCTGTATTGGCAGTGAAGTAGATCGAAGATACCAACCTTGTCTCCTTGAGTAGTAGTGGAGTACGTTGAAGTAGCAGATCTCGCCTTCCTGTGCTGGCAGTGAAGCAGATCGAAGACATTAGTCTTATCGCATTGACGTTGCAATGGAAAAGATTAAAGCCACAACGGCGAGTCTTATTTCCTTGGCGTTGTAGCGGAGCAGATTGAAGCCACGACGGCGAATCTTATCTCCCTAGCGTTAAGGCTTGGATTAGCTGAAGTGGAAAGGATTAAAGCTGTGGGCAGCGAATCCTATCTCTTTGGCATTGCAGTGGAGCAGATTGAAGCTGCAACGACGAATCTTACTCCCCTGGTGGGGTAGTGGAAAAGATTGAAGCTACGACGGTGAATCTTGTTTACCCCAACATTGCGAAGATTGAAGCCGCAACGGTGAATCTTATTCCTCTGGTGATGTAGTGGAGCAGATTAAAGCTACGACGACGAATCTCATTTCCCCAACATTGCAAAGATTGAAGCCGCAATGGCGAATCTTATTTCCCTAGCGTTGTAGCGGAACAGATTGAAGTCACGACGACGAATCTTATCTCCTTAGTATTAAGGCTTAGATTAGCTGAAGTGGAGCAGATTGAAACCACGACGGTGAATCTTACTCCCCTGGCAGTGTAGTGGAACAAATTAAAGCTACGACAACGAATCTTGTTTCCCCCACATTGCAATTAAAAAGATTGAAAAAATCAGGTCTTATCTCCCTGAGGTTGCAGTGGAGCAGACCGAATAAACAAGTCTTATCCCCCTGAAATTGCAGTGGGGCAGATTAAATAAACAAATCCTCTCTCCCTAAAGTTGTAGTGGAGTGGATTAGAATGATGGATCTTGCCTCTCTGAAATTACAGTAGAGCAGATCGCATCAAATTCATCTTTAAGTTACTGCAGACCAAGTTGAAGCTATAAGTCTTATCTCCCTGAAGTTGCAGTGGAGCAGACTAAATATAGCAAATTTTGTTCTCTTGAGAAACTACAATATATTGCAGTAGAGTAGATTGAAGCACTAGTTCCTCTACTTCTGAAGATACAGTAGGAGGGAATGGGGCTACTTGAAGAAGAAGAGTACCAAGGTCCAGCACGACCGAGCAAAATCGGGCATTTTTTTAAAGTATTTGCTCCGTCCCTGTTACATGATAACGAGCAAAGAGGGGCAGCTGTAATACCCGATTTTGGCCCGGGTAAAAGGCCCGAATTACAAACAGGCCTATAAGGGCCCAAACCAATATAAAAAAAGACCCAAACACAGTGGCCCAAAATAGATTCAGGAAACCCTAGGGTTTCAGGGGTGAACTTGCGCCGCAACTAAGCCCTGACCTTCACCTGCACAGCAAGAAACAAACAGCAAAAGAGGAAAGAGAATCAAAGATTTGCAGATCAAATAAGATCAAACAAATTCACTTCTTGATATTTTATTTAGGCTATAAAAAGCCATCAATATATTGTAAACAGGATCTGAAAAATCAATAAAAAACGAGTATTATTCACAGCAAACAAAAAGAATACAAGCAAGGAGTAATCGGAAAATACAAAGGTTGATATTTTTATTTCGTTTTTATATGTTATTTATTTATTTATTTACTTATTTATTTACTGAAATAAAACGAAATAAAAGGGTAAAAACCTACCTTTGTTTGCTTCCGAAACGTCGCTGTGACGGCCGAGGAAGTCGTCTCCGGGGATAGACAACCGGAAGCTGAAAGGTTCTTAGGGCTTTTGGGGTGTTTTTGGTCGTTTTTTGAAGGAGTTGAGCCCAGATTTGGGCCTAGAGGGGTTGGAAGTGCTGAAAAGGGAATTTTCCCTTTTTCGGCCACCGTAGAATGCGTTGCCGGCGTTGGAGATTGGCGGTCGGCGCGGTGGCCGATGACCGACCTAGGTCGGACGAGCTGGGGGGAGAGAACTTTTTTGAGGGTTTTTTTTTGTTTTTTTAAAACAGAATGAAAATGAATTTTTTTAACTAAATTTTGGCTTATATAGCCTACTGAAAACGACACCGTTTGGACTTGGATCGACCCGAATCGGTCGACCCTGCCTAGGCTCCGCTTGTTTTCGAGCGAAAGGGTAAATTGCGCTTTAGCCCCTCTGCCTTTTAATGTTCTTACAATTGGGTTTTTTTGAAATTCGCCCCTTTAATTTGTTTTCAATTTCAATTTGGTCCAACTTGTAACGACGCCGTTTTAGAGGAGAAGAGAAAATTTCCCTTCCAGTCCCTCTATGTAATTCGCACGCTCAATTTAGTCCATGTGACTTCACTTATTTACGAATTTGTCCCCCGAATTTTTATTTGCAGTTCAATTTAGTCTTTTTTATTTTTATTAAAATTAATTAATTTCAATTGTGTAATTATTAATTTTTTTCTTCGTATGTAATTATTTAAAAAAAATCTATATGTATATATTTTTTTGTATATATGTATGTGTACATATTAAAATTTTCAAAACAAATATTTTTTATGTATATATATGTCTATATTTATTAATGCTCTAATATATGTTTTTACACATACTTTATAATTTATATATTTTTTATTATTTTCATAAATATATATTTTGTTATATAATTTTATAATCCAAAGTTTTATATGTAAATTCATACGCATGCCTCTTATTCTTCATAATTCCAATGTATATATTATGCATTTTCTTTTCTTTATATGTTTTTTGTTTATTTCATTCATTTGTTTATCGATTTATGTTTTCATAGTTTTTATTTCGTTCATTTATTTGATATTTTGCATGTCATTATTTTTATTATGTACATTAATTTATTTTATTTATTTGTTTATCTTATTTCTATGTCATAGTTGTATCTATTATTGTATTTTACATTTAATGTAACATCACATCATTTCTTTACTCGAATTTAAAAATAAAAAATTTTCAAAATAGAGATAACACTTGTATTTAAGATTTTTCAAGAAAATTGAGCCCTAACGTATTGGGTTCCAATTTTCTTCGTTAAATCTAACAATCGAGAATTACTCTTTGATCAAAAATAAAATGAAAAAGCTTGTTGTTGGGAATTTAATATGTTGTGTCCTAATGTATTGGATGTGACGTATTGATTTCTCGAGACAAAGATTTTTAAAATATATATATTAATAAAGGAAATATTCAATGTTTGAAATGTTGAGAAATTGTGCCCTAACGTATTGGGCTGCGGTTTTGTCATAAATCTTAAACAATGGAATATTCTTTTAAATTTTATCACACAAATCTTTTGGACAAACTCATCTTGAAGAAATAAAATATCGTGCCCTAACGCATTGGGTGTGATGTTTTCTGTTTCAAAATGAGTGAGTCTTAATAAATAATTTAATTAAGGATCGTATTTTTAACTCTCAACGTTAAGACATTAATTAATCAATTTGGTACCACTTTTTGGGTGTTACGAGGGTGCTAATCCTTCCTCGAACGTAATTGACTCTTGAACCCGTTTTTCTAAAAACTCGTAGACCAAAGTCATTTTAGGTGATCCAATCACACCTTAATAAAAGATTGGTGGCGACTCTAAATTTTCATCGACAACTAATTTTTGTTTTTTTTAAAACATAAAAATGGTTTCGACACATATTTTAATAAAAAAATAAATTATAATTACAGAGTGATGTTTTAGAATGTGAAATGAAGAAGGTGAGGGGAGTGTGACCACACCTTTGAAAGTTGGCCATCTACTCTGACCCAAAAGTAAACGATATAGTAAAGGAGGGTTTACATTTTACAACCCAAAGCAAATAATTTTGGATTAGGGAGTGAGGGTGAAGCATGTTGGGGAATAAAATGTGGACTGCCTTCCACTTGCTTAAAGTGTGCGGAAATTACACGGGATTCAGCGTCCAAACATTCAAATGAATGCGCACTGCCTCTGCTTTACTTGTTTATGCGTTTTAATATCCCTTTTTTTTTTTTAACAATAATTGAGTCCCATCACCAAAAGTTCTTTTATTTGTCCCTTCTATTGTAAAGAAATATAGGATTCATATTCAACTATAGATTTGAAGTGGTCAAATTTTAGCTTAATCAAGTAGTTCATCATTAAACTCGTACTTATTTCATTTAAAGTAGTTTTCAAAAAATAATATAGATTTAAATGATTTTCTATAAATTAATTTTTTGTTATTAGGTAAATTTTTTAAAATTTATTTTTTTAAAAAATTGTTTAGTGAAACAAACACAAAATATATTATATTCGTTACAAGATATTATAAAAATATTTACTTTGGCCACCAATATTTACTTTAATATAATAAGATAACATTTTATAATAATTAATATCTTATATAAATTTAATAAATAAAAAATATCTAAAACTTAATTTAAAATTACATTTACTATATATATTGCAGATAGTGCAATAGTGCCACATTTATAACTAGAAGTGATAAACAAAACTAAATTTAATTTAAACAAACACTTATATTTATATTATTAAAATATTTATATTTTATACTATAAAATATTTATGATTAAATTTTTTAAATTGATATGTATGTTTTTATTAAATTATAAATATAAATAATTTCAATAGAATATTAAGAATATTATTTAAATTTAAAATTATTCTTAATGTTAAAATTCATATTAAAATAAGATTGTAATATTAAATACTTTATTAAAATAATATTTTTTTAATTTTATGAGTAATTTATTATATTTTTAAATATAAACAATTAAATATGTATAGTTTATAAAATTAAAAAAGTATAATATTTGGAATCAATATTTTAATATTCTTAAAAATTAAAGTTAAAAATTTACTTTTAATATAATAATATTAAATTTGATAGAAGTTTATTTTTATATAAAAAATTAAGTTTTAACTCTTTTCCTAAAAAGATTTACCTTTTCAAAATGGAAATTCCAAAATAATAATAAAAAATAATTGGCCAAGCTATTTCCATGAAAATTAAAAGAAAAAACAAAACAAAACAAAAAAAGCCGTGAAACAAATGCTCCCTATTGTTGTTAAGTACCTTTTTGTTTTATTTTAGATTTTTGTCGGGTGTAGATAGAGCACAAAACTATCAAAAAGCTATGAGAGAATATCAAAAAATGAGTACGAAGGAGTATAAAAAAAATATGATGAAATATAGAAAATTATGAGGAAATATATTAAAACAAATATGAAGAATACCTTAAATTATGAGTGAATACAAAAAAAAAAAACGAAAAAATTCCGAAAATTATGAGACATAATTTCCCTTTCATTTATTCTTTTACCAAATTAATAGCTACAACATTGTACTCCTACACGCTCATTGTAGAATTTCTCCAACTAACATTGTGTTGGTTGTATACTTGAATTAGGTCATAATTTTTTTAGTTATGTCAATTAATTTTAGTTCCGTTCCGATCACTTTTTTTTTTAAAAAAATATATAAATTATTTATTAAAGATTAGATGTGTCAATTAAAAGATAAAAAAAATATGATTATGCTGAATAAATGTGACATATATCACGCCACTCTTTCACTTTTGTAGAACCATTTTTCATGGATTGGTTAGCTAAGAAGTCATTTTGGGTGATGCACATACCAACCCCATGTTTAAACTTCAAACCCAAGCAATAGCCATGTGCTGATGGATCTTAAAGCCCAAAATCGTAAGACTTGTCCCACATTTTGGATGGTGGCCCAAATCGCAAAATCCATACTACGTTTTCTTATTATTAAATTCTTTATATGTAAAAAAATAAATCAAAAATCAATTAAAATATTGTATTAAATTCTCATTCAATTAAGCTTCTACTGTTAATTAAAATAATCAATTAAACCCTTTCAATAATATTTCCATCATTGACCGCGTTCACTGTATGTGCCAGCTTATTGTTTAATCTAATAATTTACTAATAAAAACATTAAACAACATAAAAAAATATTAAAAATAAGAAAAAAAAAATATATAGAAAAAAATAAAATATATAAAAATTCTTAAATATTAAAAATATATATTAAAATTCATATAAACTTATAAATATTATAAAAATTAATAAATTTTAATAAAATTTAAAATATTTATAAAATCAATAAAACATGTTTAAATTTTTGTTAAAACATATTAAAATTCTTTAAAAATATTAAAATTGATATAAACTTATAAATTTTATTAAAAAATAATAAAAGCTTGAACTAGATTGAACATGTTGATTGGACCGGTTAGACCAAAATCGACAGAGGTATCTATTCGGAGAAAGCCATTAGAGCAATTGATTTGGGAATCACGCGGTTGAACCAATTTTTTTAAAAAAATAATTTTTTTATCAAACCAAAATTTCATTACTCAACTATTAGTATATGTTAGAATGAAATGAAATATTCTGACAAGGTTTTCAAAACTGAGTTGGTGGTTGAATTAATTAGGACACTAGTTTATTAGTTCGACTGGTTCGTCCAATTCAATTAAAAAAATATTAAAAAATAAACTGATTTTTTTTGACATTTTGTTAATATAGAGATTTAATTAATTTTTCATATTTTTTAAGGAATTTTTTGACATATAAACCAACTATAAAATCAATTTACCGATTGAAGTTTAAAATTTACACATTTTCTTGTTATTATTAAAATCAAGTTTAAAAATTTGAGTTCAAAGCAGATTTTTCCAACATGTTTGATTGAAATAAGGATTTTCGTGGCTCAAATGTTTTTTAATAGAAAAAGAAAAACACAAAAAACATACGCTCCATGTAAAACTACTATTATAAAAATTAGAAGTTAAATTTTATTTTATCTTTTTTTATTGGGATAATAAGTAAATTAATCTTTATAAGTTAGATTAAAAAATAAATTGATCATGTTATTAAAAATTTCATCCATTTGTATTGATAAAAACTAGCGTGATTGATAGAATGAATAAACAGTCATACATGGCATGTCACGTGTACTTCATGCTATTGTATAGAGACCAATTTTTAACCGTAAAAATTGATAAAAGTTTTAACAGAATGACTAATTTACAAAATTTTTTAATAAAAGAAACAAAATACAATCCAACTCTTAATATCTTTTATCATTTACTAAATAATGTCTTCCGGAGAGCATAAACAAAACTAAGACATAACATGAAATCAAAAGATGTTGTCTGTAAGAACCCATTTTGCCCGGAAGCCCAAACCCAGTTACAAACCAAATTAAACAAACTAACCTAATTGTTACCCTAGCCCAAACAACAACCCAAGCCCAATTAATAACCCCAGCCCAAACCAATAGCAGCCCACAACAAACAGCAGAGAAGCAAACCCTTACTACACCAAAACAGGCTTTTAGCGGCGTTTGGATAAAAAACGCCGCTAAAAATCAAGCATTAGCAGCGCTTCTAATAAAACGCCACTAAAGATAGAGTATTAGCGGTGCTTTTTAAAAAACGTCACTAAAAATGAGCATTAGCGACGTTTTCCACAATGCGCCGCAAAATTTGGGGGCATTAGCGGCATTTTTGAAGAAGCGCCGCTAAAGCTCAGGTCTTTAGAGGCATTTTTGAAGAAGCGCCACTAATGCTAAGGGCTTTAGCGGCATTTTTGAAAAAGCGCCGCTAATGCTCAAGGCTTTAGCGACGTTTCTGAAGAAGCGCCGCTAATGCTCAGTTCTTTAGCAGCGTTTTTAAAGAAGCGCCGCTAATGCTCCATCTTTAGCGGCGTTTATGAAGAAGCGCCGCTAATGCTCAGGGCTTTAGCGGCATTTTTTGGGGAAGCGCCTCTAATGCTTAGGGATTTAGCAGTGTTTTTTGAAAAAGCGCCGCTAATGCTCAGATTTATCATATTAAATAATTTTTTCGGTTTTTTAAAGTTTTTTGGGTACATTACTGAGTGTTTTTTCATTTACATATTAAATAATTTTTTTATATAATCGTAAAAAGAGATTTATCACTATAGTTTAAGGTTTTTGGTTTAGGGTATATGTGGTTTAGAGTTTAAGGTATAGGGGTTACTATTTTAAGGTTTTTGTAGATTTTTGTTGGTGTGGTTTGGATCCTAGTGTTTCTTGATATTTTGTTGTTGGTGTTAGAGATTTTTGTTGCTTGATAGAAATGTGTTTAACTCTGGATATTTTCATCATTTGAGGCAAGAATGATTTATTTTTATTATGGTCTAATTATAGTTTTAGTCCCGATCTGTTATCATTTTATTTTAATTTAGTATAATTTGGTTTCTTTAATTTTATAATATGGACGTGAATTTAAAAAAAATGGTAGATATGTGAATTTATTATTCGTTAGGATTGGCTGGAATTTTAGGTGTTCATGTGTAAAAGTTTCATAACTTGTTTGTTCTGTTGTTTCAGAAACTGAATATGACCCATGGTTTTGCTTGGCACTTTTACATTTTAAATTATCTGTAACACCTTTCTATTTTCTTCTTCCTATGGATACCATTACAGCTTGCAGTTGAATGTTTCTTTTAGGTATTCCTGCCTCCAATTCGCCTTCTGTTTGTTGATTGAATTTTTTTAAGTTATTAGGTTTGGACATTGGTGCTAGGGAGAAGCAAGGAAATCCTAAAGTTGATGATGGATTCAAGGTTCCAAAAGAAAAAATCACCTGCATTGCGGCATTGTTGATGTGGATGAGGAGTTTGAATTTTTCGGAGTTTAAGAAACTAGGAGTACTGTTACAACTAGGAGTTTGAATCTTTTGAAATATCTTTAAGATTAAGGAACTATACTAAATGCGGTCACAAAACTTATGGAGGACAGTTATAAGGGTTGGGGTTTAAGGGTTAGGGGTTAGGGGTTTATGATTTATGTTTTACGATTTAAGGGATAGGGGTTAAGGGTTTAGGGTTTATATTAATTAGTTTTTTTAATTTATATATTAAATAAGTTCTTATATAATTGTAAAAGAGATAATATTAATTTTAATATATTAAAATTATGATTATAGTTTAAATTATTTAAGAACTTAATAGATAAATTTTATATATATATTAACTGGTTTAGGATTTAAGGTTTACTTGAGATTTGTTAAATGATAAAAAATTATACAATCAATTAATGCTTTTATATTTAAAATATTTAATCTAAACCATTTGATATATTTAAATATTAGATTTAAAAAAAAATTGATAAATAAAAAAAAGTAACAGATTGATATGAATAGGTAACTATCTATTTTGGATAGGACCAAATTATAACAAATAAAAATGAAATACAAAAACTAAAATCATTCCACATCGAACATCTAGTATAATAGTTATATTTTAGTTAAGAAGAAATATATCTAATAAAATGAAGATTAAATCGGAAAATAATAATATAAAATCGTGATTAACATTTCAATCTTTAATAGAAATCGTAATTAACATTGGATAATTCTAACTTAATAATTAATTGCAGCCATTTAATCATTTGTTTTCTTATTAAAATATATGATATTTATTTTGAGAGTAATTGATTTTTTTTATCAAAATCTAATTTATAAAAAATAGTAATAATGAATGTTTTAAAAAATCACTTAATTAAAAATTTTTAGTAGACAAAATAAAATATTTTTAGCAAAGTAAAACGGCGTCGTTTTGTTTAAAATGAAATATTTTGTGGCGTTTTTAAGAAAAACGCCGCAAAAGATAAGCAATAGCGACGTTATTAACAAAAACGCCGCAAAGTTAATCAAAATCCCGCTCACCCAAAAATTGATTTTTTGTTACCCGCTCATTACCCCCTCTTCTTTTCATATATGTCGTGTGCCCTAAATCACCAAATAATAGTTTGTTTTTCTTTAGTTGAAATCCCCCAAATTTCCCATTTCCAACAATACCAGTCAATACACCTACACCAATCACACTTCTTTTTCCTTTTTATTTCACTGCACTGAAACCCTAGATGAGAAGAAATCCTAGATGAGAAGAAATCGGAGGAGGAGGAGTTGAAAGATAAAGAAAACGAAGAAGGGAGTAAGGAGGTTTTTGCGCTTTGTTTTCCCCCCTTTCTTTTACATTGCCTTACTAAGATGCCATTGGCTGTTCGCTGAAATAAAGAGATAAAAAAAAAGGTTGAAGAAGGTGAAGAATCTTTGTTTCAGTTTCTTTTTCTGTCTTTGCTTAAAAGAAATCTTTTTTTTTCTTCTTTTTTTGTTGTGTAAATACGCGTAGGTGTAGGAATTTTCTCCTATAATACTGGTCGTCCCCTTATCCTACATCGACAATTAGAGTCAGAGTCAAATACAGGTCAATCTATCATGAAATCAGCATCAATTCTCAAGCTACATTTGGTAAATCCCTAACTCTTTTTTTTAATCTTTTTTGCTGGCCTCTTTTGTGATGTTTCACTCTTTAATTTATTATAAACATTCACATTCTAATGGTTTCGGTTATGATTTTCGCCAAAGTAACAGGTATAATGATATTATTGATCTTTTTTAATAATTTTCCTTCTAATTAAGGGTGGTGGCCTGTCGTTCCTTCCAATTTATAGATTTTTTTCTAATGGTTGATTCTAGCTTTCTTTTAGGCTGCAAGCCACATTGGATCGCCTGGCAGCAAAACTAGAGTCAGTGTATAAAGCATTAGGGGGGAAAAAGATAAATATCATAAGTCATTCTATGGGGGGTCTTCTGGTAAAATGTTTCATGGGCCTTCATAGTGATGTAAGCTATCTATTGCATCTCATATCTCCTCCTTTTTCTGCTTTACTGTGCTCTTTATCCTTGTTTTTCCCACACAAGTTCTAGTTTCGTGTTCTATCTCTTTGTGATGCAATGCTTCTTTTTTTGTACAGGTTTTTGAGAAATATGTGAAGAACTAGATTGCGATTGCTGCACCTTTTCGGGGTAAATGGTCTTTATAACTTGAGTATCATGTAAGATGATAGTTTCTGATCATTTGTTGCCCAAAAGGAAGCTGCAAAATAATACAACAATACCTGAATTAAACAAATTCTATTTTAAAGGTCACATAAGACGTATTATAATATTTTCTTCGAATCATACGATGTTGAATTTTTTCCATTGCATTTCTTGATCTACTAAAATCTGAAAATTGGTCAAAATATTGGGTTTATAAGGGAAATTACTGTACAGACTATAGAGTAATGAAACCTAGGATGAGCTTTTTTTTCTTTTTTTTTAACAAAAATTACAAAATATATATTTGTTCAAGCACCCCAGGCATTTCCAAGTGAGGATTATCTCTGATATGTTTCATTAGAAGCTATCTTAAGATTAGTCACGAAAAGTCTAAGACAATCTAGTTCTATCAAACAATGGCATGCAGTTCCCTTGATGTTCATCTTTTTCCTTATATATGTTCCAAGGTGATTTCTTATAAGCAGGTTTTGAAATATATAAGTTTCTCCAATTAATAGTACACTGGAACTGTCAGTTGAATCACTTCAAAAGAACTTCATATGCTCAATAGCTAGTTTTATTGAGTCAAGTTGCTTATTGAGTTGCTATTGAAATGATTCAACAGGTGCACCTGGATATATTGCTTCTACCTTCCTTAATGGAGTGTCATTTGTTGAAGGGTGGGAACAGAACTTTTTCATTTCAAAGTGGAGCATGCATCAATTAGTATGTGATTATGTTCTAATTACTTTTTTCATTTTCAGCATTTCTACTTAGATGCCAACGAGGGCATGGATAGTCTGTTGACATGCCCATTAATTTATGAATGTTTTATTTAATATTTTTATCGTTATTATTATGTAAATTATGAGTAAATATTTGATGCCACAATTTTTGTCATGTTTTTGTGATGCAATATGGTTTGAGTTCCATTTTATGAAAGACATGAAAAACAAAATATTAGATACTGTTAAATTGAGTTCTATTTTACATTGGCCTTTTTAAGAAGTTGGGAAACATCAATGACCTTTCTTCTAAGGACCATCCAGGATATTATGTGATAAGCAGGATCGAATGTTGTTAATTGATATGTTTAAGTGCTGCAAATTTAAGTGTTTAAATGCTGTAAATTGAAGTGTTTAAGTGTTGCAAATTGAAGTGTTGAAGTGCTGCAAATTGAAGTGCTTAGTTGCTGGAAATTTAGATGTTTTATCGCTGTAATTGAGGTGTATAAATGTTGTTAATTGATATGTTTAAGTGCTGCAAATTTAAGTGTTTAAATGCTGTAAATTGAAGTGTTTAAGTGTAACACCCCGAACCCGAGACCGTCACTGGAGTCGAACACAAGTTGTTAACAAACCTTAAAAATTTTCCAGACACTGCCAATCTGCGTAATAGTCGCTTTAAAAATCATATCTTGAGTTCAGAAACTCGGAATCCAGTTCCGTAAATTTTCCCTGAAACTAGACTCATATGCCAATCTACATATTTTTTTCTAGAATTTTTGGTTGGGCCAATTACTAAAGTTTATTAGTCAAAGTCTCCCATGTTACAGGGATCGACTACCCTGACCTTTGCGCATTACGACTTGGATATCTCCCTGTACAGGTCTTCAATACTGATGCCGTTTGTTTCTATAGAAACTAGACTCAGAGAGGAATCTATACATATATGGCTTGACTCCTAATTGTCTCTGGTTAATTTATAATGAATTTCCAAAGTTGGAACAGGAAATCCAGAAACCGTTCTGGCCCTGTCTCACAAGAACCTGAATATCTCCTAACATACTGTCCGTATGATTGTTTCGTTACTTTCCTATGAAAATAGATTCATCAAGGTTAGTTTACATAATTTATTCACTATTTAATTCCATTCCTACTATTTTTAGTGAATTTCCAAATCTACATCACTGCTGCTGTCAGCATCTGCCTTTAAGGTAGACTTTACCTATTTCATAGTTTCCATGATTCAACTAGCCCTTTTTGCATAAGTAGCACAATTTATGATAGTGATTAACCATTCCCATGGCCAATCCTTGTCAAGCCTATCCACACCTCTTAATAACCATATCCATACCAAATGATTATAACATTACACTCAAACATATATAAGCCATTTTCGCATGGCTATCCAAAATTATACAAGTCCAAAGGGTCCATGACCCACAACAAACGGGTAGTCCTATACATGCCATTTCGAAGTTCAACCAAAATTGTACCAAAAGGGGGGGCTTTGATAGTGTGGGCGACTTCGACTTCAAAATCCCGAGTCTGATAGCTGGAGAACCAAAATCTATAAAATAGAGGATCAAAGAAACGAAGTAAGCAATTTATGCTTAGTAAGTTTTGAGCAAGGAATTCCAGCACAGCAAAAGTATAGCATTCATATAGCTAAACGAATAATTTCATATGCACAAATTTTCGATATCATACTTGCTTCACATTACCAACCCTTATGTACATACACAAAAGATCAACTTAGCCAAAGGCCGGTAGCTCGTTTATCAACTGAGCGAATACTTATTTGTAAGGGCTCAACTAAATTCAAGCACATACGAAACATACCTCAATGTTGGGATGTTTCTAGAGTATTTACTGAAATTTTTACAGCAAGATCATTCATTCCCAAATCACGTACCTTCGGAATTTAACCGGATATAGCTATTCGTTCAAATGCCTTCCGGACATAGCCCGGTTATAGTAACTCGTACAATTGCCTTCGGGACTTAACCCGGATTTAGTAACTCGCACAAATGCCTTCGGGCTTAGCCCAGAATTAGTATCTCGCACAAATGCCTTCGGATCTTAGTCCGGATTTGGTCACTTAGCACAAAGCCTTCGGGACTTAGCCCGGACATCATTCAAATAACCATGCACATTTAACAATAAAATCATGGCACATTCGTATTTCGTTTTCGTTAGTAAAACTCAAAGACAAGACATTTATCATTCTTGCAATTTCGGCTCAATAGCCACACAAAGAGCATGATTTTGGTTTGCTTAAAACATGATCTAATCAAATCATAATTTAAGCTCTTTTACTCAAGAACTTACCTCGGGTGTTGTCGAACGATTCCGATAGCTATTCGACCACTTTTTCCTTCCCTTTATCGGATTTAGTTCCCCTTTGCTCTTGAGCTTAATTAAACAAATAAATTGATTTAATCATTTGAGCATCGGAAAGAGGAACACAAGGCACTTAGCCCATTTTTATACATTAGACATTAAAGTCACATATGTACGGAATCATGAATCGAACTCAACATTTTAGCTAATTTTTCCCCCTTGGCCGAATTTTCTAAGCCAAGACAAAAGCATCAATATGCTTGCCTCTAACCGAATACATGCAACACCAATCTCCTTCCTATGGCCGAATATGCTTGTCTATGTTGGGGCCGATTTCAACACTTAATACATTCTACAAGTATGGTCACTTGTATTGACTAAACACCCTTTTGTTTCAAGTTCAAAACTTGGCTAATACACACATATATACACTAGTAAAGCATCCTCTCCCTTTCCATCAATTTAACACATGCATTACTCATTAATATACAAAAATTATATTCGGCCTTAGCACACAACTTGCTAGCCGATTCTTCTCCATCTAGCAACCAATGCACATATGTGCTCACTCAAAAATGCTAAAAAGAAGATTCAAGAATCATCAATCCACCATCACATGCATCATTAACAAGCTTCATATTTAGCATGCAATGGCATTAACACAAAATCTACCTAGGCCGAATATCATCCCCATGTCATAGCAAAGATTTGAACCATGGGCTAATTAGAACTCAAGCTAGCAACTAAAAACATGCATGAATCTCATGGCACAACCTCAAACATACCTTGATCTAGATACAAGTATGGCCAAACCTCCTCCTAATCCTCTTCCAAACCAAACATGAAGCAAGAACTCCTTCCTCCTTCCTTTGAATTTTCGGCCAAATGAAGATGAAAAAGGATGAACAAAATTTTCTCTTTTCTTTTCTTTAACTCACGGCAATGGGGGGGGGGAAACAACTACACACTTTTTTTTTTGTTTTCATCATATTCCCTTTCATTATTTTATGCCCATGCTCCTTATTTTATTTTTTTCCACCCATGATGCACCAACACAACATGTCTATGACATGTCTTGCCCATCACACTTGGTCTACCATGCTTGTCATGACCGGCCACTACTAGTTAGGGGGGAATTTGACATGCAAGTCCCCCCTTTTTATTTCATGCTCTAATAGGTCCTTATGCTTCGACCTATCACATTTCAAAAATGTCGCACATAAGTCCTATTGACTAAATTCACATGCAATCGACTAAATCGAAGCTTGAAATTTTCACACATTCATAATTACATATTCTAAACAATAAATATCACATTCAAACATTTCGGTGACTCGGTTTAGCGGTCCCGAAACCACTTCCCGACTAGGGTCAATTTTGGGCTGTCACATTAAGTGCTGCAAATTGAAGTGTTTAAGTGCTGCAAATTGAAGTGCTTAGTTGCTGGAAATTGAGATGTTTTATCGCTGTAATTGAGGTGTATAAATGTTGTTAATTGATATGTTTAAGTGCTGCAAATTTAAGTGTTTAAATGCTGTAAATTGAAGTGTTTAAGTGCTGCAAATTGAAGTGTTTAGTTGCTAAAAATTGAGATGTTAAAGTGCTGCAAATTGAAGTGTTTAAATTTAACTTGTTTTAGTTTATGTGCTATGTGTTTTAAAATTTAACTTGTTTTAGTTCCTTACATTCTTATAGGATTTACACTCAAGGAGCAAGAAACATCTCTGCAACTCATTGGGATCGAGCAGTCAAAATTCAGAATCAAGTGACATACAAGAGCTAGATTTGGAGCTTAAACTGTCACTATAATCAGTAATTTTTTTGCTACTTTAAATGCATGCTCATGGAACTACATTTTATGCTTTCCTAGAATTGTAAGTTCAAATAAGTTGATATGAACTAGTTTCAATTTTTTTAAAAAAAAATTCAAAGGAATGTTATGTAATCAAAGGTAATTTAACTTGCTGCATGAGATATAGTGAAAAACATTTATCTTCTTGTTCATGAATTTCCATTTTAGTACGTCTTCAAATTAAATTATACATTTTTTAACTGGTGGAATCTCACATTTGCTGTTGCTGCAATCTCTAACCGAAGAATGGAGTAGTTCTATAGGATTTGCTTAAGCAAGTAAAGGGATTGGCATTTTTATAATAATTTAGGATAGGAATAGAGCAAATCCAAAGAATGGAGTGGCGTTTTTATAATTTTTTTTAATTTTTCGTGACCTTTAGTGGCATTTTTGGGGAAAGCACCGCTAAAGGTCCTGGTCTTTAGCGGCGTTTGTGGAAAAAGCACCGCTAAAGGTCCTAATCTTTAGCGGCGTTTGTGGGTAAAACGCCACTAAAGGTTCTGGTCTTTAGCGGTGTTTATGGGTAAAGCGCCGCTAAAGGTCCTGGTCTTTAGCGGCGTTTGTGGGTAAAGCGCCGTTAAAGGTCCTGGTCTTTAGCGACGTTTGTGGGAAAAGCGCCGCTAAAGTTAGCGACGCGATCTTTAGCGGCACTTTTTCCGGCGCTTATCAAAGCGCCACAAATACTTTTAGCGACGCTAAAAAGCACCGCTAAATGCCTAAAAAAGCGCCGCTAAAAGCCTGTTTTGGTGTAATGCCTAAGGCGCCGCACACCTTTGCCCAATGCCTCAACGCTGCACACCTCTGCCGAATGTCCCAGCACCGCACGTTCTACCAGCCCCCTCGCGCATGCCTCTGCCACCACTGTCGGCCTCGAAACCCCTGCAAAAAATTGAATGCAACAACGAAGAAACATGCTAACAGTAATGGCAATAAATATAGGCAGATAAAGAAAAAAATTTAGTAGTTGTATCCGTCTATAAAGGCCTAGATCTTATATTTGTAGAGTTTTTACGCACAATAGTAAATCGGAAAGTAGAAAATAAAATTTTAAAAGGTTGATTTTAACTGTTTTCTCTTCGTTTTTCTTTTTATTTATTTATTCATTTATTTTTTACAAACCTATTTTAAAATAATCAGCAAGGAAAATAAAAAGGAAAAGTTACTTGAATCGCCCCTTAGATCCGCTGTTATCAATCCTTTGCCGTCGTCGGATTCGAGTTTAGGGAAGGGCCTAGGACCTTTTTTTTCTCCTTGTTTCCCTGTTCTAAAGTTTTGGCCTTTGAACGCGCTTCAACGCGCTGATCAGAAACGTCCTCGCTCGACGCCGGCCATCAGCCACGACTGCGCAGACGACGGCCCAATCGGCCGGATTTGGGGGGTTGCGAGAGAGAAATTTGAAGGCCCTCTATATTTTTAAGAAATAGGGTTTGCAACTTTTTTCTTTCTTTTCTTTAATACTTATATCAGGCATAATATGGCTCCGTATTGAGCCTTGGCATCAGTGGCCAAAACGGTGCCGTTTCGGCGTTTGACCCGCGACCCGACCCAGTGGTATTGAGGATCTGCGTGATTTGTTAGGAGGGCTAATTGCATGTTCAGCCCCTCCGCTTTTGCAGTGAAGTACAATTGGGTCCTTCCCTTTTATACTTTGACCGCGGTATTTTTAAACCCGTTTCAATTGGGCCTGCACAAAACAACGTGCATAAGGGACAGGGATATTGCCTAGTCAGTCCCTCATGCCTTAAGCGCATCTTATTTCGGTCCTCTATAACCTGTTCGTAAATTTTGCAATTAAAACCCCGAATTTTAATTCCATTTCAACCTCGTCCTTAGCCCATTTAGTTTATTTGCTTTTAAATAATACTCTTCTATCATGACTTATTTTAAAATGGTTATATTTATTATTTATTTGAAGCTATTTTACATTAAGTTTATTTAAATTTTATTTGTATATTATTTATTGTAAGTTCATGTTGTGTATCTTCTAAATTTTATGTACGTATATATTTTAAAATTATTTCGCGTGTTTTTTAAATATTATTTTTTAATTATATTCATTGTTATTTATTTGTAGTTTTTTTATTTCTGTTTATTTGGATCGTTTATCATTTGTTTTGAAGTGTCTTTTTAAATCATTCATTTTGAGTTTTTGTTTCCTTAATTGATTTATATATTGTTTCGTTTTGTTTGTTTTGGTTATTGATATTTGTATTTGGTGCATGGTGTAATCATTGCCACTATGTGTATTATTTCGTTTACTCGTATTTTTCATGTTATGGTAATTCATTCGTATATCGTGCTGTTCGAAAATTATTTCACCATATTATAAATTGTCACCCCATCAACGCAACCCTTTTGTTCACGCATTATTTCAAACATTACATTTTTTACCCAAACATGCAAAAATAAAAATTTTAAAATAAGACAATATTTTACGTTTGGAAATTCGAGAAAATGTGCCCTAACGTGCTGAGTTTCAATTTCTCGTTCGACAAAATAGCTAAATATTCTCTTAAAATCTCAAAGTACTGATTTTGGGAATCATAAGGCAATCTTGGTTTTGAGGGTTTAAAATATTTTATCCTAACGTATTGGATGTAATATTCCTTCAAAACAAGAGAATCCTAAATTCCAACCCCTATTATTCGAGTTTTTATCGTATTTTTAAAAACTCTTCAAAGTTTTTAATTTTCAACATTTAGACATCTATTAATTGATTAGCTACCAATTTTTGGGCGTTACGAGGGTGCTAAACCTTCCTCGTACGTAACCGACTCCCAAACCTATTTTTCTGAATTTCGTAGACCAAAAGCATTGTTTTAATAAATCCAAACCGTTTATTAAAAACAACCGTTTTACGAGGTGACCCGATCACACCTCATTAAAAAAGATTGGTGGCGAGGCGACTCCTATGTTCGTTTTCATTTTTTAAAATCCAAGTCAATCCTGTTTTATTAAAAAAATGGTGTCAACAGCTTGGCGACTCTACTGGGGAACTAGAGAGTCAAGCCATCAATTGATTAGTTCCTGTCTTTTTGTCAAAAATTGAAATTTAGGGTTAAACATACGATCTTTTCGTGCATTTCATTCATTTTTATTTCGGTCCTTATCATTATGGTTTATGATTGCTATGTTTTGATATGTTTCTACACATTGCATCACATGATCGGTTGACCTTACACCTTTAAGTGGGAGTGAGAAACTATTCCTTCGTGAGGTTTTCACCTCCGTATAGGATAGTGGATCTCTTTCGGGATACATTTGTACCTATGTCTTCGTGAGATTTTCATCTCCGTATAGCCATAGGGAAATGTATCCCCCTAAACTAAATTCGGTCCGTATGAGCCTATAATGGGTGAGGATCGATGAATCTACCGGTTCAGGTACCTTTTACTTTAGAACTGAACCGCATGTAACGAGCCCTAAGAGCTTACCCTAGGTAAAGCCATGCCAAACCCTAGTGGTTACCCGAATAGGTGATTTGCTTACTATTTTTTCTCGTATGCTTTAGAATCTAGCTCAGTGCACGATACTAACTTATTCTGTTTTTTTTTTATTTTGATTGCATGACATTTTCATTTCAAAAGAGGTGTTGGTTCACGTTCGATATTTAAATAGAAAGCTCAACATGAAAAGGGAGTTTCTTGGTAAAGTGGAAGATAATGTGGCCATCCGAGTTTGGTCTGAAAAGGTTCAGCAAGAAAATGGTGATAGCCTCGTGGAAGGATACGTGTCAGAATTATGGGACTTCACTCGCATTAGCGTGACTCAGAATAGTCTGCAAGAATTAAAAGAGATATGAGATCAGTGGAATAACAAGATCAAGCAGCTCTTTTATAGTAACTATGGTGATCTGCCTTATTTACTTGACGTAAAGGTAGACAATCGCTTATTTCGAGCCTTTGCGCAGTACTAGAATCCAGCCTATAGTTGTTTCACGTTTGGGAACGTAGATTTGGTACCCACAGTAGAAGAATACACGACCTTGCTGCGGTGTCCAATGATCCAAGTCGACAAAGCCTATTCGAGAGCAATCAATGTCCCGACATTCTTGAAGAAACTAATGAGTATCACAGGAATGAGCGAGCAATGGGTCGCGCCTTGGATTAAGCAAAAGGGAGACAGCAAGTGCATACCTTGGAAAAATTTGCGAGATCTGATCTTGGCACATCCGGATGTAAAAAAGAGGGTTGATATCTTTGCCTTGAGCATTTATGGTTTAGTCATTTTCCCTAAGGCATTAGGGCATGTGGATGAAGCAGTTTCAAATCTGTTTGATAGGCTTGACAAGGGGGTCACACCGGTCCCAGCGATTTTGGCTGAAACCTTCAGATATCTAAATGCGTGTCGGAGAGCGGGTGAAGGAAGGTTCATCTGATGCGCACAACTGTTATTGGTGTGGTTCTATAGTCACTTTTGGAAATTGGAAAAGGTCTCCTATCGGGTCTTTTCAGAAAACTACTTCCCATTAAAGGAACTAGTGGCTACACCAAGACGAGACGACATCACGGAAGATAAATGGATGGTGATTCTCCAAAATCTTCAAGAGGAAGATGTTGAATGGAAAGCTCATTGGATGGTGCCCGACAAGATCCTATATTGATGTAGGGACTTCGACTGGGTCCCTTTACTTGGAATTTGGAGAGCTGTCGGATGTACCCCTTTGCTCGTATTAAGACAATATAGATCGAGATAGTTCATACCGGTAACACAAGGGCTGGCTTAGTGTGAGTTTTCTTATAAGGGTGATAACTATAAGAGAAAGATTCGAGAAATGTCTAGCGCTTGGAAACAAGCTCACCGGATAAAAAGATTTACCGTAGGAGCAATGACAGCTCCCGAATATTATGAGTGGTGGAGTAAGAGGGTCAATGACAACATCCCTGGGCCGAGAGAGGAATGCTTTCGGTCTATAGAAGAGCATCTACAAGTAGCTCCATCAGAATTAGATATCATCAAACAAGACTTTGAAAAAAGAAGTTCGGAGTTGGGAAAGAAGATAGAGCAGCTAGAAGAGGAAAAGATGCGTTTGGGAGTAGATGTTGATATCCACAAGTTGAAAGCCAAAAAATTAAGGAAAGGGAAGAACAAGGATGAAGAGGATTTAGATAGTCTAAAAACGAATTATAAGAAGCTACATTTGTCAATAAAAACTGATGGTTTGGGTAAAACGTCGGAGCAATGGCGACAGGAGATCAAGGAAGAAAAGACCAAGGCTGATCAGTGAGAAAAGAAATTTCAAGACGCCCGAGCTCGAGAGAGCGCTTTGGAGAAAAACTTGTTAGAATGCCAAAATGAAGAAGTGAGATTAAAAGCTCGGGTAGCAAAGTTAGAAAAGTCGCTTCACCTGTACCGTAGTCACAACTCAACGATCAAGTTAAGACCAAGTTTAAGTAAGATCGAAGAATTGAAGGGGAAGATAGAAGAGCTCGAAGACGCATTGCAAAACTCTGAATTACTAGTGGAACTTCTTGAGAGGCGTAACGAATAGTGCCAAGAACAACTCCATCATTCCCAAAGTCAGATTAGAGGTAGGGATTACATTATGGGTGAAGCTGTGACTCAAGTGCGGGAAGTAGCTGATCATCTGCAAGCCTTAGCAGTTCAGGCTGATGTATTGAGTTTAAAATATGAATCAGAATCAAGCCGAGGTCGAGAGTTAGCTTGGCTCCTTAAGAGGGTTAAGGCTTTGAGTATAAAGTCGAAGCCATATATGTAATTCATTTTATGTAAAGAAATTTGTTTTCTAATAGAGTTTTTCTAATGAAATTGAATTAGAATTAATGCCTCTTTTTACATTCATTCATTTGCATTACATTTCATCATATGCATTAAAGTTTCAAAAAAGAGCCCTAATTAATTAAAAATTATGACAGTTACCCTGGAAACCAACAAAAATCCACAAACCAATTATCACTACGATACCCGCCGCAAGATGAAAGTAATGGATCAAAGACTAGAAAGATTAGAACAATTGCAAAAAGACATGCAAGAACAGTTGTAAGCACAAATACGTGAACAATTAGCTAAAGTCCAACAAGATATGAATGATCAGATGTTAGAATCCTAGAGAAGTTTGATGAACCAATTAGCACAGTTATTGGCTAGAGGAAATGATAAAGGGAAGAACCCTGTGGTCAATTCTGGGGATGATTATGAAGACTTTGCATACCCTCCAGGTTTCACCCCAATTAACATTCAGGCACAACCGGATGTGTGCCCACAAAGGGTACGTGTCACTATCAGATCCCAATATTAGGTCGGTGCCCCAGCATCGATGAACTTTCCAACGGGCTCGGGTTCTAATCCCGAGGATAACCCTACCAATCTCGTGGTCCCTAATCTCGATGACGTGGCAGAAATGGAAAAGGCAAGAATGGACCTTCCAAAATAACTTGAGGACCTTTGTAGATGGCTAGAGGAGAAATTTAAAGCCATGGAGAACGCCGACTACCATTGTGGAGTTGACGCCAAAGACTTGAGTTTGGTTCCTGATCTAGTGCTCCCACCTAAGTTTAAAATGCTAGAGTTTGAAAAGTATAACGAGACTAGCTGTCCTGAGGCTCATATCACTATGTTTTGTCGAAGGATGACAGGATACATCAACAATGATCAACTGTTGATCCACTATTTCCAAGACAGTTTGATCGGGTCGGCGGCTAAATGGTACAACCAATTGAGCCGAGCTAAAGTCAATTCATGGAAGGACTTGGCACAAGCTTTTATGAAGCAATACAACCATGTGATGGATATAGCACCCGATCGAACTGCATTGCAGAACATGAAAAAGGAGCCTAGTGAGAGCTTCAGATAGTACGCCCAAAGATGGAGAGAAGTAGCAACGCAAGTCCAACCACCATTTCTGGAGAAAGAGACAACCATGCTTTTCATCAATACTTTGAAGGGTCCATTCATCAATCACATGTTGGGCAGCGCCACTAAAAGCTTTTCAGACATAGTGATGCCTGGAGAAATGATAGAGAGTGTCATAAGGTACGTCAAGATAGAAGCGGGAGAAAGCACTAAAAGGTCAACCCCAAGAAACAAAGAGTACGAGATAAACAATGCAAGTATGTTTAACAAAGGCTATTCTAAACCAATCACGGTGGGACAAGCAAGAGTAGTAACCACTAGCCATCAAGGCTTTTCAAGGCAGGAAACCGATCCAAGGCCGAATGTAGAAAGACCCCAATTCACACCTATCCTAATGACATATAGAGAATTGTACCAGAATCTATTCGATGCACACATAGTGTCTCCATTTTATCTGAAACCCATGCAACCTCTATACCCTAAATGGTACGACATGAATCCCCAATGTGAATACCATGCAGGGATAACGGGGCACTCGATTGAGAACTGCACTGTGGTTAATAAGGTGGTGGAAAGATTCATTAATATGAGGATTGTAAAGTTTGACGACCCATCAAGACCAAACGTAGCTGGGAATCCGTTACCCAATCATTCTAATAAAGGGGTAAACGCGATAATCGAGAGTGGGGAAAAGAGAATCAAAGCTAACGTTGTAGAGGTAAATACCCCACTGATATGGGTTTGGAGACGGATGATAGAGGGAGGTCTCATCAAGCAAGATTCAACGGAAAGATCTGAAAGAACGATGAAGTATTACGAGTTCCATGCTGAAGAGGGCCATGACATCCAAAAATGCGTCGAGTTTAGAACCATGGTGCAAAAATAAATGGATAACAAAGAGTTGGAGTTTTATGAAAAGGTTGAAGGATTAGAAGAAAGGGAAGTTTAAACCTCGGAGGAAGGATCTACGGGGAAAACCCAAAGGGTTAATCACCTAATGGTGATTATTACAAGGCCAAGGAGCATAGAATCTGGAATAAAAATAGCGCCAAATGTCATAATCCAAAAACCCATATCCTTTCCCTACAAGGATAGCAAAAGAGTTCCTTGGAATTACGACTGCAATGTGACGATCTTGGGAGAAGAGAACCCAGTAAATGGTTCAAAAGAGGGTGATGATGTAGGCTTCTATACACGAAGCGAAAAATGCTACGATCCAACAAATGCAAGAGTGGAACCCACAAAAGAAAAAGCCTTAGCGATTGAGCGGGGGAAGCAAAGGCGGCCAGAATTGAATCGCATGTTAACAAACCGGTGACTAAAAACGAGGCTAGAGAATTCTTAAAATTCTTAAAGCATAGCGAGTATAGCGTGGTGGAACAACTGCATAAGCAACCGGCTTGCATCTCAGTGCTTAAGTTACTTCTAAGTTCAGAGACACATCGTAATGCATTGATAAAAGTACTAAATGAAACTTATGTCGCTAACGATATCTTGGTGAACAATTTGGACCGCTTGGTTAACAATATAAGTGCCGACAACTTTATCTTCTTTACTGATAATGAAATACCGCCTGGGGGAAGAGGAGCCACCAAAGCCCTACATATCACCACTCGCTGCAAGGGATACACGTTGCCAGGGGTGTTAATCGATAATGGATCAGCCTTGAATGTCTTACCCTTATCCACCTTAAACAGGTTGCCAGTGGATAGCTCTCACATGAAATCATGCCAGAATATAGTGAGAGCATTTGATGGCACTAAAAGGAGGGTAATGGGAAGAATAGAAATACACCTCTTGATTGGCCCAAATACATACGAGGTAATTTCCTAGTGATGGATATCAAGCCTTCGTATAATTGCTTGTTGGGAAGACCCTGAATTCATTCAGTGGGAGCGGTGCCTTCATTATTGCACCAGAAGTTGAAATTGGTAACAGAAGGTCGGCTAGTTACAATAGGCACTGAAGAAGACATTATTGCATCGGTAACCAGCGACGCACCATATATAGGAACGAAGGATGAGGCGATCGAATGTTCCTTTCGATCCTTAGAATTCATCAACTCAACCTTTATTGTCTAGGGGAATAAGATCCCGATGCCCATCATATCCAAAACCACTAGGATGAGACTGCAAATGACGGTTGGGAAAGGAGCCGTGCCCGGGAGAGGACTCAAAAGATGTCTTCAAGGAAGGATGAAGGCACCAACGATGAAAGATAAATGAGACCGCTTTGGTTTAGGATTTAAGCCTAATGCGAAGCAAAGAAGGAAAGAGTTATAAAAGAGGCAAGAGAGGAGGAAGGCGCGTTTGAGTGAAGAAGAAGTCGATTGAGAACCTATGACCTTCCCTCACATATCCAGGACCTTCGTATCAGGGGGAACCATTTATCTTGAACGAAGGACACTAAGAAGGGATACTATGGAGGAAATTATAGGAAACCTAAACATCAATGCCATATTCAAAGAAGAACTCGAAGAAGGAAGTATATCAGGCATCCACCTTTACGAACCTGAAAGTGTTATTTAGAGATAATTCAGAGATAATTCAGAGTAATATTTAGAACACTTGTTGCCCTAAGCCTGGGGGCAATAGAAATCTTTTGTAAAAGGCACATGTCCAAAATCTTATTTCAATGAAAAAGCATCATTTTGAGCAAATGTTCTTTCATTCTTTTCATTCCATTTATAATCATACTGTGCATACAATTATTCTTAGATTCTTCTTTCTTTGGACATTTCATCGTCCCAATAACGGGTCTTCAGATATAAAAAATGTAAGCGATGCTGTTACTGACTCAGAGTCCCTATTTGAACAAAAAATGAGTACAATGATCCTCAGGATTTTGAAGATGACTAAAACAATGTCTTATCTCCTAATTTATTAAGAATGGTGGAGCAAGAAGAGAAAAAAACCCTACCTTATAAGAAATTCGTAGAAGTGGTGAGTTTAGGAGAATGGAAAGAAGTAAAAATTGGCACTTGCGTTACCGAGGAAACAAAACGAGACCTCGTTGGGTTACTTCAAGAGTTTAAAGATGTCTTTGCATGGAACTATCAAGACATGTCTAACCTAAGTACTGATATTGTGGTACACCGACTGCCCATAAAAGAAGAATGTAAACTGGTACAGTAGAAGCTACGAAGAATAAGGCCTGATGTTTTGTTAAAAATAAAAGAGGAGGTCAAGAAGCAGTTCGACGTGGGGTTTTTACAAGTGGTCAAGCACTTGGATTGGGTAGCCAACATAGTCCCTGTCCCTAAGAAAGATGGGAAAGTGCGGATGTGCATAGATTACAGAGATTTGAACAAAGCCATTCCGAAAGACAACTTCCCATTACCCCATATCGACACTCTAGTGGACAACACAGCAGGTTACTCACTTTTCTCCTTTATGGACCGCTTCTCGTGGTATAATCAGATAAAAATGTATCTTGAAGACATGGATAATATCGCGTTTGTAACTATGTGGGGGACATTTTGCTATAAGGTGATGCCATTCTGATTGAAGAATGCGGGGCCAACATACCAAAGAGCCATGGTAACTTTGTTCCATGACATGATGCATAAAGAGATAGAAGTCTATATTGATGACATGATTACAATATCTAGAACGGAATGGGAACATGTGCAAGTCCTGAGAAAACTGTTCCTAAGGTTAAGAAAGTTCCAGCTAAAGCTTAACCTAGCCAAATGTACTTTTGGGGCTAGATCAAGAAAGTTGCTAGGTTTCTTAGTCAGTGAAAGGGGAATTGAGATTGACCCGGACAAAGTGAATGCCATACAAAAATTGCCTCTGCCGCGTACTCAGAAAGAAGTTTGAGGTTTTCTAGGGAGACTAAATTACATCGCTCGGTTTATTTCACAATTAACTGAGAAATGTGACTCCATCTTCCGTTTCCTTAAGAAACACAATCCAGGTGTATGGGATGAGGAATGCCTGAAAACTTTTGATAAGATCAAGTATAACTTGTCCAATGCTCCAGTACTAATGCGACATTGTCCAGACAAACCATTAATACTATAGTTGATAGTATTTGAAAACTCCATGGGATGCGTGCTCAGCCAACATGATGAGTCGGGAAGAAAAGAAAAAGTGATATACTACCTCAGCAAGAAGTTTATCAAATGTGAGACAAGATATTTGCCAAATGAGAAATTATGTTGCGCTTTGGTCTGGACTACTCGAAGATTGAGACAATAAATGTTATACCATACGACTTGGTTAATCTTGAAACTGGACCCTCTGAAATACATGATGGAGTCAACTGCTCTAAATGGAAGGATGGTTCGATGGTAAATTCTACTGTCTAAATTCGACGTAGCCTATGTGAATTAAAAGGCCGTAAAAGGGAGAGCGATAGCAGATTTTTTAGCTAGTAGAGCTCTAGAAGATTATGAGCCTTTAAAACTTTGACTTCCCAAATGAGGATCTGATGTATGTGGCAACCGCTAAAGCGAACACACAAGAAGGCAATACTTGGAAATTAAACTTCGACAGAGCTTCAAATGCTATAGGCAACAGAATTGGGGCAGTGTTGGTATCCCCAAATGGAGATCATTATCCAGTTACTTGTAAATTGGATTTTAATTGTACAAACAATATGACCGAATACAAAGCATGTATTATGGGAATTCGTGCAGCCAGAGAACGTAAGGTCAAAGTGCTGGAGGTATATGAGGATTCTGCACTGGTAATCTATCAACTCAAAGGAGAATGGGAGACAAGATATCCCAAATTGGTCAATTACCGAAAGCTAGTTATGGAGCTCATTGATGAGTTTGATGACATCATATTCTCTTACCTTCCGCGAGAAGAAAATCAGATGGCTGACGCTTTGGCTACTTTGGCTTCTATGATCAAAGTAAATAAACCAGAGGATGTGAGGCCCATCCGAATGAGCATTTATGAAGCACCATCCCACTTTTGCAATGTCGACGAAGAAGAGGAAAAGGGTGATCACCCTTGGTATCGCGATATATTGCAATATATGAAGAGTCGCGAATGCCCAGACCAAGCAAGCGAGAATGTCAAGAGGACGTTAAGAAGGCAGGCTAATGACTACGTCTTAAATGGAGAGATCCTATATAAAAGAGGAAATGATCAGGTGCTACTAAGATACGTGGACACTATTGAGGCTAAGCAAATCTTAGAAGAGGTCTATAATGGTGTCTGTGGAACACACGCTAATGGTTTTACAATGGTCGGGCAAATCATGAGATTCAGATATTATTGGTTCACCATGGAAGGGGACTGTATCAAGTATGCCAAGAAATGTCATAAGTGCCAGATTTATGGGGACAAAATTCATGTGCCTCCTTCACCTCTTCATGTCATGACTTCTCCATGGCCTTTTTCCATGTAGGGCTTGGACGTCATTGGGCCAATATCACCAAAAGCTTCAAACGGGAATCGATTCATCTTTGTAGTAATTGACTATTTTACTAAGTGGGTAGAAGCTACTTCTTACGCCAACGTCACAAAATCAGCCGTCAACAAATTCCTAAAAAAAGAGATCATATATCGGTATGGGATGCCTAAAAGGATTATATCTGACAACGCTTTGAATTTGAACAACAGCATGATAGCAGAGGTCTGTAGTCAATTCAAGATCAAACACCACAACTCATCGCCATATCGCCCAAAAATCAATGGTGCGGTGGAGGCCGCCAATAAGAATATCAAGAAGATTGTGGGGAAAATGACTAAGACCTATAGAGATTGGCATGAAAAGTTACCATTTGCCCTCTATGCTTATCGAACGTCTGTCAGGACCTCCACTGGGGCAGCACCTTTCTCTTTGGTTTATGGAATGGAGGCAGTACTGCCAATTGAGGTTGAAATTCCTTCTCTCCGAGTTTTGTCAGAACTAAAGTTAGACGAAGCAGAATAGATCCAATCCCGATATGATCAGCTGAACTTGATCGAAGAAAAGAGGCTGAGAGCTATCTGTCATGGTCAAATGTACCAAAAGCGAATGATACGAGCTTACAATAAGAAAGTTCGTCCTAGTGAATTCCATGAAGGGGATTTGGTACTGAAGAAGATCCTTCCCATACAAAAAGACTTTAGAGGAAAGTGGATGCCAAATTGGTAAGGACCTTATGTAGTAAAGAAGGCCTTTTCTGGAGGAGCGTTAATTTTGACTAAGATGGATGGAAAAATCCTGCCTAATCTTGTGAATTCGGATTCAGTGAAGAAGTACTTTGCCTAAAAAAAGAGAGAGGCCAATGCGAAAACCCATGAAGGGCGCTTTGAGACCAAAGGGGTTTTGAATTGAAAACCCGAGGAAAAAGGGCAATTCAAATTGTGATCAAAGGTAGGGCATGTGTTAGTCTTACTATGCCTGAACTAAAAAAGGAGGGATGATGCATATCAGGACATCAACAAAATACTCTGGATCTCCTGGACACATATCAAGCTCAAAGTGGCCCTCAAGAAGTTTTGTATAGAGAAGCTTATGCTACGATATCTGGGGCACCTATTTCCATTTCATTCATCTTGTATTTCGGTGAAATACGCTATCTTGATTCTCATTTTGTAATCCTAGCAAAATTTGCTATCTTGATTAATTTATTCATTTCGAGCTCAGTTCTCAACAAAATTTCATCTTGTCCATTGTGATAATCTTTTTCAAGCATTTTTCATTAAAATAACGATTAATGGACTGACAATATTCAAGCAGAAAGAGTTCTGCATATTACTCTGAAAGCTTCTAAATAGTACGAGGACCTGAAACATGTCCATTATTTGAACTAACCAAACTTAAGGATTAGAAGAATTTGAGAAAGAATAGTCTAAATTGCGACTATTTCTTTGGTTTATCTGTTAAAGATACCAGCTGAACAAGAAGGCATCAGTGATAGAACCTTGATGAATAACGAGGAATGACAACCCGAACATTAAAAAGGGATCATTCTCATGACATTATATATTCATGAAAATATCATTTATACACATCTAGTTAGGAGCATTTGATTTATTCTGGTCATGTCATCCTAAACACTAGGCATAAATAGGTCCATAAAATGGATTCTTATAGGTCATGTTCCCCAGGGAACAGATCAGTGAAACCACTAATCCTATTTCCCTGAAGTTGCAGTGGAGCGGATTAAAACGATGAATCATGTACCTTTAAAGTTGCAGTAGGTCGGATCAAATCTACCATAACAAGTCTTATCTCCCTAAAATTGCAGTGGAGCAGACTGAAGCTACTAATCCTGTAACACCCCGAACCCGAGACCGTCACCGGAGTCGAACACGAGGTGTTAACAGACTTTAAAAATTTTCCAGACACTGCCAATCAGCGTAATAGTTGATTTAAAAATCATATCTTGAGTTCAGAAGCTCGGAATCCAGTTCCGTAAATTTTCTCTGAAACTAGACTCATATGCCCATCTACATATTTTTTTCTAGAATTTTTGGTTAGGCCAATTAGTACAGTTTATTAGTCAAAGTCTCCCATGTTACAGGGATCGACTACACTGACCTTTGCGCATTATGACTTGGATATCTCACTTTACAGGGCTTCAATACTGATTCCGTTTGTTTCTATAGAAACTAGACTCAGAGAAGAATCTATACATATATGGATTGACTCCTAATTGTCTCTGGTTAATTTATAATGAATTTCCAAAGTCGGAACAGGAAATCCAGAAACCGTTCTGGCCCTGTCTCACGAGAACCTAAATATCTCTTAACATACTGTCCGTATGATTGTTTCGTTACTTTCCTATGAAAATAGATTCATCAAGGTTCGTTTACATAATTTATTCACTATTTAATTCCATTCTACTATTTTTAGTGATTTTCCAAATCTACATCACTGCTGCTGTCAGCATCTGCCTTTAAGGTAGACTTTACCTATTTCATAGTTTCCATGATTCAACTAGCCCTTTTTGCATAAATAGCACAATTTATGATAGTGATTAACCATTCCCATGGCCAATCCTTGTCAAGCATATCCACACCAAATGATTATAACATTATACTCAAACATATATAAGCCATTTTCGCATGGCTATCCAAAATTATACAAGTCCAAAGGGTCCATGACCCACAACAAACGGGTAGTCCTATACATGCCATTTCGAAGTTCGACCAAAATTGTACCAAAAAGGGGGGGGGCTTTGATAGTGTGGGCGACTTCGACTTCAAAATCCCGAGTCCGATAGCTGGAGAACCAAAATCTATAAAATAGAGGATCAAAGAAACGGAGTAAGCAATTTATGCTTAGTAAGTTTTGAGCAAGGAATTCCAGCACAGCAAAAGTATAGCATTCATATAGCTAAACGGATAATTTCATATGCACAAATTTTCGATATCATACTTGCTTCACATTACCAACCCTTATGTACATACACAAAAGATCAACTTAGCCAAAGGCCGGTAGCTCGTTTATCAACTGAGCGAATACTTATTTGTAAGGGCTCAACTAAATTCAAGCACATACGAAACATACCTCAATGTTGGGATGTTTCTAGAGTATTTGCTGAAATTTTTACAGCAAGATCATTCATTCCCAAATCACGTACCTTCGAAATTTAACCGGATATAGCTACTCGTTCAAATGCCTTCGGGACATAGCCCAGTTATAGTAACTCGCACAATTGCCTTCGGGACTTAACCCGGATTTAGTAACTCGCACAAATGCCTTCGGGCTTAGCCCGGAATTAGTATCTCGCACAAATGCCTTCGGATCTTAGTCCGGATATGGTCACTTAGCACAAAGCCTTCGGGACTTAGCCCAGACATCATTCAAATAACCATGCACATTTAACAATAAATCATGGCACATTCGTATTTCGTTCTCGTTAGCAAAACTCAAACACAAGACATTTATCATTCTTGCAATTTCGGCTCAATAGCCACACAAAGAGCATGATTTTAATTTGCTTAAAACATGATCTAATCAAATCATAATTTAAGCTCTTTTACTCAAGAACTTACCTCGGATGTTGTCGAACGATTCCGGTAGCTATTCGACCACTTTTTCCTTCCCTTTATCGGATTTAGTTCCCCTTTGCTCTTGAGCTTAATTAAACAAATAAATTGATTTAATCATTTGAGCATCGAAAAGAGGAACACAAGGCACTTAGCCCATAATTATACATTAGACATTAAAGTCACATATGTACGGAATCATGAATCAAACTCAACATTTTAGCTAATTTTCCCCCTTGGCCGAATTTTCTAAGCCAAGACAAAAGCATCAATATGCTTGCCTCTAACCGAATACATGCAACACCAATCTTCTTCCTATGGCCGAATATGCATGTCTATGTTGAGGCCGATTATATACTTAATACCACACATAAATGACATACATTTTACTAACTAATGCATTCCATATTATACTCAATACGCATCCATCATTTAATCCATAACCGAAGCACCATCATGTGCAATCATATATATATATATGTGCAAGAGCCGAATCCCAAATTTTGATTATAACCAAATTTAAACATATATCCAAAACATAAATCTTACCTACCATGCAATAAGCATAAATCACACTCATGGATATACCATGGCCGATACTTCCAACAACACCAAATAAAAATATACTTCATGGATCTAAGGTGGAACCAAGAAAGAAACTCATAATCATCAAGATGTAAGTAACTACCATTTTTTATCTAGATTTAGCATGAAACACAACCATCACCCTTATTAATCTCCATAGCCGAAAACCTTACTTATTCCAAAAATTCAAATCTCAACTTGGTCACGAAAATAACTTGCTATCTCACCGACACAACATCAACACCAAGCAAGAATGATGCATCCATGGCCGAGTGTCATTTCCATCACATAGCAAGATTTAGACCATGGGCTAGGTAGAACTCAAGCTAACAACTAAAACATGCATGCATATCATGGAACATCATCAAACATACCTTAGCCTAGTTACATGCATGGCGGAACCTCTTCAACCTTTCTTCTTCCTTCCTCCTTAAAATTTTTGGCCAAAGATGAACCAAAGGATGAACACTTTTTTTTTTGTTTTTCTTTCTAGTTTCGGCAAAATGGGGGGGGAGACAACCACACATTTTTTTTTGTTTCCATCATATTCCCTTTCATTATTTTATGCCCATTCTCCTTATTTTATTTTTTTCCACCCATGATGCACCAACACAACATGTCTATGACATGTCTTGCCCATCACACTTGGTCTACCATGCTTGTCATGGCCGGCCACTACTAATTAGGGGGGAATTTGACATGCAAGTCCCCCCTTTTTATTTCATGCACCAAGAGGTCCTTATGCTTCGACCTATCACATTTCAAAAATGTCGCACATAAGTCCTATTGACTAAATTCACATGCAATCGACTAAATCGAAGCTTGAAATTTTCACACATTCATAATTACATATTCTAGACAATAAATATCACATTCAAACATTTCGGTGACTCGGTTTAGCGGTCCCGAAACCACTTTCCGACTAGGGTCAATTTTGGGCTGTCACAAATCCTATCTCCCTGAAGTTGCAATGGAGCGGATTAAAACGATGAATCCTATACCTCTGAAGTTGCATTAAGTCAGATTAAATCTACCATAACAGATCTTATCTCTCTAAAGTCGCAGTAGAGCAGATCATATTGAACCTTATCCCCCTGAAGTTGTAGTGGGGCAGGTTGAAGTTACAAGTCTTATTTTCCTAAAGTTGTAGTGGAACAGACTGAAGCTATAAATTGCAGATCTTATCTCTCTGAAGTTGCAGTAGAGCAGATCATAGCAAACATTATCTCCCTGAAGTGTAGTGGAGCAGTTGCAGTATAGCAGATCGAAGCAACACTTCTTATACCCCTAAATATGCAGTGGATTGGAACGAGGCTACCGGAAGAAGATGAGCACCAATAAGTCAATAGTCGGTGAGATCGAGCAAAATTGGTCCTTCTTAAAAGTTTTTGCTCTATTCTCGTTACACGAAAATGAGCAAACACGAAAATGAGCAAAGAGGGGCAGCTGTAAGAACCCATTTTGCCCGAAAGCCCAAACCCAGTTACAAACCAAATTAAACAGACTAACCTAATTGTAACCCTAGCCCAAACAACAACCTAAGCCCAATTAATAACTCCAGCCCAAACCAACAGCAGCCCACAACAAATAGCAGAGAAGCAAACCCTAAGGCGCCGTAAGCCTCTGGCCAATGCCCCAGCGCCGCACGTTCTGCCAGCCCCCTTGCGCATGCCTCTGCCACAACCGTCGGCCTCGAAACCCCTGCAAAAAATTAAATGCAACAATGAAGAAACATGCTAACAGTAATGGAAGTAAATATAGGCAGATAAAGAACAAAATTTAGTAGTTGTATCCGTCTATAAAGGCCTAGATCTTATCTTTGTAAAGTTTTTACGCACAATAGTAAATCGAAAAGCAGAAACTAAAATTTTAAAAGGTTGATTTTAACTGTTTTCTCTTTGTTTTTCTTTTTATTTATTCATTTATTATTTACAAACCCATTTTAAAATAATCAGCAAGGAAAATAAAAAGGAAAATTTACCTCAATCGCCCCTTAGATCCGCCGTTATTGGTTTTTCTCTGTCGTCAGATTCGAGTTTAGGGAAGGGACAATGACCTTTTTTTTCTCCTTGTTTCCCCATTCTAAATTTTCACCTTTGAACGTAATTCAACGCATTGATCAAAAACGTCCTCGCGTGATGCCGGCCATCGGCCACGACTGCGCAGACGACGGCCCAATCGGCCAAATTTGAGGGGGTTGCGAGAGAGAAATTTGTAGACCCTCCATATTTTTAAGAAATAGGGTTTGCAACTTTTTTCTTTCTTTTCTTTAATACTTATATCAGGCATAATACGGTGCCGTTTTGAGCCTTGGCATCAGTGGCCAAAACGGTGCCGTTTCGGCGTTTGACCCGCGACCCGACCCAGTGGTACTGAGGATCCGCGTGTTTTGTTAGGAGGGGCTAAATGCATGTTCAGCCCCTCCACTTCTGCAGTGAAGTGCAATCGGGTCCGTCCCTTTTATATTTTGACCGCGGCATTTTTAAACCTGTTTCAATTGGGTCTTGCGCAAAACGACGCGCATAAGGGACGGGGATATTGCTCAGTCAGTCCCTCATGCCTTAAGCGCATCTTATTTCGGTCCTCTATAACCTGCTTATAAATTTTGCAATTAAAGCCCCGAATTTTAATTCCATTTAGTTTATTTACTTTTAAATAATACTCTTCTATCATGACTTATTTTAAAATGGTTATATTTATTATTTATTTGAAGCTATTTTACATTAAGTTTATTTAAATTTTATTTGTATATTATTTATTGTAAGTTCATGTTGTGTATCTTCTAAATTTTATGTACGTATATATTTTAAAATTATTTCGCGTGTTTTTTATATATTATTTTTTAATTATATTCATTGTTATTTATTTGTAGTTTTTTTTATTTCTGTTTATTTGGATCGTTTATCATTTGTTTTGAAGTGTCTTTTTAAATCATTCATTTTGAGCTATTGTTTCCTTAATTGATTTATATATTGTTTCGTTTTGTTTGTTTTGGTTATTGATATTTGTATTTGGTGCATGGTGTAATTATTGCCATTATGTGTATTATTTCGTTTACTCGTATTTTTCATGTTATGGTAATTCATTCGTATATCGTGCTGTTCGAAAATTATTTCACCATATTATAAATTGTCACCCCATCAACGCAACCCTTTTGTTCACGCATTATTTCAAACATTACAGTTTTTACCCAAACATGCAAAAATAAAAATTTTAAAATAAGGCAATATTTTGCGTTTGGAAATTCGAGAAAATGTGCCCTAACGTGCTGGGTTTCGATTTCTAGTTCGACAAAATAGCAAAATATTCTTTTAAAATCTCAAAGTACTAGTTTTGGGAATAATAAGGCAATCTTGGTTTCGAGGGTTTAAAATATTGTATCCTAACGTGTTGGATGTAATATTCCTTCAAAACAAGAGAATCCTAAATTCCAACCCCTGTTAGTTGAGTTTTTTTATCGTATTTTTAAAAACTCTTCAAAGTTTTCAATTTTCAACATTTATACATCTATTAATCGATTAGCTACCAATTTTTGGGCGTTACGAGGGTGCTAATCCTTCCTCATATGTAACCGACTCTCGAACCTATTTTTCTGAATTTCGTAGACCAAAAGCATTGTTTTAATAAATCCAAACCGTTTATTAAAAACAACCGTTTTACGAGGTGATCTGATCACACCTCATCAAAAAAGATTAGTGGTGACTCCTATGTTCGTTTTCATTTTTTAAAATCCAAGTCGATCCCGTTTTATCAAAAAATAGTGTCAATAGTCTTATTACACTCTTTGGAAAGCAGTTTGAGTCCTTCCGTGTCAATAAAAAATCATGTCAAAATTGAAAACAAGGAAGACACCTCCACACACACACACACAAATAATAATAATAATAATAATAATATAACAAAATTAATAAAACTAAACTATGATAATTAAGACTAACCCTTCAAAATATAACTGGGAATTAGGAAAGAGTAAGAGTTGAAAACTAAAGTTTAGGAGATTAATTAAGGCTCATTCATTAAGTTTGCTATTTGAATAACATATATGATACATATCTAAAGTAGTGAATAATCAAAAGTTAGATTCTTTGGAGAAAAGAACCTGTGTGAATTGCAGTTGTGGTGCCAAAGTTAATTGTTATGTGGCCCTATTAAAACCTTTCAAGGGGAAAACAACACATGCACTTTCCCTTTTCTTAGCTTGTATTTACTCACCATATGGAGTTTTGCTGCTACATGCAATTGAAATATATTCCTAGTTAAGTTAAAGGAAAACCCAGAATCCACTTCCCTACTAATTCGTGACATTTCCAAAAATACTAGGCTACCTATACCCAGCTGATTATCAAAAGAATCGTTTTAATGATGAGAGAGTTTGAAACTTGGAAGCTTTTATTCCAAAGGAGGGGACTTGCTGTAAAGGGAACATTGAAAATTAAGAACCAAAGCAATTTGCCTAACGCTTCTTCTCTTATTTCAGTTTATCAAAATCTGACCAAGGGGGAAAATTCTAACTAAATGCATCAATCAATAAACTATGGATTCCTTTTGCATACATCCTTGTCGCATTGCTAGTTTGGTATTAATTTTTTTGCCATACAGGAACTCCTTTTTATAACAACTACTCTTGATTATATTTTATTTTAATCATCTATAATAAAAACATAATTATAAACTACACCTTTTATTGACTTAGTTTTTTATATCAATTTCTTGGCATTGCTACCCGCTTCTTGTAGAATTGCTAGCCATTAAAGAAGCATGTTTATTTTTTAGCTTTGAGGTGAAAGAATGATTTTCTATTAATTGTTAAATGTAGCCGATCTCTCGTCAAATGTAGTAGTCAATTTGAGTTAATTCTACACTTAAGGAGCTTATTTTCTTGGTAATTTAGAATTTTAATTTATATTTTCAGTATTTAGACCTTAGGATTTAAAGTTAATAAAAGTAAGTGTTTTAACACATTTTGTAGATATTGTGACCCAATAGGCCGACTCAGGCCTTAGGTTGTGGTAATGGGTTTAATTAAGTGTGTAGGATGAAGATATAAAGGCTCAATTGACGTGGAAGCAAGGGATGAGCGATGCACAAGCTTCTCGAGCCGTTAAAGCACCAAATAATCGAATGAGGCTGAAATTGGGTGTCATGTCGCGCCATAACCTTAGTGGGCGCCACATACATCGACGTCCGGCCCAAGTAATTTGGAGTTATTTTCATCCGCATAATAAAGCTTATATGAAGACCTAGGACGTGTCGAAGACCTAATTTGGGCTGCTAACACCTCTATAAATAAGACATTAGGGGTTGAATATAATCAAGTCATCCTAGATGCCTTCAAAAACCCTCGTGGTTTTAGATTAATTTCTTTTCATTTTTTAGATACTTTTTTTTCTTAAATTAGTTTTGATTCAATGAGTTATTGATTTAATTAAAGCATTCAGTTTATATTCTCATTTGCACTTGTTTTATTTCGTTATTCCAATTAAGAGATTTGCTACTTCGTTCCTCATTTGATACTTAATCCATGGTTATTCAAATCTCTTTTCTTCTCCAAATCAATCGTATTTCTTACATTGCTTATTCAATTGCAGTTGAGATTATGAATAACATGATTGGCTAAATCAATTAGGAGAGATTAACAAGTAGATGGGGATGTCACTAACGGAGGATTTGAGATTTCTCGAGATGGATTGGTTGGTATAAATTACGTGTTATTAAACTGTTAAGCTTGACAACCCTAATAAGTTATCATAGGGTAGACGAGATCGAAAGATGAAGTCGAATTGAGTAAATCGTAATTTATCCTGGTTGAGAAAGTAATGTCAGGACATAAGCAATATCAACCAATCGATTAAGTTAATTAGAGCTAGGAGGTAATAATTGTCTTAATCGATGACTAATATACTCTAGAACCCCAATCAGGAGTTAGCTGCAAACCTTGAAGCGAGTTAACCTTAAAATAAACTGATCTCAAATGGAGTTATCTCTATTGATTTTGTAAAATAAAAAAAAAGATAACATTGCGGATCCGCTAACTAAAGGCTTAAATCGAGATTATGTTGATAAAACATCGAAAGGAATGAGACTAAAGCCTATGAAAATAAAAGGCACTATGTGAAGGAAAACCCCATCTAGTTGACTGGCGATCCCAAAATCTAGGTTCAAAGGGACAACCTACTTGCATAGACTTGTGAGGTCACTATGGGGTTATTAACCCAAGTCCTTCCTATGTCGTAAACAGTGACTAAAAATGGGATAAGTTAAGCAATACTTTTAGTGACCGTTGTGTCTTTCGGTGAGCCGTGCAACATAAGTCACATATGTGAGAGTGAAGTGGGGTTGCTTCGAGGAGACTATTGGGGCATAGTTCTCTCTAACTCTTGCAGAACTAGGAGATGTTCACGTCCATATGAACATACCCATGAGAACTAAAACTTTGCCAGGGGGAGTAGTTGTGTGAGGTATATCATTGTTTACACAAAAGGTAGAACAGTTCAAGGACATCACGTCTACTGGTTGGCTAGTAAAGTAAATATACTTTCACAAGGAAAGGTTCAAGGGTGGATGTCTGCCTATCCTATACAATTATCGATCGTAGATTCTATCACCACATCGAGTCAATGTTTTTTCCTTAAAATTATCAATTTTTATTCATGTAGGGGATTGTTGGAAAAAATGTAATTTTTTTGAAACTTTGAGACATATTCTCGATTGGTAAAGGTGGAGAGTTGAATCATAAAATTATGGTTTTATATTCTACTCCATGAAACCTTTACAATGGTATACCATATGCTCAAAATGAATGAGTGATGAATGAGAAATTGATGCTCAAAGTAAGCCACTTGTGAATATTTGTTGAGGAAAAGAAAAGCTTAGATCCCACAGTGGTTAAATACCAAGTGTGAGATACGTATATATATGAGAACCCACTTAAGGGTTATTGAATGACTAAGCTTGAAACCTTGCCTTGCGCGCAAGAGGGCTGCAAATCCAAACCCGCCAGGGTTGGGGGCGCACTTGCACGACGTGGGCGATGTGAAATGTTTGGATAGGTCGGGCCCAAAGAGGGCAATACATAATTTATTTTTCTCAGCAAATATTATACAGAATCGTTTTAAAAGGACAAATATCTTGATTTGATTTGATTCCAATCAATTTGATTTGATTTTATTCGAATTGATTTAAAGACGATTTAAAGACTCCTTTAATGAAGATTTGTATCTTTATTCATGGACATTTCCAAAATTCTTCCATATTGAATGCCTATAAAAACCTAAAAAATACTACAGAATTCTTTACACACACAGAACGGATTTATTTCACTCTTGAAAATTCTTTTCTTTTTGTCTCCAAATTTTCAAATGTTTCGGTTATAAAAGAAGGCAAGGTTTGTTCGTTGATCATTGTAGAGGTGCTACTGATGCGATCATATTGTTGTTGTATCCTGAGAGACAAACGACCAACGTTTCTCCGAGTACCATAGGAGCGGCTGAATCTGTCTTAAGGAAACTGTAAAAACAGGCCTCAACGTCTAGTAAAACTCGATTCCCTTATTCGATTTTTAGTTTTTCATAATCTTATTTATTTAATTGGTCTTACAGATATGGTATTTTAAATCTAACTATTTATTTAATTTGTTTATATTTAAATATGGTGTTTTTACATAAATATAAATATTTGTTTATATTATTTGTTCAGATCTTATATTTAATACAACTATTTATATTTATATTTCTTCGCTAATGTATTTTGTCGAACAGAAACATATCTAGTAACCAAATTAGGTCTTAGTGATACTGTGTGAGTACGTGTTAAACTTTGTACGTAGCAAAAAACAAAAGAATTAATGTATCATATTTTATGTTAAGTACTAATTCTCTTATGTCATATCATGATCATATATTTGTTTTATCCATATAAGAATACTTCATCCTAATTAGTTTATTCTTTCCCTTCCCCTAGCCTCTACTTTAGCATCTTTGGGATCAAAATTTCTATATAGAAATTAAAAACTAGAAAAAATTTCTTAATTTATCTTCTTATTCTTTTATTTCTTAATTTATCTTCTTCATTTATTCGTTACTATTTTTCTCAAAAGAAATTCGGTAATATTGAAAAGCTACAAAGAAGGCGAATGAAGGTTTCGCACTAGAGTGGAGCTTGGAATTGATTGAGATATGAGGCGTCAAATTTGCCAGTCGCGCCCCTCACGCTCACTTGCAAACATGCAGTAGTGCCAGTTGCAAAAGGAAGGAAATATATCATCCATATATATATATCAAACTGGATAAGGCTTAGCCCACAAATCTTTTTTTCTTTTCAATCATTGATGTCAGGGATGAGGATATGGATCTAATTCTTTGAATAAATCCTGAAACTTTACATCAATGAATGGACCAAATTATAAGCGAATGCAAATCAGCACATTTTGATCATTCTTACAGTAACAGTAACAGAGAAAGTAAAAGAAAAATAAAAACCGTAAACATAATCTCTTAATCCATTTAGGGAATAAAATTTGAATGTATGATTGGCGCCTGAGAAGGGTGGTGGTCGTTTTCCTTGATATTAAAAGCAGCACCATTTCCTGTCTGCATTCAAAAATAAACCTAATTTCTTTATATTAATAATCGTTACGTTGGTTTATCAAGCCTCCCTTTTACTTCCTCTCCTTTTTTAACCTTGTGGTTTTCGCTAGGTGCGGGTTCTAAGGTCAGTCAAGACAACGAAAATACAAAATATGGTGTTGAAGGTTGCTGCCAATTGGTGACAAAAGTTTCAGACTCCATTGGATCAACTACTTGAGACAACAAGTGTTTTTTTCATTCAATTTGCATGTACTATATATTTCAGGATACTTCATTCTATTTAGGTATGCCAAATATTTGATAGCTTTTATTAAATTATGTATTTGAATATTATATATTTTATTTTATTAATACTAATACTAATATTTTTTATTCCTTTTCAGCAAGCTTCAATAGCAGCTAGGTCTAGAGGGAAGTTATGAGCATTACGTTCATAACTTTCATACTAAGGTTAGCACGATTAATAATATCAACCTATCTATTAATTACACAACCTTAACTATTAATTATGGATTAGTTAAAATTAAAATCGTTTAGGTTGAAAGCCATAGTGCTAATATTCTCCACTCCTATCTCAAGAGTTGCAAGGTCAATGTTTTTTTTTATTTAATAATTTCAAAGTTTTGTTATTATAATACTTTTTTCACTCAATCTTGCATGTGCTACAAATTATGAGTTATTATTATTTTTAATTTTTTAACCTATTTAATAACTATTTTTAACCCCTTTACCTTTTTTTTTTGTTTGTTTGAGTAAATAAGCCCTTTACTCTTTTACTAATACTACTAGAATTTTATTTATGTATTTGGTTTTTCAGAACTCTGCACCATTTCAGCACACGAACGGCATGTCAAATATTTCAAAATTTCAATAAATTAATTTTATATTTGAATATTTTATTAATCAAATATTTATATTTTTTAGTATTCTCCGCTCATATCTCAATAGACTTAAGGTAAGAAAAAATATAATGTAATTTATTTATCTAATAATAGATTTTTATTTACTTATGTTACTATTATAATAATTAATATATTGAATAAATAAGTTTCCTAACATTATTGCATTTTTTTATATATCTAATGGTTGTCTAAATATAGATTAGATTATAAAATTAAAATTATTAATTCCAAGTATTTAATAAAATAAATAAATAAATAAAAGATTATAATATTTGTATTTTTTAAAATAGTATAAAAAAGGATAAAAATAAATTTATAATCATTATAAAATAAAGAGAGATAGAGAGAGTAAAGAACAAAGAAAATATGGGAAGCAATAGAGAATGTATTTTATTGATCAATAGGATGATTACAATACTTCTTCAAAGTCTCTATTTATAGACATGACAAGTATAAATGAAGTAGAGATCTAATTCTAATGACTATTAGAATTTAAAGTACATCAAAACTTATCTTGATCTTGATGGACATCCACTTAATAAGATATTCATAACACTCCACCTTGGATGCCCATTGGTAGATAATGTGCCTCATTAAAACCTTATTAGAAAAAACCCTATGGGATAAAAAACCTAAGTAAGGAAAAAGAGTACACAATCTTCTATTACAAGATGCTTAGTTAAAAACCTTTACCATGAAAATCCAATGGGACAAAACCTTGGTTAAAGGAAAAATGTACAACTTGTTTTTAGACTTCCCCTAATGACAACATTACATTACATCTTTGAGTCGACACATTCCAATATTGTGTAGTAGCCTTTCAAATATTGAAGTTGGCAATGCCTTACTAAAAAGATCTGCTAAATTATCACTAGAATGAATTTGTTGAACATTTATATCACCTCTTTTCTCAAGATTCTGGGTGAAGAATAATTTTGGTGAAATATGTTTCGTTTTGTCACCTTTGATGTAATCACCCTTCAATTAAGCTATACATGCTGCATTATCTTCGTATAAGATAGTTTGTATCTTTTCCTATAAAGGCAAATTACATATCTTTTGCATATGTTGGGTTAATAACTGATAAGCTATAAAAGTAACATATTTTAATCACATTCTTAATGCGTTTTTGGATGATTAATTATGCAAATTAGTGAATTTGATGCTCCTTGTAACACCCCGAACGCGAGACCGTCACCGGAGTCGAACACGAGGTGTTAACAAACTTTAAAAATTTTCCAGACATTGCCAATCTGCGTAATAGTTGCTTTAAAAATCATATCTTGAGTTCAGAAACTCGGAATCCAGTTCTGTAAATTTTCCCTGAAACTAGACTCATATGCCCATCTACATATTTTTTTCTAGAATTTTTGGTCAGGCAAATTAGTACAGTTTATTAGTCAAAGTCTCCCATGTTACAGGGATCGACTACCCTGACCTTTGCGCATTACGACTTGGATATCTCCCTGTACAGAGCTTCAATACTGATGCCGTTTGTTTATATAGAAACTAGACTCAGAGAGGAATCTATACATATATAGCTTGACTCCTAATTGTCTCTGGTTAATTTATAATGAATTTCCAAAGTCGGAACAGGAAATCCAGAAACCGTTCTGGCCCTGTCTCACGAGAACCTGAATATCTCGCAACATACTGTCCGTATGATTGTTTCGTTACTTTCCTATAAAAATAGATTCATCAAGGTTCGTTTAAATAATTTATTCACTATTTAATTCTATTCCTACTATTTTTAGTGATTTTCCAAATCTACATCACTGCTGCTGTCAGCATCTGCCTTTAAGGTAGATTTTACCTATTTCATGGTTTCCATGATTCAACTAGCCCTTTTTGCATAAATAGCACAATTTATGAAAGTGATTAACCATTCCCATGGCCAATCCTTGTCAAGCATATCCACACCAAATGATTATAACATTATACTCAAACACATATAAGCCATTTTCGCATGGCTATCCAAAATTTGTACAAGTCCAAAGGGTCCACGACCCACAACAAACGGGTAGTCCTATACATGCCATTTCGAAGTTCAACCAAAATTGTACCAAAAGGGGGCTTTGATAGTGTGGGCGACTTTGACCTCAAGATCCCGAGTCCGATAGCTGGAGAACCAAATCTATAAAACAGAGGAGCAATGAAACGGAGTAAGCAATTTATGCTTAGTAAGTTTTGAGCAAGGAATTCCAGCACAACAAAAGTATAGCATTCAAATAGCTAAACGGATAATTTCATATGCACAAATTTTCGATATCATACTTGCTTCACATTATCAACCCTTATGTACATACACAAAAGATCAACTTAACCAAAGGCCGGTAGCTCGTTTATCAACTGAGCGAATACTTATTTGTAAGGGCTCAACTAAATTCAAGCACATACGAAACATACCTCAATGTTGGGATGTTTCTAGAGTATTAACTGAAATTTTTACAGCAAGATCATTCATTCCCAAATCACGTACCTTCGGAATTTAACCGGATATAGCTCCTCGTTCAAATGTCTTCGGGACATAGCCCGGTTATAGTAACTCGCACAAATGCCTTCGGGACTTAACCCGGATTTAGTAACTCGCACAAATGCCTTCGGGCTTAGCCCGGAATTAGTATCTCGCACAAATGCCTTCGGATCTTAGTCCGGATTTAGTATCTCGCACAAATGCCTTCGGATCTTAGTCCGGATTTAGTATCTCGCACAAATGCCTTCGGATCTTAGTCCGGATATGGTCACTTAGCACAAAGCCTTCGGGACTTAGCCCGGACATCGTTCAAATAACCATGCACATTTAACAATAAATCATGGCACATTCGTATTTCATTTTCGTTAGCAAAACTCGAACACAAGACACTTATCATTCTTGCAATTTCGGCTCAATAGCCACACACAAAGAGTATGATTTTGATTTGCTTAAAACATGATCTAATCGAATCTTAATTTAAGCTCTCTTACTCAAGAACTTACCTCGGGTGTTGTCGAACGATTCCGATAGCTATTCGACCACTTTTTCCTTCCCTTTATCGGATTTATTTCCCCTTTGCTCTTGAGCTTAATTAAACAAATAAATTGATTTAATCATTTGAGCATCGAAAAGAGGAACACAAGGCACTTAGCCCATATTTATACATTAGACATTAAAGTCACATATGTATGGAATCATGAATCAAACTCAACATTTTAGCTAATTTTTTTTTCCTCTTGGCCGAATATGCATGTCCATTTTGGGGCCGATTTCAACACTTAATACATTCTACAAGTATGGTCACTTGTATTGACTAAACACCCTTTTGTTTCAAGTTCAAAACTTGGCTAATACGCACATATATACACTAGTAAAGCATCCTCTCCCTTTCCATCAATTTAACACATGCATTGCTCATTAACATACAAAAGTTATATTCGGCCTTAGCACACAACTTGCTAGCCGATTCTTCCCCATCTAGCAACCAATGCACATATGTGCTCACTCAAAAATGCTAAAAAGGAGATTCAAGAATCATCAATCCACCATCACATGCATCATTAACAAGCTTCATATTTAGCATGCAATGGCATTAACACAAAAGCCACCTAGGCCGAATATCATCCCCATGACATAGCAAGGATTTGAACCATGGGCTAATTAGAACTCAAGCTAGCAACTAAAATATGCATGCATCTCATGGAACATCACCAAACATACCTTAGCCTAGTCACATGCATGGCCGAACCTCTTCAACCTTTCTTCTTCCTTCCTCCTTAAAATTTTCAGCCAAATGAAGATGAAAAGGGATGAACAAAATTTTCTCCTTTCTTTTCTTTAACTCACGGCAATGGGGGGGGGAAACAACTACACACATTTTTTTTTTGTATTCATCATACTCCTTTTCATTATTTTATGCCCATGCTCCTTATTTTATTTCTCCTAACATACCTCACTAACATAACATGTTTGTGACATGTTTCCACTCATGATGCATTAACACAACATGTCTATGACATGTCCTGCCCATCACACTTGGTCTACCATGCTTGTCATGGCCGGCCACTACTAGTAGGGGGGAATTTGACATGCAAGTCCCCCCTTTTTCCACATGCTCTAATAGGTCCTTACGCATTGACCTATCACATTTTAAAATTTTCTCACATAAGTCCTATTCGATGAAATTCACTTACAATTAACAAAATTCAAACACGAAATTTTCACACATGCACATGTACATATAATGAGCATCAATTATGACGGTTAATAATTTTTACAACTCGGTTTAGCGGTCCCGAAACCACTTCCCGACTAGGGTCAATTTTAGGCTGTCACAACTCTCCCCCACTTAAGAAATTTTCATCCCCGAAAAGCTTACCGGTAAATAGGTTTGGGTATCATTCTTTCATCGAGCTCTCGGTTTCCCAAGTAGCTTCCTCGATCCCGTGTTTGAGCCATAACACCATCACTAACGGAACCCTTTTGTTTCGCAACTCCTTCACTTCACGAGCTAGGACACGCATCGGTTCTTCTTCATAACTCATATTGGCTTGAATTTCAACCTCTGATGGGCTAATTATGTGCAATGGATCAGATCGATAGCGTCGAAGCATCGAAACATGAAAGACGTCGTGAATCTTTTCAAGCTCAGGGGGCAAAATCAATCTATACGCAACCGGACCAACTCGTTCGGAGATTTCGTACGGCCCAATGAATCTCGGGCTCAACTTGCCCTTACGGCCAAACCTGAGTACCTTTTTCCAAGGCGAAACTTTAAGGAACACTTTATCTCCCACCTGATATTCAATGTTCTTTCGTTTCAAATCCGCATACGATTTTTGACGATCTGTGGCTGCTTTCAGACTTTCACGGATTACCTTTACTTTCTGTTCGGCATCTTTAATCAAATCAACTCCGAAAATTTTACTTTCACCGAGCTCGGTCCAAAACAATGGTGTACGGCATTTACGACCGTACAAAGCCTCGTAAGGTGCCATCTTAATACTTGATTGAAAACTATTGTTGTAAGCGAATTCAATCAAAGGTAAATACCGTTCCCATTAACTACTGAACTCGAGGATGCAACATCTCAACATATCCTCAAGTATCTGAATTATCCGCTCAGATTGACCATCGGTTTGGGGATGAAAAGCAGTGCTAAAATGCAGCTTGGTACCCAAAGCTTCTTGCAATTTCCTCCAAAATCGTGAGGTGAATCTCGGATCTCTATCCGACACGATAGAAATAGGTACCCCGTGTAATCTCACAATCTGAGAAACATACAATTCGGCTAGTTTATCCAATGAAAAATCCGTACGCACGGGGATAAAGTGAGCCGACTTAGTCAGTCTATCAACAACAACCCAAATCGCATCCTTCTTACTTGTTGACAATGGCAGTCCGGACACAAAGTCCATTGTGACTCGATCCCATTTCCACTCGGGTATCATGATCGGCTGAAGTAATCCTGAAGGCACTTGATGTTCCGCTTTCACTTGTTGACATATTAAACATCTCGAAACAAAGTCGGAGATGTCTCGTTTCATACCATGCCACCAAAACCAACGTTTCAAATCGTTGTACATTTTCGTACTCCCCGGGTGAATTGACATTCGGCTACAATGGGCTTTGTTCAGATCATCGAAATGAGTTCTGAATTCCTTGGAACACACAAACGACTTCTGAATCTCAAACAATCATCATCATCAATTTGAAACTCCGATTCCTTGTTCGGAGCACACTAAGCCCGTTTTGCAACCAATTCATCATCAACTTTCTGGGCTTCACGAATTTGATGAATCAATAATGGTTTGGCTTTTAATTCAGCTACTAACACATTGTCGGGTAGAACAGACAAGTGCACATTCATCGCTCGTAAAGCAAACAATGATTTCCGGCTTAAGGCGTCCGCAACCACATTAGCCTTTCCCGGGTGGTAATCAATGACAAGCTCGTAATCTTTCAACAACTCAAGCCAACGTCTTTGTCACAGATTTAAGTCTCTTTGAGTCATCAAATATTTGAGACTTTTGTGATCCGAAAATACATGGCACTTTTCACCAAATAAGTAATTTCGCCATATTTTTAAAGCAAATACGATGGCAGCTAGTTCAAGATCATGGGTCGGATAATTTTCCTCATGTGGCTTTAATTGTCTCGATGCATAGGCCACCACTCGACCTTCTTGCATCAATACGTAACCCAACCCAAGTAGGGATGCGTCACTATAAATGACAAACTCTTTGCCTGATTCGGGTTGCACTAAAATTGGAGCTTCAGTCAAATAAGTTTTCAGGTGATCGAAACTTTTCTGACATTTCTCCGTCCATTCGAACTTAACATCCTTTTGAAGTAGCTTCGTCATTGGTGTGGCTATCATCGAGAAACCTTTTACAAATCGTCGGTAATAACCGGCGAGCCCCAGGAAGCTCCAAACTTCGGTAATATTTCTTGGAGGCTTCTAGTTAAGTATGGCTGAAATTTTGCTCGGGTCAACTCGAATACCCGATGCGGATACCACATGACCCAAGAAGCTAACCTCTCTTAACCAGAACTCACACTTACTGAACTTAGCATATAACTGCTTATCCCGCAAAATTTGCAACACCAGTCTCAGGTACTCAGCATGTTCGGTCTCATCTCTTGAATAGACCAAGATGTCATCAATGAACACAACTACGAACCGATCCAAATATGGTCTGAAGATCCGATTCATCAAATCCATAAATACCGCAGGGGCATTAGTGAGCCCAAACGGCATCACTAAGAACTCGTAGTGACCATATCTCGTCCTGAAGGCAGTTTTGGGTATGTCCGATTCTCGAATTCGCAACTGATAATAGCCCGATCTCAGATCTATTTTTGAGAACATTGAGGCTCCCTTCAGTTGGTCGAACAAATCATCGATACGCGGTAACGGATATTTGTTCTTTATCGTCACTTTATTCAGTTGACGATAGTCAATGCACAACCTCATGGTTCCGTCCTTCTTTTTCACGAACAATATTGGTGCACCCCAAGGTGAGAAACTTGGTCGAGCAAAACCTCTATCCGTCAATTCTTGCAACTGAGCTTTCAACTCTTTAACTCGGTTGGTGCCATACGATACGGAGCTATCGAAATCGGCGTAGTCCCAGGTACAAGCTCAATACCAAACACTACCTCCCGAACAGGTGGTAAACCCGGTAATTCTTCAGGAAAAACATCATGGTATTCACAAACCACCGGCACAGATTCGGGTTTCTTTTCTAATTCTTTGTCATCAAGTACATACGCAAGGTATGCTTCGCACCCTTTTCTTACATATTTCTGGGCCAACATTGTTGATATTACAGCTGGCATCCCCTCCAAGTCCGTAGACTCAACTCAGATTACTTCGTTATTTGCGCACCTCAAATCAATAGTCTTGCTTTTGCAATTCACAACCGCATCATGCGCGGTCAACCAATCCAAACCAAGAATAACATCAAATTCATCAAACGGCAAAAGCATCAAGTCCGCCGGAAAATAGGAACCTCAAATTTCTAGGGGACATTTCTTACACACTTTGTCGACAAGCATGTAACGACCCAAGGGATTTGACACCCGAATTACGAACTCAGTAGACTCAATAGGTAAAGTCTTACTGGATGCTAAGGTTTCACATATGTAAGAATGAGTAGAACTGGGGTCAATCAAAGCAATTACATTAGTATCAAAGAGAGTAAAAGTACCGGTAATAACATCAGGCGAAGAAGCATCCTCGCGGGCACGTATAGCATAAGCTCTAGCAGGCGCACGAGCCTCGGATCTGGTCGTAGCATCTCTAGATCCTCTCTGACCACCACTAGCATTGCCCGTATTTCCAGATGGTCTACCTCGAGCAGTGGTAGCACCCGGTTTCCCACTCTGATTTACATTCTGTTCAGACAACCTCGGGCAATCTTTAATGAAGTGGTCAACTGATCCGCACTTGTAACAGGAGCGGTCAGGGAATCTACAACTCCCCGAATGCAATTTACCGCAATATCGACATTTCGTTCTGTCTCGACGTTCATTCCCAACACTGGCGACCGAAGTGCCTCGTGTACCCACAGGGGGTCGATCACGATCTCGTCTAAAAAGGCCCGAAGTGCCTCTCGACCAGCCCACATCATCTCAAAATTTCTTCGATGCCTGTTGAAGAGACTTTCCCGAAGATCTTTTACGAAACTCTCCAGTTCCCTCATCAACTTTTTGTTTTTTTTTCTAAGCTCTTCGGCTTTACAAGCTCGCTCGACAAGTACTACGAACTCTCGTATTTCAAGAACGCCAACGAACATTTTTATATCTTCATTCAGCCCATCCTCGAAGCGTTTACACATGATAGCCTCAGACGAAACACATTCCCGAGCGTATTTGCTAAGTCTAACAAATCTTCGCTCGTAATCAGTAACCGACATGGAACCTTGCTTATGCTCAAGAAATTTCTTCCGTTTTTGATCAACAAATCTCTGACTGATATACTTTTTCCGAAACTCAGTTTGGAAAAACTCCCAAGTTACTTGCTCTCGAGGCACAACAGAAGTCAGAGTACTCCACCAATAGTAGGCAGAATTGCGTAGCAAGGAGATAGTACACTTTAGGCATTCATCGGGTGTACAAGATAGCTCATCGAGTACCCGGATAGTGTTGTCCAACCAAAATTCAGCTTGCTCGGCATCGTCGCTATCTGTAGCCTTAAATTCAGTAGCCCCATGTTTTCGGATTCTGTCAACTGGGGGCTTATTTGACCTTATTTGGTCAGTTACCGGAGGTATTGTAGGTGCGGGGGTGGTATTAGTCGGGAAGGGAGGTTGTGGAACAGACGTATTAGTTCGAATGTATTGGTTGAACCAATCATTCATCACGCTATAGAAAGCTTGTCTAGCTTCCTCATTCGGGTTACTAGCATTAGATTGAGAGTCCGCCGGCGCTGTCCCTTGTGCGGGAGCAGGCACTACACTCTCAAGATCATCAGCTACCTCTCGGTCGGGATCGGGATCCATTACTATAAATAAACACATTTACAATTGTCAGAAATCACCACACTATCAAGTAATCACATAAAATGGCATGTATAGCTAGACCCAACGCATTACGGTAGTCCTAGAATCGACTAAACCGTAGCTCTGATACCAATCAAATGTAACACCCCGAACCCGAGACCGTCACCGGAGTCAAACACGAGGTGTTAACAGACTTTAAAAATTTTCCAGACACTGCCAATCTGCGTAATAGTCGCTTTAAAAATCATATCTTGAGTTCAGAAACTCGGAATCCAGTTCCGTAAATTTTCCCTGAAACTAGACTCATATACCCATCAACATATTGTTTTCTAGAATTTTAGGTTGGGCCAATTAGTACAGTTTATTAGTCAAATTCTCCCATGTTACAGGGATCGACTACCCTGACCTTTGCGCATTACGACTTGGATATCTCCCTGTACAGGGCTTCAATACTGATGCCGTTTGTTTCTATAGAAACTAGACTCAGAGAGGAATCTATAAATATATATCTTGACTCCTAATTGTCTCTGGTTAATTTATAATGAATTTCCAAAGTCGGAACAGGAAATCCAGAAACCGTTCTGGCCCTGTCTTACAAGAACCTGAATATCTCTTAACATACTGTCCGTATGATTGTTTTGTTACTTTCCTATGAAAATAGATTCATCAAGGTTCGTTTACAAAATTTATTCACTATTTAATTCCATTCCTACTATTTTTAGTGATTTTCCAAATCTACATCACTGCTGCTGTCAGCATCTGCCTTTAAGGTAGATTTTACCTATTTCATGGTTTCCATGATTCAACTAGCCCTTTTTGCATAAATAGCACAATTTATGAAAGTGATTAACCATTCCCATGGCCAATCCTTGTCAAGCATATCCACACCAAATGATTATAACATTAAACTCAAACACATATAAGCCATTTTCGCATGGCTATCCAAAATTTGTACAAGTCCAAAGGGTCCACGACCCACAACAAACGGGTAGTCCTATACATGCCATTTCGAAGTTCAACCAAAATTGTACCAAAAGGGGGCTTTGATAGTGTGGGCGACTTTGACCTCAAGATCCCGAGTCCGATAGCTGGAGAACCAAATCTATAAAACAGAGGAGCAATGAAACGGAGTAAGCAATTTATGCTTAGTAAGTTTTGAGCAAGGAATTCCAGCACAACAAAAGTATAGCATTCAAATAGCTAAACGGATAATTTCATATGCACAAATTTTCGATATCATACTTGCTTCACATTATCAACCCTTATGTACATACACAAAAGATCAACTTAACCAAAGGCCGGTAGCTCGTTTATCAACTGAGCGAATACTTATTTGTAAGGGCTCAACTAAATTCAAGCACATACGAAACATACCTCAATGTTGGGATGTTTCTAGAGTATTAACTGAAATTTTTACAGCAAGATCATTCATTCCCAAATCACGTACCTTCGGAATTTAACCGGATATAGCTCCTCGTTCAAATGCCTTCGGGACATAGCCCGGTTATAGTAACTCGCACAAATGCCTTCGGGACTTAACCCTGATTTAGTAACTCGCACAAATGCCTTCGGGCTTAGCCTGGAATTAGTATCTCGCACAAATGCCTTCGGATCTTAGTCCGGATTTAGTATCTCGCACAAATGCCTTCGGATCTTAGTCCGGATATGGTCACTTAGCACAAAGCCTTCGGGACTTAGCCCGGACATCGTTCAAATAACCATGCACATTTAACAATAAATCATGGCACATTCGTATTTCATTTTCATTAGCAAAACTCGAACACAAGATACTTATCATTCTTGCAATTTCGGCTCAATAGCCACACACAAAGAGTATGATTTTGATTTGCTTAAAACATGATCTAACCAAATCTTAATTTAAACTCTCTTACTCAAGAACTTACCTCGGGTGTTGTCGAACGATTCCGATAGCTATTCGACAACTTTTTCCTTCCCTTTATCGGATTTATTTCCCCTTTGCTCTTGAGCTTAATTAAACAAATAAATTGATTTAATCATTTGAGCATCGAAAAGAGGAACACAAGGCACTTAGCCCATATTTATACATTAGACATTAAAGTCACATATGTACGGAATCATGAATCAAACTCAACATTTTAGCTAATTTTTTTTTCCTCTTGGCCGAGTATGCATGTCCATTTTGGGGCCGATTTCAACACTTAATACATTCTACAAGTATGGTCACTTGTATTGACTAAACACCCTTTTGTTTCAAGTTCAAAACTTGGCTAATACGCACATATATACACTAGTAAAGCATCCTCTCCCTTTCCATCAATTTAACACATGCATTGCTCATTAACATACAAAAGTTATATTCGGCCTTAGCACACAACTTGCTAGCCGATTCTTCCCCATCTAGCAACCAATGCACATATGTGCTCACTCAAAAATGCTAAAAAGGAGATTCAAGAATCATCAATCCACCATCACATGCATCATTAACAAGCTTCATATTTAGCATGCAATGGCATTAACACAAAATCCACCTAGGCCGAATATCATCCCCATGACATAGCAAGGATTTGAACCATGGGCTAATTAGAACTCAAGCTAGCAACTAAAATATGCATGCATCTCATGGAACATCACCAAACATACCTTAGCCTAGTCACATGCATGGCCGAACCTCTTCAACCTTTCTTCTTCCTTCCTCCTTAAAATTTTCAGCCAAATGAAGATGAAAAAGGATGAACAAAATTTTCTCCTTTCTTTTCTTTAACTCACGGCAATGGGGGGGAACAACTACACACATTTTTTTTGTATTCATCATACTCCTTTTCATTATTTTATGCCCATGCTCCTTATTTTATTTCTCCTAACATACCTCACTAACATAACATGTTTGTGACATGTTTCCACTCATGATGCACTAACACAACATGTCTATGACATGTCCTGCCCATCACATTTGGTCTACCATGCTTGTCATGGCCGGCCACTACTAGTAGGGGGGAATTTGACATGCAAGTCCCCCCTTTTTCCACATGCTCTAATAGGTCCTTACGCATTGACCTATCACATTTTAAAATTTTCTCACATAAGTCCTATTCAATGAAATTCACTTACAATTAACAAAATTCAAACACGAAATTTTCACACATGCACATGTACATATAATGAGCATCAATTATGACGGTTAATAATTTTTATGACTCGGTTTAGTGGTCCCGAAAACACTTCCCGACTAGGGTCAATTTTGGGCTGTCACACTCCTAATTCTTTAAATTCATGTTTTTATACTTAGGAGAACATTTAGGAGTGAAATAAGCAAAAAAAAGCCAAAATTGGAAAAATAGAGCTATTTTTAGGAGCCACACGGCCTGGGCATTTCCACACGGGCTGGGCACACGTCTTTGTGAGCCACACGGGCTGAACACATGCCTATGTGCCAGCCCGTGTCGATATCGCACCCCGCTTCCCAAATACGCGAAAAAACCAAGTTTTAGGTTTTCTGAGCATTCTAAAGTCTATAAATACCTATTAGAAGAAGACATAAGGGGAGCCATCAGAGAAGATCAAAGAAAACACTCGAAGAACACCATTGGAATCAACTCAGAAGTGGATCTCCATCAAGATCGAAGATCTCTTTTTAATTTCTTTCAAAGTTTTATTGAGTTTCTTTATGTCTTGTGGTTATTCTGACTTTGAGATGTTTTCATTCAGGATTATGAACTAATTCTCTAGATACCTAGGAAGGATGAAACCTATGATGAATCATTTTATTTAATATCTGTTTTTATGTGATAAATACTTGATTCTTGTTCTCAATTATGTATGCTTATTTCTTATATTAATATTTCTTGGATATTAATTCATGTTTAATGTGCTTAATTCAATGGAGCAAAAGTCTCTATTTAAGAGTAGATCTAGCATAATTGAGTGGAGTTGCATGCAATCCTAGAAATAGGACGACATAAATCTACTAGACTAGAGCCAAATCTAATAGGAGAATCCATAGATCGAGTTAATGCAACGATAGGGGTTTTAATTTGAAAGAGATTTCAACTAATCAACCTAGAGTTAGTTGTTCTTACTCTCGAAAGAGATATTAACGTAATTTAGGGATTTCTACGATCAAGACACAAGTGAATAAACCGTTTAATTCAGATTCATAATAATAGGTAAAGTCTAGGTGGATTCTTTGCTGGGTATTGTCTATCTCATTGGTTAATGTTTGATTATTTCCTTGATTATTTCTCTGTTTCGTTCTTAGTTAAATTAGTTTAGTAAATTTAGATTAAAACACATCACTCTAAATTTTCAACTAAATAATAGAAAAATGGTAATTACTAATACTTTTAGTCCTCGTGGATATGATATTCTCTACTCACCATAGCTATACTATTGTTCGATAGGTGCGCTTGCCTTTGTCATATTTATAGTTAGTTTACTGACCATCAAGTTTTTTGGCGTCGTTGCCGGGGACTAAAATATTAAGAACACTTTATTTTTATTAATTTAGCCATTTTTTATTTTATTTTATTTTATTTAGTTAATTTTTACATTCTAATTTTTCTTTTATTTGCTTATGGCAGGTTCTTTTAGTTTATGGCTAGAAGAAACTCGTCAGGACCATTACTGTTTGATAGTGAAATTGAAAGTACAGCTCGTAGAAACCGTAGAGAAAAAAGGCAAAGTCGAGAAAATTTAGTAGATGAACAAGAGGTCATTGTTATTACTGAGGAGATGAGTGACAATCAGAATAATCAGCTACCTCCTGCAGTTGATGTAGATTCAGATCTTATTCCTCGTACTATGTACGATTATGCCAAGCCCACTCTAACTGGGGATGAATCGAGTATTGTAAAACCCACCATTGCTGCAAATAATTTTGAACTAAAGCCGAACACTATTCAAAAGATACAACAGTGTGTTCAGTTCGATGGTTTGCAAGACGAAGATCCAAATACTCATTTGGCTAATTTTCTGGAAATCTATGACACTTTTAAGATAAATGGCACCACTGACGGTGCCATTCATTTACGGTTATTCCATTTCTCGTTAAGGAAAAAAAAGCTAAATAGTGGTTAAATTCTTTACCACAAGGTTCAATTACCACAAGGGCTCAAATAACCGAGAAGTTCCTTCTAAAGTACTTCCCACCGGCTAAGACAGCCAAGTTGAAGAATAATATCTCTTCCTTCGTGCAAATCGTTTTAGAAACGTTATATAATGCATGGGAGAGGTATAATGACTTATTGAGACGGTGCCCTCACCATGGGTTACCTTTATGGTTACAAGTTCAAACCTTCTACAACGGTTTGAATCCCTCAACAAGGTAGCTGATTGAAGCAGCAGTCGATGAAACTTTGAATAATAAAACACCCGAAGCAGCTTATGAATTTATTAAGGGATGACACTGAATAATTATCAGTGGCAAATCATGAGGATAAAGCCGATGAAAGCAACCGGTGTTTTCAACTTAGATGCAACCACCATGTTTTCAAATCAGGTAGAACTTTTAAATAAGAAATTGATTGTTTATATGTTTCTACGTAGGTACATTTGATGATGCAATGCGATGCAAATGGAGAAGGAATGAATAATCTAAAATGTTTACCCTTTGCTCCTAGCACATAGAACAAACAAATCAATTATATGGGTAATAATTCTAGGCCTCAAAATAACCCTTATGGTAACAACTATAATGAAGATTGAAGGAACCATCCCAATTTCTCTTGGGGTGGTTAAGGAAATCAAATAACACAACCCCCTCTAGGATTCCAACAACAACCTTACCAGCAAGAGAAAATGCCGAACCTTGAGGAGATGTTGACGAAGTTTATCTCGATGTTAGAAACGCATTTTCAGAACACTGAGGTAGCACAAAAAAATCAACAAGCTTCGATTCAAGGGCTCAAGAACCAAATAGGTCAGCTTGCGAAGTTAATTTCAGAATGACCACAAGGTAGTTTGCTTAGCAATACTGAAACTAACCCAAGGGAGTAGCTTCATGCAATTACTGTTCGAGATGAAGAAGGGTTAGTCAAATATGAAATTGTGGTAAATAACGATAAGGTTGAGGTAAGCTAGAAAAAGCAAAAACTAGTTGCCAAAGAGTATAAACCTCGAGTGCCATACCTTAACACGACGAAGGGGAACCACACGAACGAACAAATTGGTAAATTTCTCAAACTCCTAAAAAATTACATATTAACTTACTATTTGTTGAAGCTCTTTCGCAGATGCCCAATTATGTCAAATTTTTAAAAGAGCTGTTGGCAAACAAACAGAAGTTAGACAATTCACCGACTGTGGAACTCAATATAATTTGCTTGGCCATCTTACAAAATAAACTACCCAACAAACTGAAAGATCCAGGGAGCTTTACTATTCCTTGTTTAATTGGTAGTTTAAACATTGATAATTTTTTGGCTAATTTAGGGGCTAGTATTAATGTCATGCCCTATAAAATGTTTAAACAATTAGGTATTAGAAAACCCACACAAACTAGGATGAGTATTCAATTAGCAGATAGAATCATTAGATATCCTAAGGGTGTTATTGAGGATGTGCTTGTTAAAATAGATAAATTCATATTCCCCGTGACTTTGTTGTGTTGGACACGGATGAGGGTAGTGAGGTACCTTTAATTTTAGGACGACCCTTTTTAGCAACTACTAAGACTATATTAGATGTTAGTAAAGCTGAATTAGTACTTCGTGTAAGTGATGAAACGATTACTCTCCATGCTCGTGATTCTGTTAGAACATCTATTGATCGAAATGATTTTAAATGTTCTGTTAATGCGAGTAATCATGTGGCTCAACCTTCTTTACAAGAAATTCCTCGTGAAAATATGATGGAGCCATGTTTCCATCAAGAGGACAAAAATAGAACAATTTATGAACAATGAATGCTACAACCCTGTGAATTAGATGAATGGCGAACACATGTCAAGGAGAAATCAAAAGAGCACGATGAAGAGCCAAAGCGATGCCATGATGAGCATGTGGATGGAACGAACCAATTTAAGGTTGGGGACAAAGTACTACTAGACAAAATAGACCTACGAATTGCCCCTTCGGAGCTTGATGTAAACAGATCAAACCCATTTACGGTGCTGAATGTCTTCCCCTATGGTATAGTCGAGGTAACTCATTCTAAATTTGGCATATTTAAGGTAAATAATACTCGATTTACACCTTATTTTGGTAGAGCAATTGATAGCGATAAATAGGAGCCTCGACTCTGCGAATCGTCATGACCGTACGAATACAAGGTAAGTCGAGCTTAAACTCTAAATAAGCGCTTATCGGGAGGTGACCCGAGTGTTAACATACTACTAATTCTTTTAATTTTATTTCACGTTATTTTTAAAACTAATTAATTTACAAAAAAAATTAAAATGTTTTTGACCCACACGGCCTAAACACACGGGCGTGTCCCAGGCCGTCTGCACAATAAGGGGTTCGACAGTGTGTTACACAGCCTGGCCACATGGCTATGTGACCCATACGGCCTGGACACACAGGCGTGTCCTTGGCCATGTGGATCCTAACACTTAATATTTCAAAAATTTGAAGGTTACATGGCTTAGAATTGTCCACACGATTGTGTGAAACTTGGAGCTAATTTTTTCAATTTTATTTCAAATCAAAGAGTTACACGAGCATGGCACATGGCTGTGTACGAGACACGGCTGGGACACACGGGCTTGTGGATCTCACACGGGTGTGGGAGAAGCGAAGGCAGTCACACACGGCCTAGCACACGATCGTGTGTGCCACAGAGCCTAGACACACGGGCGTGTTCGAGGCCGTGTAAAGACTGGGTTGAAAATTTTTATCGTACACAGGCTACTAAAGGCCTACATGGGCGTGTGACACAACCTTGTAGCCCAACACAGGCCCTTACATGACCATGTCACCCATTTAAACCCTAATTTCCTTTTCATTTCATTTTTTCCTCTTCCCACCCTGAAAAGAAACCATAGCTGCCACTCACCATCCCCCACCGCCGATCTACTTTCCCTCAATAGTCTGGCCACCTTCCCAATTCCCCTTTCTTTTCCTTCCATTCCCATTCCTTCCCAACCGCCCCTAACCACACCAAATCCCTCATTCTCGCCGTGCTACGCCCAAACCAGCTAGCCTCTTCCCCTTCATTGTATCCCCATAGACCTCCCCCTTCGCACCACGCATCTTTCCCCCTCCTTTACCCACGTCTAGCCCTTATTGACCAACCCCCACGCCTTTCACCCACCAACCACGCATAGCCTCGTCCATCCCTTGTGCCGACCACCGAACCATCAACGCTCGCCCTGCCATGACCACCATTGCTACCACTATCGGTTTAGCCATTTTACCCTTTGTATTTAATTATTTTTTATTTTTATTTCATTTATATTCTGACTTATTTTATTTTGTCCTTCTTTTATTTTGTTTTTAGTATTTATTTTTCATATTATTTTTCTTCATATTATTTTATTTTTTACTGTTATTTTATTTCTTTTAGTTATTATATTGTTTTTTATATTTTTTCTTTTGATTTTAACTTTAGTACTATTATTGTTAGCCTTTCACTACATTTATTCTTAGTATTTTTCTTAATATAGTTTTTCTTCTTTTTATGCTTAGTTAACATGATTGTTAGATTAAGTCACCAGTTGTGGCATGATTACGTATTAGCATATTCTGTTTTAGGAATAAATTATCTATCTAGGCCACTTAGATGTTTTTGTTCGTCATGAGCGCACTGTTGTGACGTATTTGAATTTGCATTTTGATTTGTCGGCTCCTCTGTTGTTTAATTGGTGAGACTTATTTTATTTTTTTGATAGTGATTTTTTGATAGTGATTTTTTTTTATTTTCAGGCACACCATGACAAACACTCTCCGTAAATCTAAGGTCACCATTCCTGCTTCAGAAACGCAAAAAACTCTAGGCGCGACCTCTTCGTCAGGCGCTTCTACCGAGGCCCGACATCTATATCTCTAATTTTTACAAGGTTCTCATGAGGACCTATATTAGCAGCTCCACCTGGGCCACTCAGTTTAGGTCAATGTATTGATTGGGTCATTTTGGAGCAGGTCCAGTTAGCAGATAGCGTGCGCGCCATCATTGCCACATCCTCATGGGACTTGTTCTTTTCCATCATTGAGTGCACATACATGGAGCTGGCTTTAGAGTTCTGTTTTACATTTATTCTACAGCATGTGATGACGACCCATGACAAGTCGGGCACCATCACTTTCAGACTCGATGGTATGACACAACATATGAGTGTCCCATAGTTCAGAGTTGCCTTGGGACTATACACTACCGATTTCATGAGTACTGATAGTTTTCTCCCATTGTACCGGCATATCCACTACTTGCCATCTCTCTGCTGAGTAGATCTTACGGCGAGTACAACACCTTATGACCCGATTCGGTCAAAGATGACTTCTCTTCCTCTAGCCTTACACTACATTCATGCCATATTGGCTCATACATTGACCAGAAGAAGAGAGAGCATTGGAGTCGTTGGTACCACTGATACCTATTTCTTTTGGAGCATAGGCATGGGGCGTATTTTCGATTTAGCTTACTTCATTGCTCTTGTCTTTTGCCATCAGACAGAGCGCAACAGGAAGGGTCCTATCTGTTTAGGCCCTTTCGTGACTCGACTCACATGCCACTTCGGTCTCCTCGACACACCGGAGTAGTCCTCCTCACTTACACTAGTCGGCCAGATGTCCCCGTAGGGATTATCGAGCATGAGCCATATGACGATGATTGAGCGATTTCGTGAAGTAAATCCTCCTTAGTATCGATTATCTCATTCTGATCCTCAGGATGAGCTCAAGGACTTCACTGATGATGTCCTTTTCCATCACGAGGATCCACTTCATTGTCCACCTTCAAGTCAATTGTCCTGATTTGTAACAGCCTATTTTCAGTGAAATCAGAATAGTGGTTTCAGGACCACAAATCTAAGTCAGAAAGAAAATATATTTCAATAATATTACATGGTCTGCATTATGATAGGAAAGACATATGAAAATTGCAATAAGAAAATTTTACTGATTTCATGTTTAATTATAGAAAGGACCAAATTGCATAAAATGCAAAAGTAGAATTCTAGTAGCTAGAAGGATTAAATAGCTATGGAATTCAAAATTTGAGGTCCTTATAAGACAAATAGACCATTAAGAATAGTTAGTAGATATTTATTATGATTCATCCATGGAAAATTAGAAAAAGAAAAGGACTAAATTAGAAATTAAAATAATTAAATATGATAATAAACTAATATCATCTTATTTCATCATCTTCCCTAAATTAAAAATACATGGAAACCCTAGCTAAGAGAAAGTGAGCTTAAGCAAGTTGTTTTGGTTCAAATAGGTATGAATTCTTGTCTCATTTTTAGTAATTTTTATATTTCCGAGATCGTAGTAACCTAATCTACCTATTTTGGGGATTAATTTGCAAATTTATCAAAGTTTTAAAATTTTACCATGGATGAGTATGTTGAAAATTTGAAATTTATGGTAGAAAATGAAAGGTTGTTGATAGATAAACAACTTTTGTAAAGGAAATTTTCATGAAATTATGATTTAGGGATTAAATTGTAAAGATGTAAAATTCATGAAAAAATTTTAATTTTTGTGAAATATATGGACTGTTATTGTTATATGAAAATTTTAGTTAGACTTGGAATAAGGATTAAATTTAATTAATTTCATTTTCCGAGTCTAGGGACAAAATCGTCATTCATTAAAAGTATAGTGGAAAAATGGTAATTTTGCCTAGGATGTAAATTGGATGGAATTGAATGTGAATTATATTAAAATGAGTTAAATTTACTCATATAGATCCGGATAGACCTAGTTCGGAATTAGATCAAGGAAAACAAAAAGTATCGGATTAGTAGCCTACGAACACGAACAATTATCGAGGTAAGTTCGTGTAACTAAATTGAGAATTTATATGTGTTAATTGAATTGTATGTGTCTGTTTGTATTATTTTCATGTATATGAAAGTATTTACATATCCGACAATGATTAATAAGTATAAAGTCCTGTTTGAATAAATAAAACTCGATGAATATAGGATTTCCTGTATTGGTTGTGGTCCTGCATATGTTGCGGACACACCATAACTCTTACGAGAATCTCGTTATTATCCCTCTCGAGCTTTTCGATACATGGTTTCTACAAGCATCCTGATCGGTATTGATTCTGCATGTGTTGCAGACATACCGCAACTCTTTGTGAGCGTCCTGTTATATGGCTCTTCGTGAGCTTCCCAATTAAAGGCTCTTTGTGAGCTTCCTGATTAATGGCTCTCCGGAGCTTTCCGATAATGGCTTGCTTGAACTTCCCGATATATGGCTATCTAAAGTTTCCTATTAATGGCTCTTCAAAGCTACCTATTATTGGCTCGCATAAGCTTCCTGATTATGGCTCTTATGAGCTTCCCGTTATACAGCTTGGATAAACTTCCCGTTACATGGCTCACATGAGCTTCTTGTCATATGCTCGAGAGAGTACTTCCCGATTTGTGCCTTAAAAAACACCCCTGAATATGAATTTACGGATCACTATTTTGTACACCTTGTGTGTACTACCCGGGTATCCATCGATATTTCAATGATTCAACGGACAAAACTCCTAATGTGATAAAAATATGAGGTTTAAATGAATTATATCTCGAATATCCCTAAAATACCTGGAAATTGTTGTACGATGAGCTTATCTCTGATTTCTTAATATTCATGTGAAATTTCATGACTAACTTGTTTGATGAGAGCATGTGTTTAGGCAATTGGCCAAAATGTTTTGGATGCATGCTTGTATGATTATTTTGAATGAACATGATTGGTAAGTTAAATTCTTGTTATACGAACTTACTAACCATTACGTGCTTACTCGGTTTTTCTATCTTCTGTTTTATAGTACTCGAAAGCTCGTGAAGGTTAGAACTCGATCAGAGACACATCACATTATCCCTTGGACTTCTCAGTATATAAAGTAAACTAAATATAAAGTAAACTCACTTTTGGTATAATGGCATGCATAAGCTAAGTTAAGCATAAAGAAGAAATATTTTCGTTGGAACTAGCCGTTGGAACTAGCACATGGGCGTGTGACCCTTGCACCTAATTTTCGAAAATTAAATTGTTCGCACGGCCTGGCACACAAGCCTGTGGCTGGGCATGTGCCCAAGTCAGAGAGTTACATGGGCATTGACACGGGTTGGGACACGGCTGTGTGCCTCGCATCGAATGCCCACACGGCCTAAGACATGGGTATGTCACTTGGCTATATGAGCCACACGACCTAGCCACGTAAGAAAAATTTTTAGATTTTGTGAAAAATTCTCTGAGTTCCCGATTTAGCTTCGACTTGTTTCTAAAGCAAAAATTGGGTCTCAAGGGCCCATTCAAGGGACATTATGATTAGATATGTTTGATTTCGGTTATGAATAGTAAATGATATGTGTAAATTATTTTTAAATTAGTAAACTTCGGAAATTCTCCGTAGCCCTGTTCTAGTGACGGATATGGGTTAGGGGTGTTACATGTTTCTTCTGTTGCTACCTTGGAGGACCTCTCCGAGTGGTTCACTCGCTTCAAGAAGCACTATTTTCGGAGGTTCGACAGTATTGACGCGACATTATAACATATCTGTCAGCGCCTCTATATATCCTCTTCAGCACCGGTGACTCACGACACCGAGGCCTTTAACAATAAGGATCATTGAATTTATTTGTTTTCTTTTTCTTTTTCTTTTTTTATGTTTATGTTTATTGTTATTTTTAGTTCTTTTTATTGTTATTTTCTTAGACTTATTTCATTTCTTATCTTTTGAACTATATTTTTATTTTTATGGTTGTTTCTAATTTAGTTGTACCCTGTTAATCTTCTTCACAATTTGTGTTTATTTTCTTATTAGTTTGCTCGGAATCATGTACTACATTTATATTTTCCTACAATTCTTCTTTTCACCATTCTGGCGATTTCATCCAATATTCAGGACAGTTTCAGTTGTGGTTATATATGTTTGTACATTGAGGAAAATGTACATCTTAAGTGTGGGGAGGTTATTTATATAATTATTAGAAAATCCCTAAATTATGTCTTGTATTTAAGTAATTTTCTCATACCTCCGTTAGAATGAATTTTTATCGATTTAGGATTTTTTTTTGTTGATATGTTTGAGATTAATTTTTAGATATTTGTGCATTGGTTGATTTAAAATTTAAGACATGAAAGAATTAAGCATGATAAGTTATTTTTCAAAAATTAAAAATTTTTAGGTTGTTTCCCTAAACTGAAGTATTATCTTGAAGTTTGAGATTTGCAAGTTTGACATCAAAACCCATGATTTTTTGTGAGATTTTGAGCCTTTAAAGCATACATTTTTCTTGCTCATTTTGTTATTGGTTATGAGTGTGTCAATTTAATTTCTTATTCTAGAACTTTCTTAGATTATACATGTCGAGACAACACCGTTGATTTGATATTACTGAGATGATAAAGGCATTTAGGTTTTAAACCACTTATCCCATAAAAAGCTTACCTTTTTAATTAACTCTTAGTGAACCCCGTTGAGCCTAATACATTGTTTCTTGATTTACCCATTAATGTTAACCCATAACTCATTTTTTCGTTGAGAGTTTTTCCTATTTTATTAACTCCTTTTTTTGTCGAGATTTGATTTGGTTAGTTGCTTAACTATGCTATTCTGTTTGATTTGCTGAATTATTTCTAATTGTTCTTAAAAAAAAGAGAAAAGAAAAAATTGTAAAATTTTTTTTGATTATTATTTAGTTCTATGTTGATTGAGCTTGAATAGTTAAATTCATATTTTGATAAGAAACTCATTTTTATTCTTGAATAGTTCTTGATTTATGCAATTGTTTTTAATTCAGCATTTGTTTTTTTTCTAGTTTGGTAATTTATTAATTCGATCTCGATTATAACCAACTTTTCTGGCCTTTATCCACACCCATAACCTAATCCCCATTACAACCTCTTCAAGACCTTTTTTTTGTGTATCATATCACTTTATAGTGGTGGAGATTTGATTTTCATGCAAGCCTATGGTAATGAAATTTCTTGTTTGACTATTGAGTGCATTTTATTGAGAATTAAACACTTCGAGTGCTTCAATGAATCTTTAGTGAGGATGTCAATTCTTTTTTATTTTGAATTAAATGTAACGACTTAAATAAGGGGAGACACCTATGTTTTCGTGCTTAAAAATGCTAGCTTAGATTGTTTGAGACTTTTGTGTTCTTTTAGTTGAATTGCCAATGCATCATTATTTGTGATTTTTTTTGAGACATTATTGATGGGAATTACAAGTTGAGAAAGATTAATTTTAATGTGAGTTGAGGATTTTGCTTGAAGACAAGCAAACACTTAAGTGTGGGGATATTTGATAAGTTATAAAAGTAACATATTTTAATCTCATTCTTAATGCATTTTTAGATGATTAATTATGCAAATTAGTGAATTTGATGCTCATAATCCTTTAAATTCATGTTTCTATACTTAGAAGAACATTTGGGAGTGAAAGGAAAAAAAAACAAGCCAAAATCAGACAAATAGAACTATTTTCAGAAGCCACATGGCCTGGGCATTTCCACACAGGCTAGACACACGCCCATGTGCCAACCTGTGTCGATATCGCACCCTGCTTCCCAAATATGCAGAAAAACCCAAGTTTTAGGCTTTCTGAGCATTCTAAAGTCTATAAATACCAATTAGAATAAGACATAAGGGGAGCCATTAGAGAAGATCGAAGAAAACACTCGAAAAACACCATCGAAATCAACTCGAAAGCAGATCTCCATCAAGATCGAAGATCTCTTTTTAATTTCTTTCAAAGTTTTATTGAGTTTCTTTATGTCTTGTGGTTATTCTGACTTTTGAGATGTTTTCATTCAGGATTATGAACTAATTCCCTAGATACCTAGGCATGATGAAACCTATGATGAATCATTTTATTTAATATTTGTTTTTACGCGATAAATATTTTATTCTTGTTCTCAATTATGTATGCTTATTTCTTGTTTTAATATTTTCTAGATATTAATTCATGTTTAATGTGCTTAATTTAGTGGAGCAAAAGTCCCTGTTTAAGAGTAGATCTAACATAATTGAGAGGAGTTGCATGCAATCCTAGAAATAAGACAACATAAATCTATCGGATTAGAGTCAAATCTAATAGGGGAATCCATAGATCGAGTTAATGCAACGATAAGGGTTTTAATTAGAAAGATATTTCAATTAATCAACCTATAGTCAATTGTTCTTAATCTCAAAAGAGATATTAACATAATTTAGGGATTTTTACGGATCAAGACACAAGTGAATAAATCATTTAATTCAGATTCAAAATAATAGGTGAAGTCTAGGTGGATTCTCTCCTAGATATTGTCTATCTCATTGGTTAATATTCGATTATTTCCTTGATTCTTTTTCTATTTCATTCTTAGTTAAATTAGTTTAGTAAATTTAGATTAAAACACATCACTTCAAATTGTCGGCTAAATAATAGAAAAACGGTAATTACTAATACTTTTAGTCCTCGTGGATACAATATTCTCCACTCATCATAGCTATACTATTGTTCGATATGTGTGCTTGCCTTTATCGTATTTATAGTTAGTTTAGTGACCATCAATAGCCTCAGCCAAACACACTCTTGACTTGCCTCATGCATTGCACAATTATCTTCATGATTTGAAAAAGTGTTAGGTAATGTTTCCTTTGTTTAACGCCATGATATGGCAGTACCGCCACATGTAAATAAATATCTCATTTAAGTTCAACATTTATGTGGATCCGATAAATAACCAACATCAGCATGGCCAACTAATAGAGATTTTGAGATATCCAAATACATGCTAACTTCATTCCAATGTCTACGTGTTGGAAAAAAACAAAATATTGCTAACAAGTTTACATCAAAAGTTATATCAGGTCTTGTATTGTTTGCAAGATTCTTCAATGCCATTTAGATATGGTATTTTAGGACCAAGAAAATCTTCATCATTCTCACAAGGAAAAAATTCAATCTAACGATCATATAACCATTGGGGTACTCAATAGATGTGCTTTATCCATGTAAAATTTCATTAAGATCTTTTCTGTATAAATTGCCTGATGGACATGAATTCCATCTTTTAAATGTTCGATTTGTAGGCCAAGACAAAACATTATTTTTCTAAGATCTTCATCTCAAATTATTTCTTTATATAATTTATTGCATTTTGAAGCTCTTTCCAATAATATTTAGATCATCAACATAAACAATAATTATCACAAAATCTGATCTAGACCTTTTTATACAAACACATAGACAAATTGAATCATTTTTATAACATTCTTTCAACAAATATTCACTAAGACAATTGTACCACATACGTCTAGATTGTTTTAATCCATGTAAACTTTTATTTAGTCTGATCAAGCAGTTTTCTCAAGAAACTCTGTATCCTTCTGAGATTTTAAATCTTTCAGAGATTTTCATATAAATTTCACTATCAAGTGTACCATACAAATAGTATGTAACAACATCCATTAGACGCATGTCAAGTTTTTCATGTATTGCCAGACTAATAAGGGATCTAAATGTGATTGCATCTACCATAGAAGAATATGACTCTTTGTAATCAATGACGGGCCTTTGCGAAAATCCTTGTGCTACAAGTCGAGCTTTATATCTTACGACTACATAAATTTCATTTTGTTTTCACACAAATACCCATTTATATCCTACCGAATTTACATTTTTAGGTGTTTGGACTACATGTCCAAAAACCTCACATTTAGAATGTGAATTCAGTTTTGCTCAAATTGCATCTTTCCATTTTGGCCATTTTTTTCTATTTTTACATTCCTCAATAGATTTAGGTTCAGGATCCTCATTTTATTTTGTTATTTCAATGGCAACATTATAAGCAAAATTATTGTCGGCAGCTACATTTTTTTATTCCATCTTTTTCTCGTATTGACATAACTTATCGAGATCTCTTTATTTTCATCATTTTCATTTTCATTTTTAGGTACATGAATCTCTTCTTAAGTTTTATAATTAGTTATGACCATCTTGAATGTTTACTCCTTTTCTTTTACGAGGATTTTTATCTTTGGAACCGACCAGTCTTCCACGCTTCAGGCGTAGATTACATTCCTTTGCACTAACAGTTTGCCCTATTAGGACATCAATTCGTACTGAAGCATTTTAAACTAGTATGTGAGATTTAATGAATCTAGCAGTTGATTTGTAAAATGAATTATTTGTTGAACTTCTGGTTCACATTACTTTGTACGAGGATCTTAGACATTGATAATTCATTTCAAGTACTTTATTAATCCAACTATTTATTCTCTCCCCCTAATGTTGGTAAAACTGAGAACTCATGTCATAACTAAATCTCAAATTAATAGTTCAAAAATATTTAATAATATAAGGAGACTCATATAAATATTACATTCCCAATCTCTTGTGATGACCTATCTTTGTGCATTGTGGTGGAATAGTTTGAACATATACCGCACATCCAAAAATTGTAAGATGAGAAATACTTGGCTCTTGACCAAAAACCAATTGTAATGGGAAGTATTTATAATTTATTGGCTTGATGTGAACAACATGCAAATCAATGCAATCTCATGCTGAAATAGGAGGTTTTGTTCTCATAAGTAATGGTTTAGCTATTAGTTGGAGGCATTTGACAAACGATTTAGCTAACTTATTTTATGTGTGAACATGGGCTACAGGATGTTCAACTTTTATCCCGATTGACATACAATAATTATTGAAAGCTTGGGATATAGACTCGCCAACATTAGCAAGATGAATTGTTTTAATTGTATAATCTAAAATTAACCATTTAAACAAGCGATCTCGCAAACGACAGGTTGCGAGTTGATAACGCATATGATTATTTTGTAGATGCATCTATCAAAATCATAAAATATCAAAATCATCCACATGGTGGATGAATGAGCCCATATTCATCTCAGAAGTGCAATACATTAAATCTCAACTTTAGCAAGTGAGTTTGTAATAATCAATTATCATTGAGAACAATCTAGGATAGTCTAACTGGTCACGCTAAATAGTAAATGTATTTGTATCAATAAACTTCTAGTTTACTTTAACATGTTTTTCAAATGTACTAATAATGTCAATATAAATTTTGACAATTGATAATTTTATCGTCATTCTTTTTATTTTGTATCCACATGTAAGCAATATTGTGACATTTACTTCTGCAAATGTCTACATCAATGTGAAGTCCATAATGTTATTAACTCAATAAAAGAACTATAATTTGCAAACAATTATTTTCAATATTCATTTTAGGGAATATGTCAAAATCTTCAAATGTTCAAATTGACATTAATAATCAAAAGTGATTATACAATTTGTTATATTTATTGCAAATATTCACTTCAAGGAATGTGAAAAAAAAACCCGAACAATAATGTAAGCATATATCATATTCCTTACCAATAAGATTATATAGATATCATTCACTTCAAGTAATGATTAATTGGTATGAATTATTGGTCATTTTGTTCTAAGAATGAACAATTAGAAACATTTCGAATCATACATCTTCTTTTCATCTATTTGTTAATAAAGGTGAACATGGGTTAGGCTACCCGGCCCGACCTGACGGCTTGCCCGAAAAATGGGAGGGTTTGGGTAAAAATAGAGGCCCGAAATATGAGTTTAGGCAAAAAAACGAGGGTAAAAAAATTTTTGGCTTGGGCCCGGCCTGAATTTTATATTAAATATATATTTTTTAATCAAATATATGCTTTTTTGGTGTTGTAAAATTTAATATGGGCCGAGCCGGGTGGGGCTCAAGCTTAGCAATTTTCTTTCGGGTTGGGCTTGGACAAATTTTTAGGCCCATATTTTGGGTCGGGCCGGGCCCAGGCCTAGAAAATGAGCTTAAAATTTTGTCTGGGCCTGGCCTAGCCCATGGTCACCTCTATTTGTTAATAATGACAAGAGGTTCCATTTTATAATTCTTATGTATTGCTACATTCACTTCGAGGAATGGAGCAGAATCAATGGAACAAATAATTCATTATTTTGTTTGGCATTAAGAAAGCATTAGATCAATCCAAAATACCTTTAAACCCCTTTTCACAAGAGTTTTTCCTCATCAATTATCTAGAAAGAATTAACCAAGTCATACATGGAGTTTATTGCAAATCAAATGTACAGATAAAACTAACATTTAAAATATCAAACCTGATATAATGTTAGTGCCGACAAAAAATTCATAATCCATTGCAGACATGTATGAAATTTACTTCAAAATCATACATCTCATGTTCACTAAAACTTTTCTATTTATAATTGTTCATATAATTTCTCTAAATAATTAACAAATATAAAGTGTATGAACTACCTTTAACAACTTTACGAAAGTAACAAGTTTCTCAAGGTTGTATAGTAAGAAAATATAAGGCATTTATAAAATCAAACCACACAAGTTGTTTTAATGCTTCTTAGCAAACAACAATTGGTTAATACAAACGAGATTCATAGAAATGCAAACAGTCAAATTAATATAATAATTCTCATTTTTTAAGTTTATGAAAATGTTTTCAACTAAAATAATTCAAGAATTAAAAATGACAACAATTAAACTTGAAATTCAATATTAGAAACAACCCAAAAATAAATTTAGGCATTCCTCAAAAAATTGTCTTTAGAACTACGCATGTATGAGTATTGAAAAATTTCAAATTGTATAACCAAAATAATAAGACACATTAAAGGAACATAATTTATATTCGAACTAAATCAAATCTAAACAATCATAAATTTCATAGGTTTATCAACACAAATTTACATACTAATATGTTTTTAGCCAAATACATTATTTAATTATAAAACCTACTATAGCAACAAAAAGAAGTCAATCAATATTCATTTTCATGAACAAATAAGATGTTTGAAACTATAGTAACCCATGGAACCAAAGCTTAAAATAAAATCATCTCAAATATTTAAATCATATATCAAATTAATTTAATATCTAAAGATGCTATTATTGAGAAAAAGTGTAAAGATAGAGATCTAATTAAGTGTAAAGTGTAAATATGTTATTATTGTGTTGATATTTAAATTTATTTTCTTAGTAAATTGACCTGATTTAATTTTTTTATTTGATAAATTACTTTTTTATTTAATAAGATATAAAACAATCGATTGCCTCAAACCATATACAATTCCATTAAGTGTATAAGTATGATATTATGTATGTGTAGGTATTAAAGAATTTGCACTTATAAAAATTATATATAACATGTTTTATAGTTCGAATAATTTCTTTAAAACTGTATGAAAGATGGAAATACTTTGAATAAATTTAGATGTACATTAAAATATATTAATGAGGTTAATTTTTTTGAGTATTCACTCAATAACAATAACATATATATATTGGTGAAAACATACAAAATTATTATAAAGGCTTAATCAAATCTAAAGGAATTTCATCAACTAAATGAAAACCCTCATTCTTATCAAAAGCTAATTTAGCAATATAGTCAACTTAGAGATTAATTTCACGATTAATATATTCTAGCTTCCTTTAATCAATGTCCAACAGGTTTTGTTGGATTCGTCGGATAAGTGCAAAGGGCGGTGTCTTCGTGAATGATTCCTGAATAACCCAAATGACTTCTTGGCTGTCTGTTTTGATTACCACACCATCATACTCTCGAGTTTTTAAAATCCTTAAGCCATCAAGAATACCCTATAATTCTGCTTTAAAGATAGAAAACTGACCCAAATTCCTGTTGTACCCAAGTATCCAACCCTCATGTCGATCTCTTATTCTCCCTCCAGCAGTAGCCAACCCAGAATCTATCTTCATGGCATCATCAGTATTCAAACAAACCCAATTGCCTTCCCTAGTGATAGAAATCCCTATAGTCAGTCTCTTAAAATTCAATGTCTTTTGAGAAGAAATACATTATAAAGACCAACTGTATGAATTTTTAATCATCTCATCCACGCTCCACTAATTTCCTTGAAATATGAGAAGATTCTGGTTTTTCCAAATACGCCACACTATTATGCCAAAGAAGCATTGCTACTCCACATCTCTTAATTAAATCTTGAAATGATTTCCCAAATTAAATTCAAGCCAGTCTTGTAAGTTTCCTGAAGAGAACATTCATCATTTTACCGCAGATATAAGCCGACTCCACACTTCTTTAGTCATAGGACAACCCCTAATGGCGTGAATAACATCTTCAAGTGTATTCCCACGCATTATACACCGCTTTTCCTCCCCTATCCCCCGCCTTACTCATTCCACTTGCATAAGAAGCCTTTCTTTAAATGCCAGTCAAAGAAACAAACGAACCCTTTGAGGTCCCAGAAGCTTCTACACCATCTCTCAAATTCCATGATCCTCCACTGAGCTGTCGATAAGCACTTGAACAGAAAAGACCCCAGAAATAGACCCAACCCATTAGGCCCCATTGACGATTGTAGAGGGCGAATACTTACAATGCATTTGATGATCTTATCTGGTAACCAGATTCGAAACATATCCATATTCCATGACCCATCTTCAGTAATCAATTCTCTAAGGGAGCAATCTAGATTAAACATAATTCTGAAAAGGTTGGATTAGTTGGACCGATATTGAATGATATGAGCAAGTACTCGACCGATACTTGCAGTAGACTCTAGACATAGAGCAGCGTTCATACAAAAGAAAAACAATGTAGGGTACCATATTAAGGCCTATAGACACAAGCAAGGTAACTTGAGGTTTTTGCTCTCAAAAGAAGCAGACCATTTTAGAACTCTTCTGAGCAATAAACTGAGTATGATTTTGCTGAGGCATTATTGACGATAAAGGTAGATTCTTAGTAATCCCGACCTTCCAAATCAACATCATCTATCATTTTTTCTTTGTCGTCGTATCTTTAAAATATCAATCTTAGTTATTTATTTGATCGTTTACATAATATTCCCATAGTAGTTCTCATAATTGCCATTACATTTCTACTCTCATTTTGCCATAGCATTTCCAAGTATTCATTAATTCCACATATTGCATACATCACTATTCCTTTAATTGCCACTGTATACTTACCATAACTTTACCATAGCATTAATTGCATTTTATTATAATAATTTGACCAGTTTTATGCCTCAATCTGATCCTCGTGGGAACGATACTCACTCATCACTTTATTACTTGATTCGACATGTATACTTGCACAATATACATATCATATTCACACACGACATCTAGATACTAGTTTGATTTTCATGCTTAATTGAGAGCTAATTAATTCAATTATTGAATCCATCGAAACCGTTAGAGAAACCTTTGAAATTCTAGCTACTTTAAAACGTTCCCCATGATATTTAATTTTTTGGTTTAGTCTCTTCCCGCTATGAATTTGACGCTTTTGATTCCAAAACCTCGACCCTTAACAGTAAAAAGTGTCTCACAGCTTCGGTTATGAGTTTCACGATTGTTAAAACTTCCTTTATTTGATTCATTACTTACTTTAAAGGTGACTACTGAGTGTTTCCCAGTATTTAGAACATTATCATTAAGCTTAACAACCATCTCCTTTGTTCCTTCAAAAATAGAATTAAGAAAAGAAATAGTCATTGTTTGAGAATTGAAAAAAATATTGGGAGAATTTAAAAATCTAGAACTTGTCTTGGATTTATTGACAATAGAATTTTCATTATTAATAACACTCCCTGGAACGTCAATTTGAGAGAAGGTCGCATGATTGTGGATAACCTTCTCTTCTCCAAGCAAACACAACTTAATTCTATAAAAGCCTGCCATTTCAATATCCTTTGTGGGTTTTGCATTTGACTTAAACGACCCACTACTTGCAAGGATAGGCCCACCATCTCCTAACAGATCCTTCATAAAATCTTTTAAAGTTGGACCAGGCTTCTCATAGCCCATATTGACTCGAACAACCTCCTTGTCTCCCTTTGGGCTCGGTGGCTCATTTTCCTTTTTATAATTTCTTGTGCCCATCGAGCTTTCCCCCTTTAATAATGTAAGGTTATTCTGCAGCAGACAACCCTCTCAAATTAGTCTTTGCTTCCTTCATTTTGTTCTTATTCCTTGCTACTTCTCTAACTAAATCTTTGTTTATTTCCGCCTCCACCCCGTCCAAGTTTTGAATATTTTCCATAGCATCAAATCGAGATCCCAAACCCTCTTTTCTCGCAAAATTAATCTTTTATTATTATTAATGGCTCTTGAATTTCGCCTTATTTTTCTTTCAACCACCACCCATGGCCTGTAAATCGTGTCGTCCCCTCTGTTCACAGCCTCGGCCGGAGTGGATTCCTTATACTCTTTTTCCACCGTCAACCTCTACTTCGATGTTGCATAGATTTTTTTGGTATGGCCATATTTCCCACACTTGAAACAAATTGTGGGTAATGACTCATATTCTACTTTTTGAATGGATTCGTTAACCAGCACTTGAGAAACAAGGGATTTATCCAGATTCACATAAACGACCATTCAAGCGAATTAGCCTCTAGTTCTGCTATTCGTGTAAAAGTCCAATCTGGCTACTTTCACAATAGTTCCCCCTATTTCTTTAAGAATCCCTTTTTTTGTATAAGAATCCTAGAAGTCCTAGTAGGCGTATCCACGCCATCGCCATACTTGGATACGGTTGTAATGAATTAAAGTCTTTAGTCCAAGGTTGTATAGTCAAGTATTTCCTATAGATTAACCAAGGACCTTGCGATAAAACTTTTTCATAATCGTCGACACACTGAAACTTTGCCAAAAAGTAGCCATTTTCTATATCCATGAGTTGAAAAGGTTTAAAAGGTTTCCATAGGTTGTTGATCTAGTTGTTTAAACTTTAAATCTCCATATCCGATATTTCTACCCAACAATTTCAAAATCACCGTAGTTTCCATTTCTTTGAATTGAATTCGTTGAATCCTATCAGAGAAATCTATAGTAGGAATCCCATTAACTATAGATCTGTTAATATCATCTTCCAAGAATTCTAAATCCTCATCCACCCCCACAACAAAATTTTTCATTGCCATCTTACCAATATTTCTAGTTCCATTCCCCATTAGTTTATCTTTCCATGATAGATTTGGGGTCATCCTCAGCTCAACCAGCATATCGGTAACCGCTTCATCATTAACCTCTTTGAATATGAGTTTCTTAGTATTTCGATCCACATCTGCTTGAGCACCTTCACTAACGTTCTTTTCCGGATGAGATTCGTTACCACCAGAATTCAAAGATATTTCCATTAGTGTGTTCTTAATCAATCTCTGAACTGATTCTTTATTCTTTCAACAATATCGTCTTTAAATTTTAAAGATGTGATGTATTTGTAATTATAACATATATATTTTTAAAGTAGTCAAATGGTAATATTATCAAAAGATAATAACATTATTATTAAATGGTGCTTCGAATTTATGCTCGTTGATGTGGACTGTATGGGTTTTTTTTTTTTTGTAATTGGGTGTAGATTTTATAGTTCTATTTTGGATGTTTTAAAAGGCTTGAGTGGTATTGCCTATGAGTCATCATGTCATTGTACTCTATTTTCTATCAAGGATTTTTCCTTTAAGAAAAAAGCATTACAATCAAATGGTATTATTACATGCGTTATTATTCATAGCTTTATAATTTTTTTTATTTTTTATTTTTTATTTTACTATGCAATCAATATGATTTTGTCTAAATAATATATAGTTTGTTTGTAACCAACAAGTGTTGAGTGTACTGATAAGACACATTGCACCCAGAAGGCCCGCTATGGAAATAAAACAAATCAATAGATTTGAGAATGAGATAAGTTTAAAGAAATGAGAAATTGGTATTTTATGAAATAAAGATATATGTACTTTAGTGTTGAATGGTATGATATGAAAAAATTTAATGCAAATGCCAAATGAATTGGTATACAAAATCGTTATTTGCATTTATCATATGTTAATGGAAACTCTTGGCATAAATGGAATATGAATTGATTAAATGTTGAACTTGAATTGATTTTGTTCATTTAATTAATGTTATTGTTATATTAACTTGAATCATGAAAGTACCATTGATTTTTATCGCTTAACATGCGGTTTGTTTATCCCGTGGGTAGAAATAAGTGGAATTTGAAGTCTCGAGAAGTAATTTACCATCCAATCTTCAATCCTCGACTTATCAATGTTTGTATAACTCCTTTATGTTTTGATATATGACATGTACTTAGGATTGGAGTTAGTTTTGTATTAAAATGGTAATTTTGTATTCCGAATTGGCAATCTAATTGAGTCTAATATTCCTAACTTGTTTAATACATATTTGAGATTAGCATAAGTAGTTAAATGATTTAAATGGTTAGCATGTAGAAATTCTCATATGATTTGAGGTTGAGATGATGATTTTGTGTAATGTTTATATATACATATGATGCTAAAGGTTAGAAGTATATAAGAACGATATATTTGCTGAAATGGTTGAATTGAGGCATTTGATGAATTATTTTAAGTGTTAGTTATCATATGGATCTTTTGAAAATAGTAAGTGACATCGTGACATCAAGTTCTTGATATCATGATGTGACTCACGAGAACAAGTTAGTGAGTCATGTCGCGACTTAAAACCCTCGAAATTGTGACGCCAATTCGATAGTTTGAACATTTTATAATTTGATATTTATTTGATCTTAAGTTATCCAAAGAGCTTCTACAAGTTCATATAAGACTCGTAAATGATTGAATAGCATATAGTAATGATGTTTTGAACTTAATAATATGTTAACTATTAAATTGAATTGTAATTGATTATAGTTGTTTCAACAATACTCAGAACTGGTGATCGAGTATCGATTATAGAGAAGGTTTAGTATTTTGGTTGTAATTTTTCAAGAGACTATAAACAAAGACATTTTGAAGGAACTCCACAAATGTGACGCTGGGAAATTTACTTTTGGAGATGGTTGTACAAGGCAATTTTCTTATTATTACTCTACAATGGCAATCTTCTTCCCCAAATCGTTTTGCTAACAGGGCTGTTGTTTTGGGCATGGAAGAAACGTAAGTTTTGTCTACTATTCCGCTGAAGGCAACGTTGTTCAAGACTTTCTACCGCTTACTGTGAGTAATATTATTCAATTTTATCTTCTCTTTTATTTCCTAATCTGGGGATAATTTGAATATCTTTCATGTTTTAGTTTTCATTTTGGGTTAAATGTAATCTAAGGATAATTCTACAAAAGAATCATCAAATCTCATTAGCCACCGCTTCTTTTTTTAAGAGTTCAATTTTATTAGCTCAATAAGATTTTGTTTGATTGGTTAAAACCCTAATCTTGAGATCAAGAAGCAACGAATACGATTGTCCTCTGGCGAGCTTGAAAGTGCGAGAAAGAATCCCGATGCCTACTCTAACGCCATAACAGAGGAGAAAGCTTTGGCAGAAATTACCAATGGCGTTGGCCACGCAGGATCATCAGCATGGTCGTACGGGGTGTCGTCGCCACTCGCCGCCATCCTATGATGCCTCTGTAGCTCCTGTATTGCTTCCCTCAATCAGTCCTCAGCCTCAGGCAGTCGTCGCTCCGCCTCCGCGCTGTCTGCCAACAACCATGCCGAGGAAATCGGGTTTTTAGAGAGAGTCGGCATTTTAAAGTCGATAATAATTGATAAGTTAGTTCTTTTTAATTAACTTTATTGCTGTAATAAGAACATTTTTCATTTCTCTCCCTGTTTTTCTTAATTTTCCTGTAAAATTTCAAAAAATTAATGCAGCATGGTGATTTTTTTTGACAGGAACCGACTTAAAAAAAATTGAAGTACCAAAAATGAGTAATGTTTGAATTAAGCCTAACAAGCAAATGGATATGTAGTAGTATTTTTTAGTCTGAGACCGCACATCCAATTTCTATCATCTTTTCATATCTTCAAGCATTATTGCACAAAAGCTCATCGGTAGGAGATTGGGAGCCATTAATATAATAATCCTCCATTGTATGGCTATTAGATTCTATCATGTCAAGCAATTAGCAATCGTCCAACCCAAGTGATCTTACCACTACCCTTTGCTTCTTTTAACCACTGTTTGCAATTTGTTAACTGGGGATTCCATTCATTTGTGTAAACATTGGATTTTGGGTTTGGGGAAACAGTATTCATGATAATCACACGGCCACAAAAGACATTTGCATAAAGCTGCCGTATGTGTATATATATATCCATGTTATCGTCATCCACTTACTAAATTCCTGAGTGTACACGGACTAAAGAATATATTCCTTATCTTATAATTATATATAAATCAGCAAATTTTATTATAACAGTACTGGAAGGAGAAACATATGGAAGATCATCAAAATATCAAGTGAAAAATGAAACAAGATTAAAGATACGCCTCCTTTGAAGTTTTATATTGTTGTTCTGATTCTGTAGTGGTGGAATCCGATTCTATAGTGCCTGCTTCTCGGTACACCAATACTCGATATCAAACTTGGCGCCCCTGGGAGATTCTTAAACCACTTAACCACTTGTGGTTGAATATGAAGACGGTGGTTTTTGTCAACGTTTGGCGCCACACCTCCTAAGGGGGCATCTATCGATCAGCTGCTCACTGTGTGTTGCTACTTGCTGGTTTTGTTCTACTCCTCAAGGCGTGTACTGCTTTGATGTTTCTATTTGCTAATTGAATTCATATTTTGTTGGAAGAAAAGACAAAAATAAATACTATCATTAGGCATCCGCAACGAAGGTTTTGGCTTTCGATGGTCAAAGAAAGAGAAAGGTACTTTTTTTTGTTCTTTTGGGTTCCTTTAATAATGGGTGGAGAGGATTTGATATGTTTCTCTCCTAATCTTCCTCCTCTCAAGCTTTTTTACTATAAGTTAGCAAATCTTTAATAAAAAGACACTTTGTTATTACAAAAAGAAACTGTTCGTTAATATGATAATTTTCAAATAAAATAATAAAATGAAAGAATTCTTAGTATAAAACAAGAGGTTCCAAGGATGATGAGTCAAAAATTAACTTATGTGAGGTGTGAAGACCATTCTCTCCTCCAAGTTGAACTGAAACCATCAAATGCTCTTCCCTTCCCCTCTCTTTAAATACCCCCACCACTCTCACCATGCTTTTCTACCTCACACTCGAGATCAAATACCAACATAATTACTCAAGTTGAGAATAGGAGAGAGAGAGAACAATGGTGGGTTCCCCCCCCCCCGCCCTTTTAATTTTTTATTTTGCTGCTCTTTTTATGTTGTCATCTCACTCATTATTCGTCCTCTCGTTGCTTCATTCAAAGTACAAACAGCAGACAACAAACTCGCCTTTTATTGTACAGGAAGGAGGATACCATTACTATTACTAACTCGTTGCTTCATTATTCGTCCTCTCGTTGCTTTCCTAGATACTATTACTAACTCGCCTTTTATTGTACAGGAAGGATACCAGGATAATAGATGGGAAGGGTATGTGGATTGGAGGGGCAAACCTGCTTTAAGGGGCCAACATGGTGGCATGGTGGCTGCCTCCTTTGTCTTGGGTTAGTTACCTGATCTATTCCTTTTTGTTCCTTTTGACACAAATAAAGGGTGAGCTTCCGCTGGAGGCTTATTTTATAGGTTGGTTCCATCCCTTAGTTTAATGATAAATTTTGGGTGTACGTAGTTGTGGAAGTGGTGGAGAACCTGGCCTACTTGGCAAATAGTAGCAACCTGGTGCTGTATCTGTCAAAGCACATGCACTTATCTCCATCAAAATCGGCAAACGATGTCACCAATTTCATGGGGACAGCCTTCCTTCTGGCTCTGCTTGGGGGCTTCTTATCCGACACTTTCTTCACTACTTATCACATCTACCTCATAAGCGCACTCATCCAATTCCTGGTACTCCATTTTCACGCACTCTTATCTTTAGAACTCTCTATGTTTTGTTTCATTATTGCACTTCATCCGCATTGTGGTTCTCATAAATAAAAGACACGGGCAAAAATCTGATAGTATTCCCTCTCTGCGACTTCGGTATAAACAAAAAACCCAGTCTGCCTAGGTACAACAACTAACGAGGCCTTACTAAAAAATGTCAGTACATTTGTCCACTTTCTTTCGGATCCCAAAAGTAAGCTAATTCTGAGATAATAAAATAGGGTCTGTTTCAATTCAACCTTCCATCACATATTCGAACTTCCAACAACAATCGGTTATGTTAGCTATGCTTTCAAATGCCTCGTATTCCATTAAAGAAATTCCTTTTTTTCTTATCCATAAATTGGGAAGTGGGGCGGGTGGGTCCTGGAGTAGGCCAATGTTAGGGTGTTAGTCATGGGACTTATCCTTTCAAAACCGACGCCTTGGGATTTTAGTTTAACGATAAGAGAGCTTTAGCTCTACACGTACCGCATGAGTGTCAAACAGTCGCTGGAGCTCCTACCCTATGTCATACGTCTAATACACGGTAATTTTCAACTCTTCATCCACCAATCACTGTACAGTATGTGGCTGGAGAAAGAGACGAATCCGAAGAAAATCCTGGGAAAACCAAATCCATTTAATAATGGGTGCGTAGCTTTCTTCGAATGAAAAAGGGAAATGAAGCAAAGGTTGCTCATTTCATTTTGGGCAGGTTCATGAACCACGTGGGCGGCCATTGATAGAGCCCAAGCGAAACTTGAAAGTCTATTTAACTGAGAATCATGCTCACCCTGCACCATTCAATATAACAAAGCCATGTCGTCAACAACCCGGTTGCTTTACAGTGACATATCATTGAAATCTTTGCAGTGCAATCCTTGTGTGGCAAACGCCAGATAAAGGAAAAACCATATTGAACGGCCCAACAAGTTGGACCTTAATGCTATCGGCTTTTCGGTTTAGTATGTGGAAATCAATCATATAGGGAACTGACGAATCAGTTTGATCCAGGCGTACTCATCTCCTCTTCCCTATCTATTATACAACCTTGGATGCTGTGTTTGTATGGATTTCGGACTTGAAAGTCTTTCTTATGTTTGAAAACTGCATGAAACCGAGTTTACCTAGCTGTATAAGGAATTGAACGCAAGCTTCATTTCTTCCCATGAATGCCTTAAAGAGGTACAAAGGAAAGAAAAAGGAATGCTTGAACATTATTATGAATCAAAGTTATTCAAATTAATTGCTGGGGGACTTTTAAAGTCTACACACTTGCTAATTGAGCATGCATGGCTAACCAATTGTGGTCGTTGAAACAGGGGTCGGTCATTCTTGCAATGCAAGCTCGGACTGCTTCCCTAAAGCCACGAGAATGTAGTCCATCAACCACCCCCATTCCATGCCATGAAGTTGGAGGTGGGAAAGCATTAATGCTGTTCACTGGCCTATATCTTGTGGCGCTTGGTGTTGGAGGGATAAAAGGGTCCTTACCAACACATGGCGCTGAGCAGTTTGATGCCAACACCCCACAGGGAAGGAAGCAAAGATCCACCTTCTTCAACTACTTTGTATTCTGTCTCTCATTCGGTGCACTCATAGCCGTCACATTTGTCGTGTGGGTTGAAGATAATATGGGATGGAAGTGGGGTTTTTCCATTTCTACAATTGCAGTATCTTTGTCAATCGCAATCTTCCTTGCTGGTTCGGCTGTTTACAGGAACAAAATACCCTTTGGCAGCCCTCTTACAACCATTGGCAAGGTAAAAGCTACTTCAATTATCAGACCCCACCTTGATGCCATTCCTGTAATGAAGAAATAAGTTTTTTTTTTTTTTTGCTTTACTTGAACAGGTTCTGGTTGCTGCTATGCTGAACAGTTGCATGAGCAAAAATCCAAAAAATGCCATTGCGAACCTGACAACGAGCCCTTCTTATCGAACTGAAACCAGCAAGGAAGGAGACCACCAAATCCCAACTGAAAGCCTCAAAGTCCTAAACAGAGCAGCGGTGAACAAGCCAGCTTACCCAGCACTTGAATGCTCAGTGCAGCAAGTAGAGGAAGTCAAGATCGTGCTTAAAATCTTTCCCATATTTGCTTGCACCATTGTTCTCAATTGCTGCCTAGCTCAGCTCTCCACTTTTTCAGTTGAGCAGGCAGCTACCATGAACACTAAGCTTGGTTCATTGAAAATTCCTCCAGCTTCCCTACCAGTCTTTCCCGTGGTCTTCATCATGATCTTAGCCCCGCTTTACGATCACTTCATTATCCCATTTGCTCGGAGAGTAACTAAAACTGAGATGGGCATCACTCATTTGCAACGAATTGGGATTGGTTTATTTCTTTCCATGGTAGCCATGGCAGTGGCAGCTCTTGTCGAAATTAAACGAAAACGAGTAGCAACTTACTCTGGCCTACTTGACTCAACCAATCCATTACCGATTACATTTTTGTGGATTGCGTTACAGTACTTGTTCCTGGGGTCAGCAGATCTTTTCACCTTGGCAGGGTTACTAGAATTTTTCTTCACCGAGGCGCCCTCAAGCATGAGATCCTTGGCTACATCTCTTTCTTGGACTTCCTTGGCAATGGGGTATTATTTAAGCTCGGTAATTGTATCAATAGTGAACAATGTGAGTGAGAACTCAGGGCACAAGCCGTGGCTGTCAGGGCATACAATAAATGGATATCATCTGGAGAGATTCTACTGGCTTATGTGTGTGCTTAGCGCTTTGAATTTCATGCATTACCTTCTCTGGGCCATGCGCTATAAATACAGATCAGCAGGCAGTAGCAAGTAAAACAAGCATGGCTAACTTCTGATTTCTTACTATGAAGGAGCAAGTCCTTAGTCAAGTAAATGGATCGATCAAGTTAAAATGCCAGCTTGGGCCATGCAGAGATAGAACTCAGACTAATGCAAACTTCAGCCCCATACTATCCATTTTGAAAGGACGTAAAAAGCTATGAGGAGACCCCTTTTTTTTTTTATCTCTTTTATTATTCTCTACTCTTTTTATCTCTTTGACTGACATAAATATTCTCTCTTTATTTCTTTAGTTTTTCCTTTCTAGTTACTTGTATAAATACCACGATATTTTATCAATAAAGTCAAAATTTTCAGTCTTCACAAAACTTCACTATGGTATACAGAGGCATGGACATACGACAACACTATCTTTTCCCTACCCCAATCACATGCTTTCGAATTTCATGAATCTCTATCACTCTACCTCGAGTCACTATTCCCTCTACATTATCACCTATCCAAACAAAACCCATTTGTCATAAGCTTCATCTCTTCATTGCCCCATTTTCACCATCCTCCACACTCTACTGCTCTTCACCTTTCTCCAAGTCCCATGCCTATTTTCAATCCAACTCACCTAGCTATTACTCTCAATATGCCATCCACCAACCCGGCCTCTCCTCTCTTGTCCATAAATGCTACTGCACAGGCTCCCATATAGCTTATCACCACTATTTAGCAATCATAGTTTTCTCGGTGACATTCTTGTCACAACCCAAGAATGGAGTATGACGTGGCAGTATTATCTTAATACAATACTTAATAATTTAAGTATTATCTCAAGATAATACCATGTTGTCCATAAAACACAAAGACTTCTTTACTATGTTAACGCATCATATTTACATTGAATGTCATCATTACAACTCAAGTATAAGTGTCAAGAAAGAGTGAGAATTTGATACCATTTATACAAATGAAATTTTATTAACATAAGAAAAGAAATATGGTTAAAAATACTATTACTATTCATGGCGGGTACTCGAAAGTCCATTCAAATAATGAGAGAGTTTGGACAAAATACGATGCCTGAAAAAATAGATTTGGGTAAAACTTAAGACTAATTTTTTATAAGGTCGGGCCTTGAACAAATTTTTTTAGCTCGAGCCCGACCAGAACCGAATATATTATGTTATAAAAAATATTATATTAATTATATATGTTAAATAATAATGATATATATATTTATATTGAACACTAACCCAATAATAATTAAACCCATTACTTAAAACCTAAAAAAATTTATTCAACTAAATAACCCAACCCAAAATATAAAATTTTAAAAATTATATTTAATAAAATAAAATCTTTATTATATTTATTTATGTTTTTCATATAATAAAATATTTATTATATTTATGGTAATTTTTTTAATATAAATAATTTTAATGTATTTTTAATGTGTTAAAAAACTTTTATTTTAGCGTTTTTTTAGTGTATTATAGTTTTTTTTAAAAATAATTTTAAATAAGAACTAATCTAAAAAAAATCAAATATGGACGGTCATGTCAGGCCCAGGTTTACTTTCTTAAATTGGGTCGGATTTGGACAAAAAAGTAAATTTATATTTCAACCTGAGCTGAACTTAAACTTAAAAAATTGATCTAGATACCTTGTATAGACCTGACCCGGTCTATAGAAACCTCTACTTCTCCCCTATACATCTGAAAAGGAAAAATTAGGATAAGAGAATGAGTTATTATTGCCCAATATAACCATGAACACTTCAATAAAAAGATTGTTCTAATATTATATATATAACATCACTCGAAAAAATTCATTAAAAATTAAAATATATTGTCAAATAAATCACGAATATGACATCAATAGATACACCTACGAATTCATTGAGATGATGGAAGACTCAATTTTCATTTACGCACCACCAACAATTTGTATTTCAATTTTAAGACATTTATCAAGGATTTTAACACTCATGCCTACGATCATAAGTTCATCCCATTAGTAGGGCGATCGGTTGTCTATCGGTGATGCTTTTCTTCACTGTCATTTATCAAAGGATGTTCACATGGCATAACCAGAGGATTTATTGAAGGTACTCACCCATGTATGTGAGCTTCTTATAGCTCTGTTTAAAGAAGTTTTAGTTTAACAATGTAAATGAGATAATTGTGCTCATAAATTATTCGAGTTTGACTTGAAAGAATTCGAATTTAATTTAATAATTATCAAGCCAAATTCAAACTTAAACAACTAGAGCTATCGATCGAGACAAAATCAAGCACTATAATACTTTATTTGTATAGCTCGTGAGCCTAATTAATTTTTTTTTCATTTTTATATTATAAAATTACAATTTTACCTTTATTACATAAAAAGAGCTTACTTACAAATGAGCCTTTTTTTTTACCATCAAAGGTTACATTACTGTTGAAATATTTGATGGCAAGGAAAAATTGTGTAGCTGAAATAGTGACCACAACTTCAAGCACTGTTTCATTTTCCTACTTGCCTATTTTTAGAGTTGCCAAATTTTAGAACAAAAGCATTGGCCTATCTGTTTTGAAGATATTTGGACGAGTTAGAGCCTAAAACATGAAGACCAATTGAGTTAAAATTTAAGGCTTGAAGATTGGTTATTTGCAGATCAAGTTTGGTTACTTGTGGAACAAGTAAAGTCACTTTCTATAGTTGAAGACATTGAATTACACCAAGACTCCTATGGAATTATTACCTTATGCCAAATTTTAGCTTTACTTTATATAAAAGTAGTAGTATATAAACTTAAGTTTTGTCTAGGTTAAAAAGTAACCGAGAGATAGAGAGATCATAAATTTCTTTAAGTTAGGAACTTTTTATGTGTGCATTATTTTTGTAAGCAATCAAGAGAGTTTCTTGGATTGCAAAACTAAGCTTTTGAGGGAGAAGCTTAGTGGAGAATGATCTAGTATTTGTACATGGTGAGGTCACTAAATTAGTGAGAGTTAGCACAATGTTAGGACTTAAATAATTGGTTGTACTATTAGAAACTGAATCATTGCTTTGGTAAGGCCCTGTAGACGTAGACTGGGGTAAAACTATGTAAACAATCTTGATGTTCACCTTTACGTTTATGCGCTTTTGATTTCTTAGTTGAAACTATAGCCATAGTTTCAAGCACTATTTCGGTCACAGTCTTTGTTTGCTAAGAAAATACCCCGTCTTTTCGACAATTTGGTATCAGAGTCTTTCACTTAACATAAATAGTGAATATCCTAGTTGATATACTTGCTTGCAATGGAAGGATCTTCAATTCCACGCCCATTTATGCTCGGTGGAGTAAATTATACATATTGGAAAGCTAATATGAAAACATTCATCAAGTCAACGGATGAACAAGCCTAGAGAGTTGTTTTAACTGGATGGACTTATCCCTTCACGTCAATAGAAAGAGTAAAAACTCCCAAGGTCAGGGCAACCTGAACTACTAAAAAAAAACTAATACCAATTTCAAAGCTTTTTATGCTATTTTTTGTGGTATAGATACACAACAGTTCAGAAAGATTTCTAAATGTAATAAAGCCAATGAGGCTTGGGAAATACTAGAAACTACTCATAAAAGGTCCAATACAGTCAAACAATCTAAGCTTCAGATGCTGACAACCAAATTTGAGACTCTAAGGGTGTAGGAATCATAGACCATTGGAGAATTCTATGCAAAACTTTGTGACCTGGCCAATCAGGCTTTACTTTAGGAAGTGAGTACTCAAACTCTAAACTTGTGAGAAAGGTTATTAAGTCACTACCTGAGAGGTTCAACATCAAAGTAACAACCATTAATGAAGCCAAGTATATCAATGCCATGAGGATTAAAGAGTTGATTAGGTCTTCCAAACCATTGAGCTCAACATGGAAGAGGCTAAGAAGGGCAAAATGAAATCTAAGAAGAAAATTACTTTTCAATGGTTGAAAATTGTTCCCACTGAACAAAGTACTATTATCAAAGAAATGCAAAAATAGTTGGTTTTTCTTACTCAAGGGTTCAACAAGATGGCTAAGAAACAATTTGGGAGGAATAAAAGCTCTGAGTCATCCAAGGCTATCTAAAAGAGAAATTTAAAAAATAAAGTTTATTCAAATATTCTATATGAGAGTGTCGAATCATTGATACAAGCCATGATCAGGGCTTAGTGATGAATTCTCGACAGAGTAACCAACTGATGAATCTCGCTTTAGTGATCTATTATGACAAGAACCTTATGTATTGGAATATGGAGTGGTGTAAGTACCTGCCAAACTTACAACTTCTTAGGTCATGTATTGAAGTTATTTAGGATTCTATTGCTTGAATTAAAATGTTGTATTATTCTAAGCAAGTATGTATGTCTAGACTGATTTGAAGATGCAATGTAACTGGTGTTCTAATAATTTTCGGGTCTTGAAAAGAATCCGTCAAAAGTAGTTATCCATCGAATATCGTTCTAAAAAGTGTTTCTAACCAAAACTACAAAGAAATTGTGTAATAGAATTTGAAGTATGGTGATGAGTCTAAGATTTGCCAGTCGGGTGAAGTGTGTATAAGATGGATAAGTGTAGAAATTGGCGTATGGTTATCTCCTAATCAAGAATTTGAAATTTATTTGCTAAGGTCTAAGAAGGAATTCAAATCCTTGATTTAAAGAATTTTAGAACACCGTCTAAAGGTAATAATGAGTGAGATTCATTAAGTTCCTTTGAACTTATATGCGTCTTTTGGTATGTTGGTCTGTCAATTGAACTAGAGCACCGAGAGGGACTAGGCCAGGGTTGCGCTATGGCGATAGCAGAGGGCAATATTATACATATAGAGAGACATTTATAGAAGCATATTTTTGAAAAGACAAAGAGTAATATATGCTATGAATATGTCTATTCTATTAGACAATTTGATGTAAGGTCGTATTTCACCTTTGACAGTTTATGAAAAACGATAAATGTATTATTTCAAACCTATTGTCTTAAAAATGATTTTTATATAAATAAGAGGTACATTCAATATGATTTTCCGCAGATTGAAAATTTTAGTTAAGTATGTAAATGTTGTGACATCTTGTATTCGGATCGAGTAAATTAGATCAGGTATGGGGTGTTACAAGTTAGTACTGTAGTTCTATGCCAACCTACTTCAAAGCATTGATGACCTACCAGCAAGTTGCATCACAAGGTATATATGCAAGGCAAATGGTACAAGTTGGGGCCTACACAAATTAGACACTTGTTCCACCATCATTGCTCCAATGATGTGGAATTTAGGGAATCTAAAGACACTATTGTTGTCGAAATTACCAATGGAGTTCACCTCACATGGTACGTTGGTTTAGAACTTCATTTATCAACCTTGGAACCAACTTATGCTGCACTTTATGCAATAGCCACGAGGAATTGACTTCCCAACAATCAAAGGCATAATGTGACCAAGACAATGTCTTCCTTGTTAAGAAACGTGGGAGTTGGGATCCAAATCGATATTAAAGACTTGATTTTCATAGAGATTTTTCAACATGTTGAAAAGGTGTACGGTTTGCTTAGTCTTCCCTATCCATCTCTCACATTTCAAATCTTATTTTTGCAAAATGACAAAATTGTCAAGTTTATTAAGAAGTATGAGAAGATGCCTCTAGAACTGATGTTCTTCACTAGTGATTAGAAGGGAGGCATGCTCCCCTAGACCCTAGCAATGTGCAAAAGGAAGATGCCTCTACTGAAAACACAATAGTGCTTGAAACTGTTGGCATAGACTCTGGCACAATTCTTGGTTCCTCAAGCACATCAGTTGTTGTTGATCAAAGGTTTCTCAAGTTGCTTTCTAACTAAATTATTGCCAATGAAAGGAAGATCAAGGACTTCAAAGCACACAAGAATAAGTTATTGGCCAAAAAGTTGGATATCTTGGCTAGACAACTTCAGTGGTCCCTTTGTTGATAAATGTGTCCATATTGTAGTAAACATGCAATTGTTTTCTATGTATTTAAACGATGGATAAATAAATTTCACATTTCACTGTTATGTCTTTTGTAATTCTGTCTTTCATATTTTGCATGCATATCGAAATTGTGGCAATCAAATATTAGTTCATTGATTGTCTAAGTTTAAACTGATGGTAAGTGGCATTGTAAGAATGTTTACATTGTGAGAAAGACAACTTACTTCAGTAGATAATCTAAACGAATTCATAATCTTGTAAAAGAATCAAAATGAGCATTTGATTCAAATATCGAGAAGGATTATTATGTCGTCTATAATTCCAATTAAAGAGATGACTAGTCTTGGCTATCGGAGCAGTTGTCTCCACGGGTAGAGACATATATGTATTTATTGACAAAATAATACATTGGATTGGACCTAAGATGAATTAAGTCTAAATTCGTTTGTGAATTAATTCGCTTGTGACGTTCATGGTGTGATTTACCTAAATCCTAAGTTAGTCACTGACTATACATATGTAACTCATGTGTTTTGACATAAGTGGAGGCTTATACTCTAAATATGATCGAGCCGATAGCTTGTGTATGCCATGACTTTACTAGCAACAGTGGAATTCATAACTCAATTAAAGAGTTAACGATATCTTCTTATTGGCATTGTGTGGATAGATAAATATGGAACGTGGACACGGGTTGCTTATTCTCGAATGAGCAGTTTATCACAATAATTTGTTGAAAGTGATCATATTAATCATTAAGAAGACACAATTGTGACAATGAGATAAAATAGGATTATATTAAGTGAACGGATTTAGCTCAAAAGAATCAAGGATATCATATGAGGGTAACACACACATAACGAGGTCATTGGACAAAATAGTTGAATGAATTACTTTCGTAAAAGGTATACACAATAAGGAGTTTTCAATCATGGTACTTTTTGTAGACTGACTCCATGATTAAGTAATTGTGAATTATCGAAACAATACTACTAGGCATAATTGCAATTACTAGAGCCTAAATATATATGTCCAATTGGTCCCTCCCTAGCTCAACAAAAGCTTGATTGAATTGTATTTGAATCAGAAGAAAATTCTATGACTTTGGAAATAATTTAATTGAGTCGATTTATTCGATTTGAAATTAAATTGGGGGCTCATAAGAATTGTTCAACTAGAGAATTTGATTAATTTTTTTTTTGAAAAATTAATTTGGAAACTCTAAGTGATTTATGAGAAAATTAATTTTGATTAAGTAAAATTAAATTGATCAAATTAATTAAAATTAATATGATATTTTTTAAAATTAATTTTAAAATCAGACAATGGGCCCAATGGGTAATTGAACTTGGAAATTAAGCCTGAGATCGTTAATTGGGCTCAAAACAGAGAGTAAGACCCAAAAACTAGTCGAACCGGGCCTAGTATGTGAAATTGGATTGACGGTCCAACCGGTGACTGGACCAGACCAATCGAGACGTCACTAGCCCGTATCGAACTGGCAAAAATTGAACCAGCACAAGGTGTCGGCAGCTGCAACGACAACATTCTGGTGGTTGGCAAATGGTTGACGGCGGTGGGTCTTTGGTGGTTGAGTAGTGAAAGAATTACACTCTTATTGGAACTGTAACAGATAATTTGATTTTAGATTAACTATTCCAAAACTAATACTATTTTAATATATTTAATATTAAATTTAATATAATACTTATCTTAATAGTATTTTATTAATTTAATATTAAAGTGATTATCTTAATATTAAATTAAATTTAATGTTTATATTATAGATTAATGTTTTATTAATTTAATAAAATTTAATATTAAATTTAATCTAATAATTATCTTGATAAATATTATATTAATTTAATATTAAAGTGATTAAGTTTAATCATAGTTGAACTCTCTAAACTCTCCCTATATAAAGAGAGCATTGGGTCATTATTTACACACACTTGAATTCAAAAGAAAGTTGTAGAGAGAAAATCCTCTAAATAAATTTTTTATAAAATTTCTAGAGATATTTTTCTTATTTTCAACTTGGCCCAAAAGTTTAGAGAAATTACAAAATTACCCTACTAGTAATTTTTTGTGAAAAAATTTTCTAATTTGAAGTGAGCCCACATTCGGCAGACGTGAGCTTGAGGATAGCGAAAAAGACAGCTCGGTCGAACAATCATCCTAGACAAATTGAAAATGTATAATTTTGATTAAGTGTTTATTATTTTAGATATCAAAACTAAGTTCTTCTTTTGGAAAAAATATTAAAACTCTGGTTTTGCCTTAAATTTATTTTTCACTGCGTTTTCCAAACACAAATTTCCAGCACCCTTTGCAATCATTGAACAAAAGGGGGCAGTAGTGAGAGAGTACATCTTTTTTGGTAACACTAACCACAAACTTAGGATTCCAATTCTCATTAATCAAGTGAAGTGATTCACTGAATCTAGTAATCTTGTACTTCTGCACTTAAATGCTTTGAATCATATTAGCAAGCCTTTACTTTTTGTCTTTACTGTGTTAATACCTACTTTAATGGTTCAAGATAAGGTAGTTATGATTTTTTTTATTAAGGGCGAGATCCTTAAGGGGAAAATATGTAATTGTGATGATTTTATTTTTCCCTAAATATGTTTTGTTCAAAAATTGTCAGAGGGGAGATTGTTGACATATTTAAAGGTAAGTAAAAATTTTGTGGTTGTTTCCGTGGTTGAAATTGTGGCCACAACTTCAGACACTATTTCATTATCGTACTTGTCTATTTTCAGAGTTGACAAATTTTAGAACAAAAGCATTGGGCTATCTGTTTTGAAGATATTTGGACGAGTTAGAGCCCAAAACATGAAGACCAATTGAGTTAAAATCGAAGACTTGAAAATTAATTACTTGAGAGGTTATTCACAAAACAAGTAAAGTCACTTTCTATAGTTGAAGACATTGAATTACATTGAGATTCTTATGGAATTATTATCCTATGTCGATTTCTACTTTTACTTTTATAGAAAAGTGATTAGACTATGACTCTTATGTAAGTAAAACTTAAGTAGTATATAAACTTAAGTTTTGTCTAGGTTAAAGAGTAACCGAGAGATAGAGAGAGCATAAATTTGTTCAAGTTAGGAACATTTTATGTGTGCATTGTTTTTGTAAGCAATCAAGAGCGTCTCTTGGATTGCAAAACTAAGCTTTCGAGGGGGAAGCTTAATGGGAGACTGATCAAGTCTTTGTACAATAGTAAGATGGCTAAATTGGTAAGAGTTAGCCTAATGTTAGGACTTAAATCATTGGGTGTACTATGAGAAAGATAGTCGATAATTGCTCTAGGCAAGGCCTTGCAGGCAATTGAAGTCGAATTGCTTAAACAATCTCGATGTTCATCTTTACATTTATTTACTTTTGATTTCATAGTTGAAACTATGGTCAGAATTCCAAGCATTATTTCAGCCACGGTTTTTGTTTGCTGAGCAAATACCCCCTCGTTTCTATAATTACAATTTAGGAGGAAGGGATGTTAATACTTGGACTCAAACCCTAAACCTCGAGGTGCCAACAAAGATCATTAACCACTTGCTTTTCTGGGTTGTTGGCAAGTACAAACAAGCTCGAGCTTGAATATGAATGAGCTTAATTAAGCTTGAGCTTAGAAATTAATGTTTGATCAAACTTAGATCGAATATGGAGTCTTTTAAATTTCAAGTCAAGCTTGAGCTTGAACTTACTACTATTTAGATTCAACTTGATTCGATTACACCATTAAGTTCCACAAGCTGAGTACGATGAACTTCTAGTGATTATTTGTTTAGGTTTGGAATTTAAAGTTTCTCACTCAAATCATTGCTTATTTATTCAATCAACTTCTTGGACGGTCATATATTTAGTGGTGTATGTTGATGTTCTGATATTTACAAGAAATAGTAGAATTACAATTGATCTCTTAATCAAGAAACTTGGGCTGCTTGCCTACATTCTTGGTGTTGAGCTCTTCACACTTCTAAGGTGCTTTACTTAATCACAAACAAAATAGATTTAAAATAGCTTTCAAGTGATCCGAAGGAATATTATGCTTTACAAAATTTGAATCTGGCTACACTGGTTATAGCCCTTGCCACTAGTGAGTTATTTCAAAGCTTTCAGTGTCGATGTCCAATCATAGAAGGCTAAATTATTTCATCTTTCGTAATACCAGTCAACAAAAAAGGTGACACATAACACGTTTTTGCTAGAAATCATATTTAAAATAAAATGAAATTGATAGTTTTATTATCGCTTTTGACAAAAAAGAACTTTAAGTAGTAATTGAAAAAGTAATATAATTTGGGGCGAATTTTATAAGTAGGCCATCATCAAACATTAGACTGTTCTTATGATATTAATTAGCTATCTTAATTGTAGAATACATGAAGGTTTCTACCTTGGTAACTGCATGTTTTTTAAGATGCAGACGAGGCAGAGAACAGAGATGATTGAATTTCTACTATTCTCCTTTTGGTTTATGGTATTCGAAGAACTTGTTGCTCAACTTTGTTGGCTGGAACATCTTCTTCAAGAACATGCCATCGGTTATTTATTGTGATAATTTAAGTTCTATATATCTTCGTGCTAATCCAGTTTTTCAGTCAATAATGAAATATACTTGTTTCATTAGTTTTCCCTTTTCTCGTTAATTACATGTGAAGATACCACGATATTTCATCAACTTTTAACCTTCACAAAACTTCATTCGAAACAAGAGTGGCGGCTAACAGTATCAGATACATTTAGCTTTGGCTAGGCTATTCTTGTTTATCTTTTTCTCGGTTCTGTAAGCTTTTTTTTTTCTTTAGCTTCTTCACATTAGCCTTGGTTGTTTATAAAAGAAAAATAAAACGACTATTCCAAAAGCACAAACAAATAAAGCTGTGGAGAGGAGCGCATGACAAGGTATGATTGAAGTTGATCTTAGTGTCAAGACACTTATTTACCAAAAAGAGAACATAATTGATACATTTTCTATATAAACAATGCTACATACCAGTGAACCCCTGAAACAATCTCTCCATTATTATTCCTTTTCCTTTTACATTTTGTGATTTCGGTGAGATTACATACAGTAATCAACACCGGTATGAGATTCCAAGCTTGTAAGATTGGATTCACGTGTTTGGTGAGTGATAAATAACAGCTGCTAAGAATATTGAAGCCGTCTATGACTTAGAGGAGCCAGCAGCCATTAATAAGCTCCTCACTGCAACCTTCACTGCACCTACAGTGCTAAGTTGCCTCATCTCTGGGCTCAGCCCATGTCTCTCCTTGTTCTTACACTCTTCCTCTATCTGAACCCCCACAAAGTAAGCTACCTGAACATATATAATCAGTATACGCGGGCAAAACAGAAACAACACTATTACTATATAGCATTGATCCTCTCCAAGTTGGCTTTTAGATAATAGAGAAAAACTGAAACATTTACACTCCACAATTTGTGAGCTATTAACACCTTGATTATTGACAATAACTGAGTTTTAGCCCAGATCCCGATTTCCCAACCTCTATCAACTTTCAGCATTGCCTGGGCTTACCATCAATATATTCAATAAGAAAGTTTAAGGTGATATTAAAAACCCAAATCTTGAAACAATGGTTTATAATGCCTTTCAGCCACTCTAATGAGAATAACAGAGCAAAAGTCAGACCATTCCAACATAAAGAGAGACAGAATGAGGTGGCAAAAATATCAAGTAATAAACATACATACTCAAGTTCTACTGCTTATATGCTACTAAGTATCACAATGGCTTAAGCTATGACAGGCAAGCCTACTGGGCTGACATGACATGACCAACTGTGTTTCTCGTCTTCTTCTTTTCTTTTTAAAAAAAAAACCTTGCAGAAAACAAATGATTTCATCCTTTGCTTATATTGAGGCATAACATGAAAGTAAAAATCGTGTTAAATAAAACTGATACACCCATTATCATCAATACTTGACTTCAGTGATTGAAGCCGAAGCTACACTAGTGGCCAACAAGATGTGAATAATATTCATATTGTCAACAGAATACCATAAATTAGTATCAGAGTACTTATCTGGACTTATGAAAGGCAATGCATATGCAATAACACTTTACCTTGCCAGAGGCATTACGAACAGGTGATAAGTGAAGGCAATTCCAAAATGAGCTTTTGTCCTTCCTGGCACAGTAATAAGAATGCTTAGACCTTATGGAGACAATGCCATACTTCAGTAAATATTGGAAGTGTTCAAGTATCAACCTGTAACTTAAAATATGTACTGTGCATGCTTGCTCTGTTTGAATACTTTCCTTTATCTGGAAGAAAAAGTAGGTAATAAGTAACAATGCACCCAACATAAAGTCCGTATATCAGTATATGAAGTTTAGAAGTTTACATTGGATAAAGCAAATACCTGATGTAAAGTTGAAGAATCTGTATCAGCGCCATTCAAAACTGCAAAATTAAGCCCCAATATTTCATGCCTATCATAGCCTATTGAGGCAAAGAAGTAGGTAAGCAGCTACATAAACTGCATCCTTAATTGAATTTACAAACAATCTACTCTAGTTCTTTCCCTTTTCAATGGTTAAGCAATTAAGAGGTGGACTATGATGCCTAGATTAGGTAAAGCACCTGTCAATTTTAAGAAGGCATCGCTTGCATAAACTATAGGCATCCCGGGTAAATGTGGATCAATTCTGCAAGGGCACAAAATATGTTGCAGGTAACCCAAAGAAAGAGACATCAGAAATCCCTGATAAAGCTGATTATTATGATAAAATAAAATAAGAAAATTAAAAAATTTGCAAACAACTCACAGTACAAAGCTTTGTCTGATTCTACCAAGTGATATATTTAATGATGAACTGATGTAGCATACCCCAGGTACACTGCATCTCGTCCCACAGACCAATCTGCCAGTTGACTCACTATAGTTGGTTAGCACAGACAAGATGCTGTTAAATGCATTCGCTGCCATTCGCTTCTCAAAATCACTTGCCTCGCATGTCTCTTCAATATCTAATACTGTAATATACATTTTATAGATGAGAACTCAAACAAGTAAATCCAATTGCAAATGGAACATGAAGATAGCTGTCATCGAAACAAAGAGTGAAACATCAATTAAGCAGGCAGATATTGGATGGCAAATTGAGGGTGGAAATGGAAAAAGTTCATAGCTGAGTGCAAAAAGTGCTATTTATGAACATATTTGCAATTAAACGTACAGTTGCCAACAAGTATACTAGTAGTAGAAGCATACTGAATAAAAATATTTTTCATACCACAGTCCAGTTACTTAGTTTAGACCAAATACTAAAGCTATGTTACATTTAATTAGGCTCTGGAGCTCACAAACGAGCAATAATTTGATTGCATCAAATGTATGAGCAAACTGCAGTTGATCGAACAATAATGGCTACATTATAAAACATATGTAGCTGAGAAAACGAACCATTAGCAGAGGAATCCAAGGACAAAACACGACCCAATTCCAGCACAGGATTGGTATCCACTTCCTTCCTACAAGAGCCGAACATAATCTCATTAAAGCCCGAGCCATCCTCATTCAAGCTCACCCCTCCGTTCCTCCTCGGTTTCCTGGTAATCGGGACCTGAACAGCCACGAAATGAATCACCCTACCATCTTCTTTGCCAAAAACCGGACTCATATGAAACAACATCCAAAACGGCGTCCCGTCTTTACGGTAATTCACCAAATTCACTTGAACATCCCTCTCTTGTCGAATCGCTTCGCTTATTTCCATCACCGTTCTCCGATTGGTTTTGGGGCCCTGAAATATCTTGCCGTTTTGGCCGATCACCTCTTCTAGGGAATAACCCGACATTTTTAGGAAGCCCCGGCTGGCAAAAACGATAGGGTGGCCTGAAATTGAAGGATCGGTGATGGTGAAATTGTCGGGTAGTTCGTCGAGAGCTTCGCGAACCCATTGGGAGTAACGGGTTTTGAAAGATTGTTGGATTAAACCCAATATAGAATCCATCTTCGTCGTTGTTGGCGTTGTTTTTTAAGACCTGCGATTCTGGGTTTCGCGGTTGGAACCAATCCCATGTGGGTAGTAATATATTTGAAAGGAGTTTGAAGAATTCGCAGACTGAAAATATCAAAGAAAAAAGCAAAAGACAGGAACCCAGAACAGAAAAAGCTTTAAAAATTCTAAAAATTACTAGGAGAAGGTGGAAGAGTATTGAATGTAAAGTTGATTAATAGTAATTTTTTGTCTTTTAGAAGCAACCTGTGTGTGTGTGTGGGAGTGAGTAAGGTGAAAAGGAAGAAAAGGAGTGGGTGTGAGAAGTGGGAAATTGGGAAAATATCTTAGGAAATCAAAATTAGGAGCGAATGAACAACGATGCTTGAGCAATTCCAATCAATCGTTTTTTCTTTTTTGGGTTTTGGCCTTTTGGCTTCAATGAATGAATATTTGTGATGATTGGGAGTTGCCCAGTTGGAGAATCATCTACCTCTACTATTACTATTGAAAACTATAAACCACAAACTAGGAGCCTGGAAACAAAGAGCAGAATGCAGTCAAACATACGTTTCCATAGTTAATTTGATTGGCTTCGAACAACTGGACAATTGATGTGATGGATTTTTCCTATAATCCAACAAAAATGGTAACATTAGTATTAAACATTTAGATGAGAGAGAATATGAATTAAGAGTGAAGAAAACAAAAGAGAAGGGCCTCTCACAAAGTATGAAGGTGGAAGGTTCCCAACCAATTTACGCTACAAATCCAACCAAAATCTCTCCTCCTCAATGTCTTACAAACTCCTCTTTTGTTTAAAATTAAAATAAATTGATTTTTGTATTAAAATTTTCATTCATTTTCACTGAAATGTATTCCATTACCCTGTTTCTCTACTCAAGCAGAATGTCCCCCCCCCCCCCTCTTTTATTCAATTATTATTGACCCCAAGGCAACAAAATATAAAAACTTCCAAAGTTGAATTATATAATTTGTCTATAGCCATTTTATATCTCCAGGCTGAGACAGGGAAAGAAAGAAAAGCCGAGGTGGCACAATTCTCTCTCATACTTATCCTTTTAGCCGCGTCATCTCATTGTCATTGTTTTCTTAACTTATTTCAAGTTACAAGAAACCGGGTCAAATCACGTTCATTTTCCTGATGTGTTATTTTTAGAAAATTAACCGAGGTTGGATCGCTTATTTACAAGATTAATTTTAGTGGAAAACACAAAACACCTTTCTTTAATTACTATTATTCAATTACCCTTATCTTTTTTTTCTTCATTATTTTAAAACATATTCATGAAGTAAGTGAAAATAATAAAGAAATTATATAAATTAATAATTAGCTTTCAGTGAATTTAAATAATTATCTTCTCTATTAGATTTAAGAAATTTTATAACTTACTTAAATAAAAAATTAAAAATTTTCTAAATAATATCTTTTTAAAAATTTCATTATAAATATTATAAAACAATTAAATATTTTTTAATTTATACATATAACCATGTACAGGTAAACAAACTAGTCATATTATATTATATTATGACACATTCATGAAGTAAATAAAAATAATAAATAAATTTATATAAAATAATAATTAATTGAAATGACAAAATTAACATCTTACGGCATGTTTAGTTGGGTGTATTGGCATAGCCAATACACCCCTAATCGGTGGGGCCTACTTAAGACGCCTCTATGCCATTGTTTGGTTCGTGGTTTTTCTATTACGGCTGTAATACGCGACTAACTTAATCGGTGAAATCCACTGATTTCTAATACACCCCATTTGCTCAGATTAGGCTCCGCATAGGTTTACCATCCCTGTTATACCCTCCCATCTGCTTCCCCGTTTCTCTTCTGTTCCTTCTAGCCTCTGCCGAATTCGTTGTTGGCAAGTTAATCCCCTCCAGATTTGTTTCACTCTGCTAATTCTGCATGTAATCGGTTTCCCCTTTTCTGATTACAGCAGCTTCTTCTTCATCGCACTGTGCCCGGATTTGGTCATTTACAGGTTAGTGTTTTGGGTTTTTAAGCTTTCCATTCCTCCTAATTTATTCCTCTTCTTGGTTGCCTTGCCTGCGCCTAGTTATCGCCATTTCTGCTTCTTTCCAGGCTCCACTCAAGGCTTCAATCTATTTCAAAGGAAATCCATATTCATTACAGGTTAACTAAACCTTCAATTTACAAGCCATATGTAATCATGTTTCATTTTTTTTAATTTTGGGTCTCTGCAAGATTTGTTCTTTTTGGGGTTTTGAATTCTTTTTATTGTTATGTTTAGTTAATCCTTGAATTTATGTTGTTTAGAGATGGTGAATTTAACAGAAGTAATATAGTTGATGTCAGTATTCATGTCTGTGGAAGAAATGATTAGAAGAGTTAATTATAACAAGAGAAATAGAAATAAGGTACAATTCACTGCGTTAAAAGCAGTACCTTTTCGTTGAACAAAACTCCACCAGTAGGGTTATATTTGTCGATAGATTTATGGATGAATGCCTTCAAGTCTGGACTGTTTTCTATCTCAAGAATCTTTAAGGCTGGGAAGTCAACAGTATAATCTTCATGGAAAAATCCAATGAGTTTCTGAAGATCTTTCAATTTGAGGGAGTTCAATCGAGGGAAGCAAATTAATCCTCTGTTTTAGAATGTTTCTTCGATCTGCTTCTCCATTGATATTATCTCCTGCATGCATTTGCATTCACTTACTTCCAAGAAAATTGATGGTAATTTGAATTACGAAATAGATTCAGTTTAAATAGTTTCTTGGTTTGCACGTTGAAGGAAATTGGGTTCTTTTCTTGGAGCATTTGTGATTTACTTTTGTAATACTTGTTGTAAATCTGTTCATAAGGAACTCATAAATGCTATGGCATTTACAACAATTTTCATAAGTTGTTCATAAGGATGAGGATACCAAGGTTTTAGGAGTTTTCTAGGGGGATTCACTGCAGTTGAATTTCTGTTAAAAGATACAGCATTCTTTGGAATTTGAACTGGTTGCCTCTGTTTGCTTAAATGGATTGACCTAATGTTTCCCCCTGATTGTTGTAGATATGGAGAACAGTGCTGTTGCTGCCTTTTAAGCTCATTACAGTATTCTTGCATGAAGCAAGTCATGCAATTGCCTGCAAACTTACCTGTGGTCATGTAAGAAAGCCCTTTCCTTTATCACATGTCATATGAAGGGTTTAAACATGTCTTTAATGTGACCATTAGATTTTGGCTGCATAATTTTTCTACTAACCCATCTTGCTGGTTTTAGTCTTTGGATTATGGTCTGCTCAATTATCAATGTTCCTTTATCAGCCAACTAGTCTAGTTGAAGTCCTATAGGTGTTATTTGGAGATGTGCGTGTAAGAAGTGACTATTTTTAATGTGGCAGGCACTTGTTGATGCCCCGGATATGGTAAGAGGCCAAATGAACTTCAAGAGGCTTACATTGACAGATATCACAATTGACATTCCACGTGTTCCCAAGAACAAATGGGTTGATCGAAGCTATGGAGAAGGCTGGTAAGGACGACGACAGCTTTCACCAGCATTTGTAATGTTATTTCTTGAAGATATGTTTTCTTTCTTATCACTCTTATGTTAACTTACAGATGTTAAGAACAAATGGGAAAGTAGCTCGTGGGGTAGAAAGTTGATTGTCCAGAAGAGAAGAGCATCTCTCAACGACTTTGATAGGTTCAAGCTTATGTTGGCTAAGATCAAGGTCAGTTTCCGATACACCCCCTATTGTGTCTACCCGTTTTATACCAGAGTTCTTTTCTTGAAAGCACTTCCTCAAAACTTCAATCGAAGCTTGACGAGCTGTAATACGGTTTTGCAGAGGTCTGGAGTCATCAAGCAAGAACTTGCTAAGCTGAAAAAGGAGAATGCATCTTGAATTTGATATTGAATCATGGATTTTTGTTAGTTTTTGTCATCAAACATTCTGCAGGTTGTTCTTTTTTGTAATTTTTTCTTTTATTTACAAATGATTAAAAAGATTAAAGATCAGTTGAGAGATCTTTGTTTGCTATATTACATATTTTATAGTGAGTTTAATAGCAGGATATTGCTTTGCTTGCTGCAATTTTTCGTATCAAAATTCTGGTATTTATTTATATTCCCTTTATAGCATAATGAAAAATAAGACACTTAAGCTGTTTAAGTTTATAAGCTTCAAAATAAAAAGTTTTGATGTATTGTTTAGACAAACTCGAGCTGCTCAAGCTAGATATCGAGTTAATTATCTTACCTTAATTTATGTGTGTATATACTAAGTTTTGCTGATAATAAATATTAACCATTCATTCAGATAATTTTCCTATACATATGTATTTGTGTATATAAAATCATGCATTTATAAAGTAATAAAACACTGTCCAATACAACCAAGCATTTGGTTTAAATGATTGATACATGATCAAAACAAAAAGAATAAGAAACAAAGAATGAGTAACAAACAGTTACATGTTAATTTTAATATTAATTATTTCAAATGATATTTTATTAAATTCATATAAGAATTTGAGTAAATTATAGTATCATATATTATGATTTGAGTAAATTCATATAAGAATATTGATTATTAAGAATTTTATTAAATTATATATTTTAATTATAATATATTTAATAATAATTATGTTAATTTATATTTTATAGTATCATATATTATGATTTGAGTAAATTCATATAAGAATATTGATTATTAAGAATTTTATTAAATTATATATTTTAATTATAATATATTTAATAATAATTATGTTTAAATATGATTAAATTATTTATTATTGATATTAATAATCTTATTAAAATTTAAATAACAATAACAATAATCATTTACCAAAACAAATTTATGCTAAAGGTATTCTAGTCATTTTAGTTTTTTCCATTATGCTATTACACCTCTATTCCATTCAACCAAACACAAGATTACTATTACGCCTCTATTCCATTACATTCAACCAAACAGTTGATTTGCTATTACACCTCTATTCCAATACACCTCTAATCCATTACACCTCTAATCCAATACAGCGAACCAAACGTGCCCTTAAAGTTTGAAGTCTTACGTTGAAGTGTTGTCATAAGTGTTTTAGTTTGAATTTAAAATAATTTTAATAAACTTCTTGTAAAAGTATAGAAAGTTGAATGCCGTATAATAATATTTATTAATTGTTTTAGAATTTGAGTTTTTAGTATTTTTTTATTGAGTTGATATCAAGTTAATTTGTGACATTAACTCAGTAATACAGTTAAATAATAGCATAGATTATATTTTAGGAATAAATCTCAAAATCATATATGAACTTTGATTTAATATGTACTTTAATACATAAACTTTGATTTGGTGTAATTATACACATGAAACTTTGATTGTGGTTCAAATATCTATATGAAACTTTAAATTTTATTTAGTCATACACATTTAAAGAAATAAATACATCAATTTATTTTTATAATGGATAAATATAATTATTTATGTATGCAATATATAACTATAAAATGATGTTATATCAATAACTCTGTTAATAATTTGTGAGAATTGAACCCAATCAAAATTTCATATATAAAATTACACTTTAGACCAAAATTTATGTATAGTTTTGAGATCTATTCCTATATTCTAATATAATGTATACATTAAATGTAACTTATTTTAAAGTTAATTTATGTATGTTTATTTTTAATAATTTTTCATGAATAATAATTAATTATATTTTATCTTTATCTTCTTTATTTTTTAATTTGTTTTTAATCACTTTTTTATGCAAATACATATTAAATATTTTAGACTTAATTTTATTCAATTATATATATCATTGTGTTGATTGCATTAAATTATTACTTTAAATAAAATAATTAAGTCTTTTTGGAAGTTTAAGTAAATAGGAAAATAAATAAAATTATATGTTAATAAGTAAAGTAAATTTTGCACAAATATTAGTTTGATTAATTGAAGTAACTTTCAACTTCCTAATTTTTATATTTATTTTTTTATTAATAGATGTGGAATACATCAAATATAAATTCTTACACTTAAATATAATGTGAAACAGTAGTAAAAGAAGTAGGATCGATCCTACAGGAATTGAGATATTTAAAATTGCGATTCATTTTAACTAGGACGTGTAGTAAGCAATTTTCATGCCTACGACCTATGTCAACCTGTACGAAAAATAAATGGGGATTAAATAATATAAAATAAATAAATATGCAGTAAATAATTAGAACATAATTAAAAACCGATGAGACAAGGCTTCAGCTTCAAGCAAGATTTTGGTTTTGGGTTTGAACTGATCCCGAATAATAGATCTTTTCCTCCAACCTATAAGTCGATTATAGTGATGGAGGAACAACCTTAGACCACCAACCCTTATATATGTAAATTAATTACGGGAATAACCCAACAATCAACTCTTACCAAACGAACAATATTAAAATCAACTTTTACGATTTGGTTCTTTGAAAGCCTTGCGAACTAGGACGTGATTCAAATCAACGAACTTAACTGCGTGAGTCGTTTAAATTAAATTGTTAGTTCCCTTAACAGATCTAACCATCCACTCAATTGATTAGTCACATCAATCTCTTTTTTGATAGTCTAAATATGACAATTATGGATTGTATCAATTTTTCCAGCTATACATTACACAACACAATATGCTCTTTTTAACTTGGTACTATGACGACTTTTAAAACGATTGAGTCTATCTTTTAAATCAGAAAAAATAAAAAAAATATTGGAGGAAAAGATTTTAAATATGATTCCAAGCCTCATACTTCTCTTCCGAATTGATTATCAGCTCCATGCCAGAATTTTAATCACTTGTGAAAAAGAATATATGTATAAAGGAAATAAAAAATAAATTAAAATAAAAAGAAAGAAACTGACAGAATGGTGATGGTGAATCACCACCACTTGCCTTGCGCGAGGAAATAAAGAAAGAAATTGAAAGAAAAATAATAAAGAATGATAAATGTGTCCCACTTTTCTCATCTCTTTAAAAAGCCAATTTCTTTTAAACAAATAAAAAGCCAAATTTAAAATCCATACTTATCAAATTTCTCTTAAAATATTATTCTTACAAATAAAATTTTTAAAAAATATCTTAAAGAGTCTTTGTACATCCATTAACTGCTTTTGTACCCAAAATTTTTTCGAAGACTCACATTTTCGACTGTTCTCGACTTTTCTGGATTTGTTCCACACCTAGATACCCTAAATTAGCGGCACAAATCCAAAAATTCATAGGAACTAAGCACAACATTCATGTTGATTGGGCATAATATCATTTATTTTGTTGAGCTAAGCAAATCGAAATATACCAAGAAGAAGTGAACTAGTATTTTAAAAATTCTATTAGATATAAGTGAAAGGATATTATGATTTATAGAGATTCAATTTTAATTGTTTATATGTTCTACCTTAACCAAATGTTATGAAAGGATAGAAAACCCTGGTATTTTACTAGGAGTGTCGTCGCCCCTTATGTTCCAATAGAATTGGAACATTATATTTTCTAGTAAAATATTATTATTTTATTAGAACTTATTCAACCATAATTTTAGTATTGTTTCTCTATAAATAATAACTATGAGTTAACTTATTGACATAACTTTTCGAGTATCGATATTCTGTCTAAAAATAGTGGTAATTTATTTTAAAGAATAAAATCTATTTTTCGTAAAAAAAAAACTCATGGTTTTCAGTTAATAGAGAGAATTAATTCTCCTACTGAAAGTTAAATAAAGCTTTCATTTTGTGCATTGATTCAACTTGTTTTGAGCCTACACTCAAAGTGATTCGAAGTTCAAGGATAGCAAAGAAGATTGATCAGTTGAAAATCAGGAAATGACTTAGACCACCTTCACATAAAGCACAAGTATAATTTCAGTTAAAATTTATTACTATAAATATCACAAATGGCTCAATTTTAAGAAAAATTTAAAACTTCCGCTATGCCTAAAAACACTATTTTCTAAACCAATTTTTTCAACAACTTCTCCTCATATGCATCAATACCACAGTGTAGGGAAATGACCCTCGCTCTATTTCAAGCATTTTTCTACCTTATGAGGCCGTTTTTGGTCCCTAACACCTCTAAAGCTCTTCAAATTGATTTTTAATGATTTCAATATGACTTTAAAGTCTTACAAATGAATTTATTTATTTTCCACATTTTTATAAAAAAATGTTTTAAAATCAATTATTAACTAAACTGAATGAATGATAGTAATCTAAGTTGCTTCAACAACGAATCAATTATTTTCTACATCTCGCATTTAGATCTGTCGTCCAAGTTGAGTGTTCGTTGCCACAGTCTAATCGAGTAATATGGTCCACAAAAATTAGAATATCTATAATAACTGGTGTAATAAAGTATTTTTTTTGTAATAACACAAAACATCACATTCAAACTTTAATAATTAGTGTAATAAGATAACATTCGTATAATCAAACAAAATGTTACTAGTTTTGTGTTATTACACAAAATGTTATGCAAGTTATAAGAATTTGTGTAACTGGGTAATGTATTCTATAATTTGTTTTATTACAATATCTATAAGGGTTAAATATAAAATTAGTACTCGAACTTGTCCACTTCTCCTAGATTGGTACTTATGGTTTTTTTTGTCCTAGATTGGTACCCAAACTTTTTTTCCGTCCACTATATTGGTACCTGAGCCTAACGCCGTTAGTTTTTTGCTGACATGGCAATACTAGCCAATCGTACGCCATCACGTGACGTTCTCTTGTACCTTTTTTTATTTTTCATTTCCCTTCTTTTCTTTTTTTTTTCTTCTTTTTATTTTTATTTTCCCTACCTCTATCTTCTTCACTCTTCTTCATCTTTCTTGGTTTTTTTCTACAAAAAATCCTTGTTTTCAATTTTCTCTGCCTCTTTCCCGATAACTAAACAATTTTTTTTCTTTTTCCTAATGAAAATGTCATTAGGGCACAAAAGTTCGAGGAATCCGGCCGTGTTCCTTTATTCTCTCATGAACAAAAGAGAAAAGCTTCAAGACGAGCTTCACAATATCGAAAAGTAGGTAATAGTTTTCCTGCTTTCCTATGGAAAATTTTGCTCTTTCTTTTCCCTCTTTTATGTGTATATATATTGGTAAAGAAGCTACAAATGCGATGAATTTTACAATTAAAATTAAATTTATTAATCTAATTCATATTTTTGTTGCAAGTTTTTGAGTTAAAAACTAATTATTTACAAGATTCGAGCCATTTCAGGCATGTTTTGAAAGGATTTGAAGGGTTTCTTTCTTCATCCAAGAACACAAAAAAGTAATTATTATTTTTTATTAACCCATATTTTATTAACTGTTGGTAATTTTATATATGAATTTATTTTGAATCATTTAAAAGCCAAGAAAAAAACCCAAGAATCTGGAGTCGGTTCTTCATTGTAGTTGGCCCTGAAATTGGGAGATAAAGAAGAATGAATAAGAAAGATGAAGAAGACAGAGGTAGGGAAAAGAACAAGAAAAAAACGACAGAGGTAGCGGGTGTTGATTCATCTAATCCACCATTGATCACTTTTAGATAAGAATTTGAATCCCAATCAATCTTTACCACTTGATTCTTTCTTAACGCTTTTGATTACTCTGTTTTTTTTTGGTTTTTCTAGGTCATATTTTGTTGAGATTTTTGCTTTTGCCTTGTGGGTTTTATTTGTTTGTTTGAACAAACAAATTAAATGGGAAAACTAAAGAAAGAAAAGTCTGCCAAGTTGATAAGCATAGCAAATATAGAGAAAGACGTACCCAAGCTGAACAACAGTGAAGCTCCTACTAAATGTAGCAGACGACTATGAATGGTGAACAGTAGCGAATGACAGTGATATTTTACAGTTTTAAGAAATTTGTGCCGTCCGCCAAGGATGTTTTGGGTGAATGGGTAGGGAAAATGAAAAAATAAAATAAAAAGAGTTATAAGAGGACACCATGTGGCAGCGTGTGATTGGCTAGTGTTGTTGTTGGAAATTGTAGATTGCAAATTCATTATTCATGAACACTTATTAAATTAGAAAGTGATGATTTATTCATCCAATAGATAAATTTAATTTCCATGGGACATGTTTCTTCTAAGAAGAATGTCCAACACGAAGGGTTGTGGCTTCTTAATAGTGTCCATTTAGTGCATATAAATAGAGGGACTATGGTGCTCACAATAATCATTACAATCAATTCAATTTTAGAAATTAGAGTAAGAGTTAGGGAATTCCTTGAATTTGCTAATCAAAGGAAATAAAAAAGCTTAGTTGTATCCTGAGAGGACTTTTGTCTTAATCCTCTAGCAACTTTGTTTAGGGGCAAATTGTTCTCTTTGGAAAGCATCACCCATGCCTTGAAGTCTACTGTAATTAAATATCGTTTTCATATCTATCTTCTCTATCCAAATACCCCAACAATCAAAGAGAACAATTTTGGAAATGGCGACGGAGGTTACCATTGCATTCAAAATGATGAACCAAGAGTTTGTGAAACTTGACCGATTTGCTGGCTCAAACTTCAATCGCTGGAAGGATAAGGTGTTGTTCCTTCTTACCGTCTTGAATGGGGCATATGTTCTAAACCCAAACCTACAACTCATGGAGGATCCCAACCCTAATGCAAACCCTGAGGAAATTACGAAAGTGGCCGAACTCAAGAAGAAGCGCGAGGAAGACAATTTCACATGTTGTGGGCACATCCTCAACACTTTGTCTGATCGATTGTATGATTTCTACATGTCAATGCAATCTCCGGTGGAAATATGAAAAGCTCTTGAAGAGAAATACAACATCGGGCAATAAGGTTGTGATAAATTTTTAATGATGAAGTATTTCGAATTCAAAATGCTCGATAATATCCCGATCATGGATCAAGCCCATGAACTACAAGTCCTTGTAAATAGGCTTTGTGACCTGAAAGTTGTTATTCTGGAATTGTTACAAGTCGGGGCTATCATCTCAAAGTTGCCCTCGTCTTGGAAAAGTTATCGAAAGAAACTTTTGTATTTGGCAGAGGACTTCACTGTGGAGAAAATACTTAGGCATTTACATATTAAAGAGGAAACTCGAAAGCGTGATGAGGTGCATCTTTCCCAAAGTTCTAAAGTGAACCACGTGAGCGAGTCCAAGAACTCTCGAAATAGTAAGCAAAAGGCTGCATTTGAAACCAAGTACATGCAAGACAAGAAGAAAAAAATCTCAGAATTGTTACAACTACAATTAGAAAGGACACTAAATTAAGAATTGTAAAGTTCTAAAAAAGAAGCAAGATGCCACAACTTTCAAAGCCAATATGGTGGAGGACATAGACTTAGTGGCCATGGTTATGGAAGGGATCGAGAGTTTAGAGATTGGTATGATTACCGAACTCAACATAGCCATGAAAAATAAGTCCTATAATTGGTGGCTCGACTCTAGAGCTACTTTTCATGTGTGTAATGACTGAAAACAATTAAAGAGTTATGAACTAGTGGCAAACCATGAAGTGATTATGGGTAACTATTAATTAGTTAAGGTGCTCGGTCAATGGATGATGAAACACAACTTCACATCCAGGAAGTTGAACTTGATCAATGTGTTGTATATTCCCGATGTGAGAAATAATTTAGTGTCTACGAGTCTTTTGTGTAACAAGGGGTTCAAGGTTATCTTGGAATCTGATAAGTTAGTCTTGCTTAAGTGTAACAACTTGTTTTCAGTGAAATCAGAACAGTGGTTTTGGGATCACAAATCTGACCTCAAAAAATTTATTTTATTATTATTATAATGTCTACAACATGTTAGTAGTGTCATATAAAAATTTTATGAAGAAATTTTATCGTTTGCATGCTTAATTTGATAAAAAGGATTAAATTGCAAAAGGTGCAAAACTTGAGTTCTATAAGCTAAAGGGATTAAATAGCTTTAAAAACTAAAAGGTTGGAGGGTTTATGTTGTAATTAAACCATTCATAATATGAGTGGACAAGTATGGACACTTTTTAAGTGATTTTCAAGGTTATTAATTAAGGTTAAATTAGTAATTTAACAAATACAAAATAGTAAAATGATTAAAATAAAGATATCATCTTTGTTCTTTCTTCTCTACCACCGATTTTCAACCACAAGAAAAGCCATATTTGAAGCTTCAAGGTTCAACCATAGCTCATCCTTGCATGTGAGTGATACTTTGTCTTGTTTTTAATGATTTCTATGTTTTTGGAGTCGTTGTAGCTTAATCTAGCTAGCCCGGGGATTAATTTGAAAAATTGTTAAAAGTTTAGGGTTTTACCATTAATGTATATTGGTTGTTTTTTATGTTTGATGGATGAAAATGAATATTTGATAATGGTTGAGCAACTTTTTTAAAGGAATTTTTGATGAATTTGACATTTAAGTATTTAATTAAAAAAGGCATAATTGCAAAAAAAGCCCTCAATGTTTGGGGGCTTTTGGTTTTGTGCCCTTGACCTTTTTATTTTTTTTGTTTGACACCTTCAACATTATGATTTTTTAAGAAATCAGCCCAATTTTAACGGTCAACGTGAGTTGACAATTAATCAAACTGTAGGTCAACATAATAGCCCATGTGGCATGCCACAAAAGCGCACGACGTCATAGATGACATCATCTATTTAACAAAATTTTTTCGCTCATTTTCTCTCTTGTCAAACACCACTTCTTTTCTTCAAAACACATGGTTGCTGCCATTTTTTTCTCTCATTTTTTTCTTGCCAAACACCATTTTTCTTCTTCAAAACATATGGTTGGCTCATTTCATCTACGAGAATCTCCATTACGCACGCACGCACCAAAATCCACAATCCAGGTCAATAAAAAACTCAAATGTCACTACAAAAACTATCTCTACCAAAATCAAAAGACTAACTCTAGATTTAGGAATTTGAGAAAGGGTTTGAAGGCTTTCAACTAATTTATCGAACATAACACGAAACAACAACGAAAAAGGTGGATCCCATGGAAGAATAAAGAAAAAATGTATGAGCTTTCTAAACCTTTAAGATTGGATCTAATTAGTGTTTCTTCCAGTATTCAAAAATTCAATATTTCATCAAATCCAATAAGATAAATTTATAAAAATATACTATCCAAAGCTATATAAAAATAGCAGAAAAAACAAATGGGGTGAAAAAGAAAAGGAAAAAAACCCAGAAAGAAAACCAAACGCTTACTAAAAGAAGGAAAATATTAAAGCAAGTAAACTTTAAAAGAAAAATGAAGAGCATGAGACAACTTACAACTATGAACAAAGCAGGGAAAAGGAAGAACAAAGAAAAAACCTAAAACCCCAAATCGATAAAAGAAAAGAACCAAATTCAAATTGCTTCAATCCTTAAGCAGCTTGAGAATGAGAAACACTGGGAAAATGGAGTTTTAGAGTCAAAAGATGGAAATTTGTGTAAAGCACAAAAGCTACGATTAATATTATTTATAAAGAAAACTAGATTGTCACACAAAAAATAATAAAAATTATATTAAAGAAAATTAAAGATTAAAAAAACAAAAGCAAGAAAAAAGAGAGAGATTGATTAAAGGTTTGATACGTGCGTGCGTGCGTGAGATTCTTGTAGATGAAATGAGCCAACCATATGTTTTGAAGAAGAAAAATGGTGTTTGGCAAGAGAGAAAATGAGAGAAAAAAATGGCAGCAACCATGTGTTTTGAAGAAAAAAAGTGGTGTTTGGCAAGAGAGAAAATGAGAGAAAAAATTTTGTTAAATAGATGACATCATTTATGACGTCGTGTGCTTATGTGGCATGCCACATGGGATATTATGTTGACCTACAATTTGATTAATGGTCAACTCACGTTGATCGTTAAAATTGGGCTGATTTCTTAAAAGATCGTAATGTTGAGGGTGTTAATCAAAAAATAAAAAGGTCAAGGGCACAAAACCAAAAGCCCTCGCCATTGAAAAATAGAAAAATGTTCATGGAAAAAATGTGAAATAAATGGAATATAGGGCTTGTTAGGGACTAAATTAATATTCGGCTGGCATGAGTTTGGACTAAATTGCATGAATTTACATTTTTATGAGCTAGGGACTAAATTGAAATGAATTCAAAATTTTAAGGGCAAAAGTATAAATTTTCCAAATTATGATTTTTGGATTAAATTGAATAGAGTGAAAATTGAATGAGCTAAATTTGATTATATAGATCAAGAAAAGCAACGTACGGATTTAGATCGGGGAAAAGAAAAAGTATTGGATTAATCGATCGTATTTCTCCGTTCGTGTTTGAGGTAAGTTCATTAATTTAAATAGCATTAAATTATGTACAATTTAAATGATTTTATATTATATATATTGATATTATGACTCTATAGAAATATCCAACGAAATTTTGGTGACTTTCGGATCCTGTTTGAATATCAGGAATATATAGTATACAAATGATATGTCATTAGGGGTTACCGTGTTTTGGGTGCTGGTCATGTATGTCCTATCGGTGGCTGAGTTTTCGGCATGTGTTGTGGTTACTTGATAGCTTGTGTGAGTAGCATCGTATAGCTACGTCTTGACTAGCAGCTTGTGTGAGCAGACCCATTTATGGCTCGAGAGAGAGAGCATGTATATGAGATATGAGATAGTAGTGGTTTCGACCACATGTTGGCACATAGTGTGCGAGGTTCCTGAGTATTCGATATTATTCTAGTGGTTCAACGGGTATACAAAAGGGAAGGAGCAGTATATGATTCAATTCATAATGTCATGTAAGCATGAGAAAGGTATGAGATGATAGTGATTAAAGATTTCTTGTATGCTCATAATAGTATGAATGTTTGAATGGGAAATATATGGAAGCCCTTTGTTGTGTAATGAATTTTACTAAGTTTTGTTCTAATCACTAATGTGAATTGTTGTTGGTGCTTAGGCCTGTGCCAAGCTATGTTGGATATGTTCATAAATTGCCTTTAATCTTTTATAATAAAATGGTAAGCGTTGTTTATGATTTATGAACTTACTAAGCAATTTATGCTTACTTTGTGTGTTTTCTCTCATGTTATAGATAATCAGAAGTTCGTTTGGGTTGAAAGCTTGTCGGAGATCCATCACACTATCCATCGGCTAAATTGGTATATTTTGATAATTTTGAGTCATGATTATAATGACATGTATAGGTGTCTTGTTTAATGAATTTAGCCATTATGTGTGGCTTGTATATATCTTATCTTGGTTGATGAACTAGTTGGTATGATATTAAGATTATATGGTATTTTGTGTGGTGGTTAATTTGATGTTGTGTTGGTTAAGATGATGGTAAAGAAATGTTGATGGAAATGGTATGATAGCAATTAAGGTTTGGTGTGGAATGAATGTAGCATGATGTTGAAAATGGCTAGTTTTGGTAGTTTGGAATTGATCATCTTATGATCAATTTGGTATGGTATATGTTAGTTAGGAAAATGGTCACTTTAATGGTTGTACATGAGTTTTTGATATATAATCATTATGGAAAATGTGATAGTGAAATTGTCCAATTGATAGTTTAAATGATGAATGAATTGGATAGTTGTTTAGGTACATTTGATGGTGTAGTTGTGGTGCCAATTTGGCATATTGGTTGAATGAATAGTTTCTAGGTAGTTAAAGCTTGAATTTTCATATGCTAAGTGAGTTTTGAATGCTTGTTTATATGTGTATTTGGCTTGTATAAGTGGTAGAAAATTGGGTGATAAAAATGGCTTGAAAATGACCTATTTTTCGTCCATACAGGCAGAGACACAGGTGTGTATCTCAACCGTGTGTGACACACGGCCAGGTGACACGGGCGTGTGTCCCTTGTAACTTTAATAGGGTTGCAAGCCAGGCTATTACACAGCCTAGCACACAGCCTGGCACACGAGCGTGTGAAATTATTTCAAAAGGAACACGGCCTGAACCTCTACTCTAAATTCCGAGTGTAAGTTCTCTTGTGATCATGTTCAACTTGTGTATTATGAGCTCATTGAATTGTGAAAATGTGTATTAAGATGATATGCCATTACATGTGTTATGTGTTCGTGATTATTATTGTGGAATTATATATGTGAACATGTCAAATAAGCTAAGTGTTAGTGATAATATTGTGCTTATGATGCAAATATGCAGTGGTAATGAGCAGAAAATTGGCAAGCAATATATGTGTGTTTAATAACGAATATTTTGGCCTTGTGACACTTGAAACCATTGGATATATTTGACATCCCATAGGATTGTGAGTACTCTCTTATATGTATATGTGATTTAGGCGTTGAGGCCCTGAGACATGTTGGAGAGATAAGGGAATGTGAGCTAAGCTCTATTGAATGGGAATGTTTGGTGTGTTGGAGAGTGTTAGCTATATGCTTCGCTTATGAGACATGTTTGAATCTATGAGTCTATGTGGTGTGTTGGAGATCCGCGTATCCGATGAGTGGTGATAGTGCCCACTTTTACATTTTATAGCTGAAGTGCCAAATTATCTTAAATTGTAAATATGTTTGCATGTATTGTGATGTATGCATGAACGTGTATGTGTTGACTCTGTAAATAGGATATTGAATATGAAAAAGATGTAAAATGTGTCAACTAAGTTGAGGCTATTATAATTATGCTACTTATATGCTTAACCAATGCTTGATGAACTGTTTGCATGGTAGTTTTTCTAGGCATTCATTGAGCTTGTTAGGCTCACCCATTCCCTTCTTTACCCATTACAGATTAGTTGTGTGCCGGTGTGAGCATTGCGATTCTCAAGGGGTGTTCCAAGCAAGTCTTTGTGTTACTTCGTAGGTGCTTATTATCTGTTTTTTTATGTATTAGGAATAAGGCAATGTGTTAGACTATATGCTAGTTTTTGCTATGACTTTTAATTTGTTTACATGATTATTTTGCCTTAGGACTTATGGACTTTACATTTGAATTATTGGTTTCTTGCTTAGTCATGATTATGAAGTTTTGGACTGTTATTTCAGACATTTTGGTGCTAGTTTGATGAAGTGAGTGATGCATGATGATTAGACAGTAATTAGTATGAGTTGTATGTTTGTAATTACTGTATTTTTTATGTCTGGAGCAAATGTATCAATATTCAGGTTTTAATATCGATACCTCCATGATTTTTGAAAGTGTAGGAAGTCAGTAGTGTAATTTCATATCAATACCTTATCATGAGTATTGATGGTCGAGGTAAAATAATCGATACTTTTTGAAAGGTATCGATAATTTCTGAGACTTTGACTTTTATCCTAGAAATAGTAAGCAGTTTTGGTATCAATAATCCAAACAGTATTGATACCACTTGAGAGAAATATCGGTACCACACCTTAAATATCGATACTTACGTGAAGGTTTTGGAACTTTTACTTAATGGTCCCAATGCATGATTAACTATTATTATAAGATTATTTGATATATGAATAACATGTAACAATGATAACTAGGAGTAAGATTGGCTTAAACCTTATACGAATACTAAAATGGATTTTTTTTCGTTAGAATGAGCTTTTACTTGTTGTATATGGCATGAGACGGTGGTGTAGCATCCTGATAGTTGGGCTTGGTGACCAGGCCGGGTATAAGGTGTTACAAAATTTATAAGATTTTTGGCTATCTTAAGAAAGCAAAAAAAATTTGGGATTATTCTATAGTGATGTAATACCCCTAACTCGTCTCCGTCGCTGGATTGGGGTCACAGAGTGTTATGATAACATTTAAAAAATTTAACACTACTTAAAAACAAATATTCAATATAATTGCAATAAATGAAATCATAAACCATTCACAATAAAATACACTCGCAAGCCTTAAAGCGAGTTTACGAGGCCCTAAAAATAGATTGGAAACATTCTGGGGTTAATTCGAAAAAAATAGACAAGTTAGAAAAAAGTTAAAAATTTTGAAAATAGGGGACAACCCAGACCATGTGGACATTCGATGTCCAGACACACGGCTATGTCCCAGCCCGTGTGTTCGCCCATGTTGATATTTTATGTTGAGTCACACGGCCATGTCTCAGACTGTGTCAATCTGTTTTAAGATACACGACCATGTTGCAGGTCGTGTATCAAGCCATGTGAAACCTGCACTTAAAGATAATAAATCACATGGCCGTGTGGATATACCGTGTGGGTCACACGACCATGCAGTAGCCTGTGTTGCAGGCCTCGTGCACCAAATTTTGCTTCAAAAACAAGGTACACTTTACACCTAACTTGGCCTTCAATCCAAACCTAAAACCATATTAAAACCATAACCAAAAATACTCTTAAACAAGTCAAAACATAACAATTACCCACAATTCATGTGCCTAACCAATGCGCCTTCATTGACACCACATTTAAATCATCGAATACAAGCCAACATTTCATCCATCCTTTACCTAACCAATATGCCATTCAAAGGCACCTCAAACAAATACTAATTATTCTATAACCATGTTAAAGAGCATATGACATTAACCACTTTCTCATCCTCAATCAACATTCACCAAAAATTACCAAATATAACCAATCTTACCAAGTTTCCATTTCACAAAGCATTTACCAATTGACATCAACAATTATACACATCCAAAAGAGTCAAGCTTATCAACATGATTGTTTCATTCATAACTATATACAAACATTTTTTGCAAGACATAACATAATTCTAAAGTTTATATGAATTTTAATATAAGTAACTTATACTATATTCAACCATAGACCAGAAGACTATTACTCAAAATATCATTATCCTAGGTATATGCCATGACACTAAAAAGAAATATGTAACCAATGTTGTGTTCAAGATTTGTCGTGGATGCTGAGTTGATGAACAAAAGTAAGTACCTAACTTGCATTCAAAGAAAGGTTCAAACATTAAGCAAACTCATTCCTTTAAAGAATCACACTTGAAACTAGTAACCTAAATTTACATTCCATAATGTATAAGTTTATCCCCATGGAACATGGAATTTAGCATACTAATCAATAATTCATTTAATACCTATTCCATGATAACTATCACATACCAATCTTTTCCACTGGATTTATTATACCTTGTCAATATGAGTCATTTAATGAATGGTACCTAGTGCCTAACAGTTAAACCGTAATCAAGTTTTACACCCTGCACTAGTTAGATAAACCGACATATATAATGATGTGCCCAACACTAGTAAGATAAATGATGAAAGTTGCGCTAAGTGCTAGTCGGATAAACCGACAGATAAAATGTTGTGCGCAACATTAGTCAGATAAACTAATGAAAGTTGCGCCTAACGCTAGTCGGATAAACCAACAAATATAATGGTGTGCCTAGCACTAGTCAGATAAACTGAAGAAAATTGCACCCAGCGCTAATCAGATAAACCAACAAATATAATGGTGTGCCTAGCACTAGTCAGATAAACTGATGAAAGTTACGCCCAACGCTAGTCAGATAAACCGACAATATTCATTATACAGTTATTACATCCTCAATACCTTGTTTCACAATTCCATCAAACATAATCACAACCAAAGTACATTTTTTTATTTATCTCATATTCAATCATATAATCATTCATATTCCTCAATTGAATTGAATTAATTAATTACCTTAAAAATATCATTAACATTAAGTACTAACTAAATTAACTAAAATGAATTAATGAGTTTGAGTTCAAGGACTACAAACTGACCGAATTATGAAAGCTACTAAAATCGAAGACGATCATTCAGTAACCTTCTCCTTTCCATGATTAACAATTGATCCTCTCGTTTCTTGATCTAAAAGCAATAATTTAATTTAATAATTCAACCACCAAGAATATTTATACTCTAACATTTAACCCTTTAAACAAATTTCACATCTTTGCATTCAATATATATACCATTCAATCTTTAATCCAAAACCCCCAAATTTTAGTTTTCCTGAATCAATTCCCAACTAACCAATTTATACTATTTTCCAACAGTCCCTTAATCACTATAATTAACGATTTTAACCATGTTATTTTGAGTTTACAACATTTAAGTCCCTAGAGATTAATATCAACAAATATCACCACTCAATTTAACCAACTTAGACCATAAGACTTACAATTTAATCCATCACCTCAAGGACATTTAACATTCTAAAAAAAATAGTATCTACAGTCTCCATGATCTATCAAATTAGTCCCTACTTAAGCTTGGTCTAGCTTCAATAATTTTTTAAAAAAATACAAAATTTACTAAAATGGTAGCTCAAAAACACTTACATATATATAAATATAATTTCATAATCACCCACAAATTTAACACCCAACAAAATAACACCAAGGCTTTGAATTTCTCATTAATGGCAACTTCCACAAATATCATTAATTCTCAAATTTTCAACATAGACAAATTAACTCATAAGATTAAGACTTCAAAAACATAAATTTCATGTAAAAATAACCAAAATTTACTAACCAAATTAAACATGCAGCAATGAGCTCTTGGTCGTGCGATTTCTCCCCCCTTTCCTTTTTGTTTCAAAAAGAAAAGAAAATTAAAAGAAATATCTTTGGCTTTCTTCTCTCTGCTCACTAATATCCCACTTTTATTATTAATATTATATATTCTTTTATAACAAAGTTTTAATTTAATTATTATAATAACTTAACATATATAATACTTATAATATTACTATAACCGTCCACCATTACATACTTATATAATTAATGACTTATTTATTTAATAAGTCCCTTAATCAGGATCTATCTTATAATTTAGTTTAATTCCTACTTTTATCACTTATTTGATTTAGTCCCTTTACTTTAATTAAACACTTAATACTTAAAATTATCTAACTATCATTCAATTCCCTTATAGGGCAACTCTATAAATATTTAATAATAATATTTATAAGCCCAATTCACGAAAACAAAATCCCAAAAGTACGTTTCTCGACAGCACTGACTTTCGGGTCATTATAAGTGATTATCCCACGATATTAGAAGGTTACTTGGATGTAAGTTGGATTACAAGTGTAAATGACAATAAGTCCACATCGGGATGAATTTTTACGATCGGAGGTGGAGCCATTAGTTGGGCCTCCAAGAAACAAACTTGCATCTCACATTCAACTATGGAGGCTGAATTTATAGCCTTGGCGGCTACTGTAAAGGAAGCGGAATGACTAAGAGATCTCTTGTTAGATATAAAGTTGTGGCCATAACGTAGGTTTGCCATTTTCGTATATTATGATAGTGAATCCACCATGTCTCGAGCGTACAATAAGGTGTACAATAGAAAGTCTAGACATATAAGTGTGAGACATGAGTAAATGAGACAATTGATTAGGGACAGTGTGATAAATGTTACCTATGCTAAGTCAATTGGAAATCTAGCGAATCTATTGATAAAAGGTTTGTAAAGGGATTTGGTTAAGAGTACCACTACTATGATGGGATTAAAACATTCTAATCGCATAATTGATAATGGATACCCTACTTTGTTCTAGCCAAAAGTTAGTTTCGATGTTCAAAGGGTAATAACAAGTTATCGAATGATAATGTGCACTAAGATTAGGATTTAGTGTTTATATTTTAGGAGGATGAGTTTTACTATTAATGGATGGATATTAATTGTCATGAAATCCACAAATATGAACATGAAGTGGTGCCTCTTCAATGAGAGTTTCTTTATGGTTTTCTCTCGTACATGTTCATGAAACGGAATGAGCACATGACCATAACGATGCTAAAGCAAATAAACTCTTACTTTAACAATTTATGGTTATGTGTAAAAATTTTCCAGTATTGACTTTAAGATTGATGGTTCAAACGACTAGCCACCATTCACTTTGTTGATACTTTGAGAGTTTGCAGTAAAAGAAGGTTCAATCTACGAATACCTTTCTTTATGTATAATCGTTGTGTACTTATTTTCTTGAATTAGCAATTTAGTGGGGGATTGTTGGAAATTGTAGATTGCAAATTCATTATTCATGAGCACTTATTCAAAATTGAAAGTGATGATTTATTCATCCAATGGGTACATTTGATTTCCATGGGACATGTTTCTTTTAAGAAGTATGTCAAACACGAAATATTGTGGCTCTTTAATAGTGTCCATTGAGTGCATATAAATAGAGGGACTATGGTGCTCACAATAATCATTACAATTAATTCAATTTCAGAAATTAGAGTAAAAGTTAGGGAATTCCTCGATTTTGGTAATCAAAGGAAATAAAAAAGCTTCGTTGTATTGGAACGACGGAAATGTGCAAGTGTACACAATCGTTAACAAGTAATAAAGTGACAAGTAAATGTTGAGTTATCGTAACCAGAAGTACTGTGAAAGAAAAAAATTTATGAAATGTAAATCAAACACTTTGGTGATGAGGAAAATATTTTGTTTTAAAGAAGTGATTTAAAAACTAAAAATTATGTAATAACCCGTTTTTAGTGAAATCAGAATAGTGGTTTTTGGACCACAAATTTGAAGATAAAAAATTTATTTTAATATTATTTTATTGTCTACAGGATGATAGTATTACCGTATAAAAATTTCATTAAGAAATTTTACTGTTTACATGCTCAATTTGATAAAAAGGACTAAATCACATAAAGTGCAAAATTGAAGTTCTATAGGCTAAAGGTATTAAATAGCTATAGAACTTTAAAGTGGAAGTCCTTATATGGTAATTAGACCATTAGAGTTGTTAGTGGATGAGCATGGCTTGGCATTTGTGTAAAATTGATTAATTTTAAAGGTTAAATTAGTAAAAAGGTAATAAATGATAAATTAAATTAAATAAAAACAAAACATCATCTTTTAGTCATCTTCTACAACCGAAATTAAAAGAAAAGAGTTGCCATGGGAGCTTGAAGTTTTGGCAAACTTAATTCTACGTTGCATTGGTATGTATTTTTGTCTTGTTTTTAATGATTTCTACGTTTTTGGGATCGTTGTAGATTAATCTAGCTCGCCTAGGGACTAATTTGTGAATCTGTTAAGGTTTTTCCATGAATTAATATGTATGAGTTTGGATATTTTATTGAAGAAAATGGTTAGTTTTTTATAGATAAACAACTTTTGTTAAGGGATTTTTTATGAGATTTTCAATTAGGGGTTAAATTGAAAAATATGATGAATTCACGGTATAATTTGTGAATTACTGAAATGTGTGGGCTGCTATAAGTGTATAAGATATTCGGCTAGGCTTGGATAAGGGTCAAATTTTATGAATTTTATTTTCCAAGCCTAGGGATTAAATTGTAAAGAAATTAAAAGTATAGGGCCAAAATGGTAATTTTTCCAAAAATATGTTTTGGATTAAATTGACTGAATTATATGTGGAAGTGAGTTAAATTTATCCGTATAGATCCAGTTAGACCTTGTACAGAGTTAGGTCGGGGCAAAGAAAAAGTCTCGGGTTAATCGCCTCCGTATCTACGTATACTCATCGACGTAAGTTTGTGTAATTAAATTGTGTTTTAAAGCTAGTAATTGAATGGTTATTTGGTATCAGTTGGTATGCTTTGGTTAGGTAACCAAATGTCATGTATTGATGCTAATGTGCCTATAAGTTAATTGAGTATTTTGGACAAATAGAGTGCATGATTGAACATATTTACATGTTGTCATTTGAGGTGCCTAAGGGCATATTAGTTGTATAAAACTTTACCATATGTAAGTATCTTGTTTATGGTTGTTTTGGATGCCTTATTATGGCTTGGTTATATATATGCAAAGTTGGTTATAGGTAAATGAAAATTTGGGTGAGAAAAATGACTTGTAAAATGACCTATTTTCGTCCACATAGGCAGAGCCACGGTGTGTGTCTCAGCCGTGTGTGACGCATGACCAGGTGACATGGCCGTGTCCCATGTAGCTTTCAAAGGATTGCAAGTTAGACTGTTACACGGCCTAGCACACGGCCTGGCACACAAGCGTGTGGGCTCACTTCGAAGGGTACACAGCTTGGCACATGGGCGTGTGACTTGGTCGTGTGACCCAAGTCAGTTAGTTACACGGGCATTGACACGGGTTGGGACATAGTTGTGTGTCCGTATTTCGAATACCTACACAGCCTGAGACTTGGGCGTGTCTCTTGGCTGTGTGACCCCTACAGTGTTGAAAATTTTTATTGTTTTCTAAAAAATTTCCTGAGTTTTCAATTTAGTCCCGACTTGTTTCTAATGCGTATTTAGGGCCTTGAAGGCTCGTATAAAGGACAATATGTATTATTTGACTTGGTTTTAATATGCTTATTGATATGTTATGAAATGTTTAAATTTTTCTGTCTTTTTGAATTGCAAACTCTAGTAATGCTCTATAACCCTGTTCTGATAACGGATATTGGTTAGGGGTGTTACAAATTAACTAAATAAAAAGTAAAAATTACAATGCACGATTTTAAAAAGATGAGTTTTAATCAATATAACATAATTGTGTTAGATCAATTACATTCCTTAACTTAGAATTACAAAACCCATGTTCATGTTGTTACGAATATTTTCACAGCAACTTGGTAATTCGTTAACTACTGCACATATATTACTAAATTAACCAATCTCTTGAACATTTCTCAAAGTTAATTCAAACTATTAATCAATCTTCATAAGCACATATAAGATTAAGTGATGTAACAATATATCTCTATATTGAAACAATTTAATCACAATAATCTTGCAAGTTATGCAAGACTAATGTATCGTTTAATACTGTCGCTAATATAACCCTCAACTACCTTAGGAGATTAAACATGCACCAATTAAATACTTTTTAAATGAATTACAATTTCAATACGTTTATTAATTCATTCATTCGTTACCTTATATTTTATAATGCAAGTATAACATAAGCATGATTTTATTTAATTGAACAACTTACCAAGGCCTACAACAATACAAACATGATTCTAATAATTTATGTGGACAAAATTACATGGACAAAATGTAATCAATCCAAACGAATTAAATTTAATCCATTTTAATTAGAACAATAACAACAATAAAACAATTATTCATATTCAGGATCACCACATAAACAAGAAAATTAAATAGAAGGGAACTAGGAAGCAAATCCAATATTTCCCTAAAGCTAGACTAGTGCGGTCCTCTTCTTCTCTGCTCATTGTGTTGAACTGAGGCCTTTATGAAAAATTGAATGATGCTATTCCAAGGTGGAAGAAAGCTATTTTTCAATAGGGAAATCGGAAAGGAAAAGGGGAAAATAAGGAAGGGAATGGAAGCGAGAAAAACAAGTAAAAGAGAGAGATGTGTGAGAAATGAAGGGTGTCTCTAATGAGGTAGCAAAGGTGGGTATTTATAGGTTTGAATGGATGCTAAAAATAGCAAATAATTAGTATCCACACACTCTTCCTTGGCCGTCCATACAACAAGCATGTTTGAATATTTTAAAGTTTGCTAAATTTAGCTTGGGGAAAATCTTCAAAAGCATAAGTTTGAATGGAGTTTAAGGAAACTTTGAGGGCTATTTTGCAAGCATAAAAATCAGCAAAATTCAGCTGATTTTTTCAGCTTGTTGGATGGTTTTGGGCTACAAATTTGCTTGTTGGATCAGTCTTCAATGCTTAGCACACTAGGCTACTTTCTCCTTCAAGCTTTATATTAATTTTTTAAGCCAATTAAATTTGGATAAAAATTAAATATGAAGTAAATAAAAGAATCATAATTTGGACCCTCCTTGTCTGCAAAATTATTCAGCCTTGCTCTTGGTTCACTTTATGCAAAATTTTTTCTAACGGTTTAAGCCTTTCGAGGTGTCTACTGAGCCAATTTTCACATTTTGTGCAAAACTATCGAAAAAAAACCAAATTTGTGAAAATTTATTATAAAAATAATTAAAATTCTATATGCTAATAATTTAAGTAAAAATTAATTATTTTATAATTAAAGTGTGAATTTTGACAAAATTTACTACAAAATTGCATGAATTAGAGCTCAAAAGGTGCTGAAAAAGTCTATATATTTTTGTGTTTCCACATCCCAAACTTATTTCATTGCTCGTCCTGAGTAATGAAAAAATTGTAAAGAGGAAGTGCTTGAAATCATGATTGAAAAATGTATTTAGAATACACTAAACTCATGTATGTCTAGCTCTCTTAAAGAATTAAAAATTTTAAAGTATGATTTGCAAACTTTATTAAGAGTAATATTATGTCATAATTCAGCTAATATAGAAATTATTAAGATAATATAACTTTATTTATACTTAGAAGTTAGCATAATTAACAAAAATTCAAATTTTTGAATAAAATATAACTTAATCATAATTATATGAAAAATGTATCTTGAAAAACAATTTCAATTTTTGGTCCCCCTACTTAAGATAAACAATGTCCCCATTGTTAAAAATAATAGAGAGAATGAAAATAGAGAAGTGAATAGATACTGTACACCAGGTAGGACCCTAGGAAAAGGAGGTGAGTCAAGTTTGACTACTTAAATAGCAAGCTTTTTCAAGGCAAATCCAATCCTAGACATGTACATATCTATTGTCGCACTTCTTATTTTGCAATTTGTTCAATTTTATTGATGATTTCCACCTCTTATTTTATTATGCGAAAAATAAAAATCCTAATAGAACCTAATCCTAAAAACATTAAATATCCTAAGAAAGAAAAAAAAATAAAGTAAAGGTCCCCCTTTTTATTTTTTTGTAGATCCCTTAGAATTTGACTCATCTTTTGCTCCATCGTCTTTGTTTTTGCATGAATCGCTTTGTTCCCTCTTTGATATTGGACTCCATGGTTCAAATATAAAATTTGGAAACTCAGGCACAAAAATAAACGGGTCATGAAATATTTTCATAAAAGCGCTTCTTACTGAGTTATCCCGTATTTTTGAATATCTTCAATGAGCTTGTTGTTTCCACTGCATATGTTGTATTATGTCTATCAACTTTGACAGCTCATCATGAAAATCTAGTCGAGGCGAATGAGTTTTAAATATTGGGGTCGCAATGTTAGGTTCGGTCATTGCTTCAATTGGTTCTGCCTTATCAAGTATTTCAGTCGACTGCTTTCGTTCAATCTCTATGGGATCTTCTTCTTCTTCTTTGGGATCCTCGCTCAGTTCAATTCGTTACTGTAGAACTGAATCTCCGGCTACTAAGTAGAGGTCCCAATCTGTGATTGTGCCTTGGCTATAACCTGTCTTCTTTACGTTTGCAAGAATTTTAGCTTTCAAGCACAAAGTTGTTATTGTAAAGGGAAAGTATACTGGGCCAGAATGTCTAGCGGCACGATTCCAAATTTCCCTTAGAATGATTTTTCCTACATCAATGGTCTTTGCCGTTGAAATCAAGTATAACAAGACCATTCACTTTAATGAAATTATGGTCCCATGTTAAATAGGCATAAGGCTGAACTGAATGAAATAAAACCATGCCTTCGCTAGTGGTGTCAAATATTCTCTATGACAAGTGTGAGTTCCATGCTTTGACACGGTCCATTTAGAACCCGAAACTATAAGTTCCTTAAGAATTTCTTGCAATTTTTCAGCCTCAATATTTTCCATTAAGGAAGAGTATTCGTCATCTTCAAAATCAGGTAATTCAAAGAATTCATTAATAGTGTTTGAGTTTATTAGTACCTTGATTCCTCGGATAGAAACTTTTGTTAATTCGCTTGAGGTCAAATTTGTATAAAATTCAAGAACTAGCTTTTCATTTGCACTAGGTCTTTTCACACAAAACACATCCCAATTTAAAGTTTTAGCAACTCGTCAAATGCTCGACATAGAATTAGTATAGTTTCTTTCTTTCAGTGTAAAGCCTTTTTCTGGGAGCATTTGTTGATTTTTGAAAATGCTATCGTATCTCACTTTGGCTTTTTCACAGTGGAATTTGTTTTGTGATTCTTTAACTTGGATAGATGCACGAGTTCTTTTGCGAGGCATGATTAACATGAACATAAGATGGAAACAAATATTTTCTCAAAAATTCAATTTGCACAAAATATGAATAATTTAATAAATTGAAAAATCAAATAATTAAATAAAATTAAAATTTCGGAGAAAATTTTCTTACCACCTTTGTATAAAACTTAAAAACTCAAAAGTAAAATTAATATGAAGCTAATAGAGTTGGTTTAGGGTTGGTTGGAGGGTAATTTCTAGGTGTCAAGTTGTGATAGTAGTGTGGTGCTAAGGAGGCAACGGGCATGCGACTAGCAAGTGGAAACATTAATATGTGATGGCAAGGGGCATGAGCAGCAGCGACTTGTGGGATTAGCCATTGCAACACGCGAGTAGGGGCTAGTGTGTGTCAAACAGGGTGTGAGCAAGGGCAGGCATGAGCCTTGGAATGTGTGGGTTGTTCGTGCGGGCAGGTGTGTCAAAAAGTAGGTGTGAGCGATGGCGTGTGCAAGGTAGCAGGGTGCGAGTAGGGTGGGCAGCTTGTTTGCGCACGGGCAAGGATATGCGCAGGTTGGCTAGCAACTTGTGTGCGATGGTGGTTGCTGGGTGTGTGCAGCTGCTAGTGGTGCCTTTGACAATTGTCAATGGGAGCTGTAGCACCAGATAGCTTGGAAGTTGGATGGTTTTAGGAGTGATGGAAGAAAAGGTGCATGGAAATGTGGTATTTAAAGTGTGAGTATGGGGGAGTTCAAATCAAATTCTTATAACAAAATAATAATAAATTATTATAAGTTCTAATGTTATATAAAGTAAATAACAATTAATAAATAATATAAGGTATATTAATATATTATTTGCTATTACTTTATATATTGAAATAAAAACTCTTAAATAAAATATTAAAGCAATTCAAATCCTATGTAAAGTTGATAATAACTAATATATAATTATATACAAATTAAATTAAATTAAAAACTTTTATTTTAAAAATTAAATGAAAAACTTTTATTTTAGCTGCTTTTAAAGATATTCCCAAAAAGAGACAGCTAAGTTCAATATTTACAAAAAAAAAACTAAAATTTTTGAAGTAATTCAATTAAGTACTTAAACTTAAAAAAAATTTGAAAATTGAGCTACAATTAAAACTTGGATCAAAATTGACCTTTTTATTTGAAAAATAAAAAATTTATTTTTCCATTTAGAGAATAATTTCTCGAAAGATTATGTTGAAATCAATTCCCAGGAAAGATCGAAAAGGTCACAAGTGGTCCCGCTTAAGTTCCAATCTCCTAGACAGAATTTATTTTAACATACTAATCTAGAAAATATACCTTAAGTCATTTATTTAAAAGAAACGAGAAAAAATAAGTATCCAATAAAATGAACGAGACTTTATCTCGCTCAATTTTATCCCCCAATAATATTTTAAGCGTTGAGCATTAACTTCAAAACTACCTCCCTTACCTTGAAGTTCGACAACTCCATCCGGAAAAACTTGGTGAATAGTAAACTGACCGGACCAACGTGATTTCAACTTACCTGGAAAAAACCTTAATTTGGAATTGAACAACAAAACTTGCTAACCTGCTTCAAATTCTCAAACTTGGATGTGCTTGTCATGCTATCTTTTTAATCTCTCCTTGAATAAGTTGGCATTTTCATATGAGAAAGTTCGAAATTCTTCTAACTAGTTAAGTTGGAGAATTCATTTCTCTGGCAAGCTTGGGATCCAAATTGAGTTGTTGGAGAGCCCAATAAGCTTTATGTTCTAACTCCAAGGGCAAATGACAAGTTTTCTTAAAGACCAACTGATAGAGAGACATCCCTAAAGTTGTCTTGTATGCTATTCTATAGGCCCATAAAGCGTCATCCAGTCTTTTGGAGTAGTCTCGTCGGTTTCAAAAAACTACATTCTCGAGTATGCCTTTTATCTATTTATTCATCAATTTAGTTTGTCCATTCATCTGCGAATAGTAAGCTATGGCACCCTTATGCTTCACTCCGTGTTTATCGAGCAACCATTTCAACCATTTGTTCATGAAATGAGACCCCTAATCACTAATGATGGCCATAGAAGTACTAAACCTTGTGAACACATGATTTTGCAAAAACTTCATCACAACCTTCGCATCGTTCGTCAGATATGCCTCAGCCTCAACCCACTTAGATACGTATTCTACTACTACCAATATATACTTGTGACCAAAAGACAGAGGGAAAGGACTAAGAAAGTCAATACCCCAAACATTAAATAATTCTACCTCAATGATGTTTGTTCGGGATATCTCATTTCTATTGGTGATGTTTCCAACACTCTAGCATCGATCACAACTCTTTACGTAGGCATACGTATCTTTGAATAGCGTTGGCTAAAAGAATCCAACTTGCAACACTTTAGTTGCATATGTGTACCTCCGAAGTGTCCCCCACTTGGAGCTATGTAAAAATGATATAAAATCTCATGTACCTCATTTTCTGCCACGCATCTCCTGATCATTTGATTTGTGCACTTTTTGAACAAATATGGCTCTTCCCAAAAATAGTACTTCACATCGTGAAGAAAATTTTTCTTTTGTTGATATGTAATATCAATCGGCATCAAACCACAAGCTAAATAGTTAGCAAAATTAGCAAACCAAGGGTTGTTATGAACATGATTTACCTTCTTGTGGTTACAATCTAGATAAGTGATCTGCTACCTAGTTTTCTACCCTTTTTCGATCTTGAATTTCTAGATCAAACTCTCGAAGTAGAAGTACCCATCGGATCAATCTCGGGTTGACATCTTTCTTGGCAAGTAAATACTTAATTGCTGAATGATCAGTATAGACAGTCACTTTGGTACCTACAAGATAAGATCAAAACTTGTCAAAAGCAAATACAATAACAAGTAACTATTTCTCTATTACCATATAATTCAATTGAGCTCCCGTCAGAGTCTGACTTGCATAGGTGATAGGATGAAAAAATTTGTTCCTTCGCTGGCCCATCACAGCTCCTATTGTGAAGTCACTTGTGTCGCACATCAACTCAAATGGAAAATCCCAATATGGTGTGACGATAATGGGTGCTGAAACTAACCGATTCTCTAAATCATTAAATGCTTTCAAACATTCTTCATCAAAGTTGAATATCATGTTCTTCTCCAATAAGTTGCATAAAGGTTTAGCGACTTTGGAAAAATCTTTAATAAATCTTTGATAGAATCTGACATGTCCCATAAAGCTCCTAACAGCCTTTACAGATGTTGGAAGTAGGAGTTTCTCGATAACATCTACCTTTGCTTTATCTACCTCATTCTCGTTATTTAATGCCCCAGAACAATACCTTCTCGTACCATGAAATGACACTTTTCCCAATTGTGTACGAGGTTTGTTTCTTCGCACCGCCTTAGTACCTTGGGTAGATTGGCTAAGCAATCATCATAAGTGTCTCCAAACACTAAAAGATCGTCCCTAAAATTTCCAAACACTTTTCAACCATGTCAGTAAAAATAACCATCATACATATTTGATATGTAGTAGGTGCATTACATAAACCAAATGGCATGCGCCTAAATGCAAATGTACCATATGGGCATGTGAATGTTGTTTTGTGTTGATCCTCTGGTGCTACTATAATCTGATTGTATCTTGAGTACCCATCGAGAAAACAATAATAGTCTCGCCCTGTGAGTCTATCCAGCATCTGGTCCAAGAATGATAAAGGAAAATGATCTTTTCTAGTCGCCTTGTTAAACTTTCAGTAATATATGCAAATTCTCCATCTCGTAACTGTTCTGGTCGGTATTAACTGATTATTCTCATTCTCAACGATCATAATACCTCATTTCTTTGGCATACATTGGACTAGACTTACCCATGAACTATCTGAGATGGGACAAATTATACCCGCATCTAACCATTTTATGATCTCTTTCTTTACCACGCCCTTCATAATGGGGTTCAGTCTTTGTTGTCCATCAATATTTTCTTTCTCGCCATCTTTTAGGATGATTTTGTGCATGCAAATGGATAGGATAATACAACAAATATCAGCTATGGTCTAATCGATAGCCTTCTTGAATTGTTTCAACACTGAAATGAGTTTCTCTTCCTGCTCTTCAGTTAAATCTGCTGAAACAATCACAGGAAAAGTCGAAGCATTACCTAAATAAACATATTTTAAGTTCAAGGGAAGTACCTTAAGTTCTAATTTAGGTGGCTCTTCGATTGAAGCTTTTTGTTGTATATAATCTCTGCTTTCTAAATCTAAAGATTCAAAGCAATTTTGAGGATTAAATCCCCTTTGATTAGCTTCTAGCAAAGCTAAGTATTCCTCCCCCTTTTCATCACTTGGAGGTTTTTTGACATCAAAACTTGTTCTAATGGGTCCTCAACAGAGTTGAGTTCCCATTCTACAGCTAAATCATCTAACTTAGATACTGTAGAACAATAAAGGTTGTTACCTAATCATATAGACTTAAAAACATTAAATGTTACCTAATCATCTTGAATACACATAGTAAGCTTGTCGTTCTTCACATCAATAAAGGTTCTTCCAGTTTCTAGGGAAGGCCTTCCTAAGATGATTGGCATCTCTTTATCTACTTCAAAGTATAAAATAACAAAGTCAGTAGGAAATATAAATTTTTTTACACATACCAATACATCCTCGATTTTTCCTTCTAGATATGCTAAGGATCGATCTGCTAATTAAAGTGTAACCGTAGTAGGTCTAACTTCAACTATCTCCAACTTCTTAAATATGGACATGGGCATCAATTTTATGCTTGCATCCAAATCACATAGTGCCTTACCACAATAAGTTGCTCCAATTTTGCAAGGTATGGTAAAACATTCAGGGTCATTCATCTTTGGGGGTATTTTATTTTGATGATATGAACTGCATTCCTTTCTTAGGGCTACCGTCTCAAATTCTCCAAGTATTCATTTCTAGGATAGGATATCCTTCATGAACTTTACGTAGTTTGGCATCTGCTCAAGTACTTCTACCAACAGAATGTTGATATGAAATTTCTTGAGTACATCTAAGAATTTCTTGAACTAGACTTCCTGGTTTTACGTCTAAAGTCTTTGAGGGTAGGGTGGTGGAGGATTCTTAACTTGAATTGGCTGATTCATCTTTTGTGGAAATTCTGCATCTAACGAAGTTGTTAGTTTATAAGAACTAATTTTTCCAAAAGTTACATTATCTAGTTTTGCAGATTCTGGTTCTGGTGAAACTGGGATTTCAACACTTGATTGAACTTCCACTTTATCTCAAGCATCAGCTTGCTCTTCTTCAACTGTGACAATGTTGGGCTCTAACATTTTTCCGCTCCTTAGTGTCACTGCTTTAAAATGCTCTTTCCTCGGATTTCTTGGGTTCTCCGTATGACTAGGCAACGCACCTTGTGGTCAGTTTCTCAGTTCAGTCACAAGCTGACCCATTTGGTTTTCTAGGTTTTTCAATGTAACTGCTTGGCTTTGGATTAAGGCATCATTTTTCGCTATGTATACCTTCAACAGGTTTTCTAAGCCATTGGAAGATTCTACTTGAGGTTGTTTCTGAACTTGTTGGGTAAATTCAGGTGGCTGGGTTGGTCTAGGTTGTGCATAAGTGTTATTGGGTCCAGCCCCTTAGTTACTCTAAGAGAAATTAGGGTGGTTTTGCCAAGATGAGTTATAAAAATTAGATTATAGTCCTTGCCTTCCTCGGTTCTGGTTCTGGTTACCCATGTAATACATGGATTCTAGGTTTGATGGGCATTTTTGAACAAGTGCCCTTCCCCATAATAAACACTAGCTACATTCTCAAATTGATTCGGTGGTTCAGCTATAAAATTATTAAACTCATTAGTAGTAAATTTTTTAAGCATTGAGTATATCGAAGATACCTGAGATGCGAGTGAAGTTAGAGCGTCTACTTCATGTATTCTAACGACTCATCTTCCTAACGCTATTCAATAGGTTGACCGTTGATAATTGTTGTTAGCAATCCTTTTGATGATTTCATTGGCCTCGTTATAAGACTTAGAAAGGAGAGCACCATTAGCAGAAGCGTTCACTACCATCCTCGTGTGAGCATTGAGACCATTATAGAATGCCTCTAATTGGATGCAATGAGGGATTCCGTAATGAGGGAATCTTCGTAATAGTTATTTAAACCTTTCCCACACCTCATACAAGTACTCATCATCCAAATGTTGGAAGGTAGTAATCTCATTCCTCAACTTAGCAATCTTGCTAGGTGGGGAGTACTTCATAAGGAATCTTTCTGCTAACTCATGCCATGTGTTAATAGAATTTGGTGGCAATCAGTTCAATCAGGCTCGAGCTCTGTCCCTTAGTGAATATGGGAACAACTTTAATTGTAGTACATCTTCAGGTACTTAGGCTAATTTGGAAGAATCGCTGAACTCCATAAACAATCGTAAGTGAAGGTGAGGATCTTTGGTAGGCATTCCACTGAATTGGTCCACTGTTTGAACCATCTAGAACATGACTGACTTCAGCTCAAATTGTTCTGCCTCAATTTTGGTCTCCTAATACCTGGATTAAACTCATGAAACATTGGCACAACATACTGTCTTAGAGCTTTATCTCTATCATCAACAATAAGGATAGGATTTTGAGCAGGGTTCACTTCGTTTCCTTGATTTATATTTTCAAAGTTCATCTCTTTGGTCCTTTGTTAAGCTGCTTGTCTTCTTCTTTGTCGAAAATTTCTATCAATCTCAGGGTCTACGGGGAGTAAGTCGATAATTCTATCAATACTCATAAACACCTGAAACAATCATAAAAAAATAATGGAATTAAAATTAAACAGAAAAATAAACTAAAATACAAAATTAACAATTTGACAAATAGTGTCTTTTAAAATAGTCCCCCGCAACGGCTCCAAAAACTTGGAATGGCAGAAATGTGCAAGTGTACACAATCGTTAACAAGTAATAAAGTGACAAGTAAATTTCGAGTTATTGTGCCCACATGAATTGTGAAAAATAAATATTTATGAAATGTAAATCAAACACTTTGGTGATGGAGAAAATATTTTATTTTGAACAAGTGATTTAAAAACTAAATTAACTAAATAAAAAGTAAAAATTCCAATGCACGATTTTAAAAAGCTGAATTTTAATCAATATGACATAATTGTGTTAGATCAATTACATTCCTTAACTTAGAGTTACCCGTGTTCATGTTGTTACGAATATTTTCACGACAATTTGGTAATTTGTTAACTACTGCATATACATACTTACTAAAGTAACCAATATCTTGAACATTTCTTAATGCCAATTTAAACAATTAATCAAAATTCATAAGCACATATAAGATTAAGTGAGGTAACAATATATTTCTATATTGAAACAATTTAATCACAATAATCTTGCAAGTTACGCAAGGCTAATGTATCGTTTAATATCGTCGCTAATTTAACTCTCAGCTACCTTAGAAGATTAAACAAACAAAAATTAAATACTTTGTCAATTAATTACAATTTCAATATTTTTAATAATTAATTCATCTGTTACCTTACATTTTATAATACAAGTATAACATAAGCATGGTTTTATTTAATTGAGCAACTTACCAAGGCTTATAACAACACAAACATGATTTTAATAATTTACATGGATAGAATGCAACCAATCCAACACAAATTAAATTTAAGCCATTTTAATTAGAACAAGAAAAATAATAAAACAATTATTCATATTCATGATCACAATATAAATAAGAAAATGAAAGAGAAAGGAATTAGGAAGCAAATCCAATATTTCTCTAAAGCCAGATTAGTGCGCTCCTCTTCTTCTCTGCTCGTTGTGTTGAACTGAGGCCTCTATGAAAAATTGAATGATTCTATTACAAGAGGGAAGAAGGCTATTTTTCAAGAGGGAAATCGGCAATGGAAAGTGGAAAATAAGGAAGGGAATGGAAGAGAGAAAAACAAGTGAAAGAGAGAGATGTGTGGGAAATGAAGGGTGTCTTGAATGAGGTAGCAAATGTGGGTATTTATAGGTTTGAATGGATGCTAAAAATAGAAAATAATTAGTAGCCACACCTTCTTCCTTGGCTGGCTATACAACAAGCAAGTTTGAATGTTTCAAACTTTGCTAAATTTAGCTTAGGGCAAATCTTCAAAGGCACAAAAAGTGGAAGAGTTTGAATGGAGTTTAAGGAAACTTTGAGGGCTATTTTTCAAGCATAAAAATAAAAAAATTCGGCTGATTGGTTTAGCTTGTTGGACGGTTTTGGGCTGTGAATTTACTTGTTGGATCAGTCTTCAATGCTTAGCACACTAGGCCACTTTCTCCTTCAGGCTTTATATTAAATTTTTAACCCAATTAACTGTGGATAAAAATTAAATATAAAGTAAATAAAATAATAATAATTTGGACCGTCCTTGGCTGGAAAAATATTCAGCCTTGCACCTTGTTCACTTTATGCAAAAATTTCTCCAACTGTTCAAGCCTTTCGAGGCGTATGCTGAGCAAATTTTCACCTTTTTTACAAAACTGTAAAAAATAAACCAAATTTTTGAAAATTTATTATAAAGATATTTAAAGATCAACATGTTAATAATTTAAGTACAAATTAATTATTTTATAATTAAAGCGTGAATTTCAACAAAAATTACTACGAAAGTGTATAAATTAGAGCTCAAAAGGTGCTGAAAAAGTCTGTATATTTTTGTGTTTCCATGCATCCTGGGAGGACCTTTTTCTTAACCCTCTAACAACTTTGTGTGGGGGAAAATTGTTCTCTTTAGAAAACGTCACCCGTGCCTCAAATTCTACTGTTTAATTCAATATCGTCTCCAGATTTATCTTCTCTATTCAAATACCTCAACAGTTGCCACGTCAATAAAAAACTTACGACGATAGGTTCAGGTAACAATATAGTGGACAGAAAAAAAATTCAGGTACCAACTTGGGACAAAATAAATCATAAGTACCAGGGAGAAATGGACAAATTCGGGTACTAATTATATTTAACCCTATCTATAATTGTTAGTATAATAAGGAAATGTTAGACATAGTATGAAAATAACACATAAAATTAACTATAATGATTAGTGTATACAGTAAGATATTTTATAATCACACAAAATCTTACCAGTTGTGTTTTGCACAAAACATTATGTAAGTCGTAAGAAATTTTATAATTGGATAATTTATTATGTAATTCATGTTACACAATACATTACAATATCCATAATAATTAGTGTGATAATGTAATATTTTGTTTAATCACATGAAACCTTACGAGTTTTGTGTTATTACTCAAAACTTTACAAGAATATAATAAGTACTATCAAATAGTAATTTCTTGTCTAAAAAATCATTATCCTTAAATTTTAATAATGAATGTAATAATGTAGTATTTCTTATAATTACACAAAACGTTAATCACACAAAATATTATGCAAGTTAAAAAAATTGTGTAACTGATAAATGTATTTTATAATTTGTATTACATATAATGTTATTAGATCCATAATAATTAGTGTAATAAGGCAATAATTTGTGTAATGACTAGTTATTTGCTAAACAAGTTAAACTTACTTGAAGTTCAATTTAGTCAGCTAATTATAGAACCCCTACAAGTTTAATCTTTGGCAACTTTTACCCCTTATTAGAAAATGGGGACAATGGTATGAATGACCTTGTACGTTAAGGTTTGTGTTAATGTGGTGTCGTTACTTTAAAATTTTTAATTTCATACCTAAAGTTTTTATTTCGTCAATCAATCTGGTATCTGACTATAACAATGTTAAATTTTTTATTGACATGGCATGTAGACCAATTAAGTGATGACACGTGGCATTGATGTTCAGTTTGTCTAAAAGCTGAAGGGACTTCTCTACGAGAAAGTATTGAATGAAATTGTGATTCCACATCATCCTTATCCCTTTCTAATAGGAGCATGACAAATAAGATTTTTCTTCCTTATTTTCAGCTTTTTCCTCTAGAAAAAATTCAAATCCAACTAAAAATACTAAAAATTAGGAGGAAAAATTTGATATGTCATGCTCCTATTGGAAAGGGATAAGGATGTGAAATCACAGTTTCATACAATCCATTCTCCTTCTCTACAATTAGTAGAATTTTTTTCCCAAAATTAAATCAAAACATTAAAAAAACTCAAATTTTTCCAAATCAAATGGATTTGTATGAATTCAAGTCTCAACATTTCCCTAACTGTGGAAAAGTCTCAAATCATAAGTATTTTTTCTTCTTCTCTTTCGTTGATGTGCTCACTCTTGGATTATGCTTACAGATTATGAATTATGCTTTCTCAAATTATAAGTCTCAAAACATTGCTTATTATGCTTCCTCGGTTTCTTTCTCGTGATTGAGTTTCGTACTAATACAAAAAATATAAATGGTTAAATTTAATAGAAATGTGGAGTTAAATGTAACGAGAAATAAAACTTAAAACTTAAAAAAAACTAAATCTGGTGTGAATTGAAAAAAAAACAATTGGTATGAACATGAACATAAAAAAATAGCCATCTAGTATGAACCAAGCACCTTGCTGCCATCGAAAAAAAACCATTTGCCCTTCACTAAACCAATACCACCATCCTCAAAATTTTTGTAACACCCTAAAAATATATATATTTTTTAAAAATATGACACAAATATTTGTCTACCTCAGTGTTTAAGTGTTTTAGGTGTGTGTATGAGGTCCCAAGTTCAAGCCATGCCTTTGGTGAAATTTTGGAATTTTTTTCTGATTAAAGCCTTATCCTTGTTCAGTGGGCTTAAGTTTAATTATTTGTAAAATCATATCAGAATGAGCCTGTTGGTTTAGGTGGTAAGGGAGTTGGAGTGTTGGAGGTTCTGTGTTTGAATCTCTGCGCGAGCGAGAATGTTAATCTTTTTACTCGGTTTCCTGGAAGAGTTGTGTAGAAGATGGATTCTGAGTAGTGGATTGTTAGTGGGTAGTTAATTTAGAGAAGATATGGGAGTAGGGATTTGAGGAGTTATCAAGATTTTTTTTATTTTATTCTTTTAAAAATTTGTTTCTCTCTATTTCTCTCCAAAATTCTGACGTCGACTTTCTTCTTCACTTTTCTTCTTCGATTTTTCGCGGCTTCCTGTTGGATTTTTCGCAGTCAATCATTGCTCTTGCGTTCGTGGCCCTTTTTCATCTGGTAAGTGATCTCTTTTGGTCTTTTTCCTTTCATTTGGGGTCTAGCAAGGTCAGTTTATGGTAATTAATCAATGTATCCTGTGTTTATGAGAAGATCAAGGTGCTAGGGTTTCCCAGTCGGCGCTTTAAATGTGCGGATTACCGTTGCTCGACCTAAGGTAAGATTTTAGTCAATTTAAGTGGGTTGTCCATTACTTTTGGTTCAGTTTAATGTCATTCTAAGTGTTTAATTCTAGGTTTATTTGGTCAATTTTAGGTATTAGAGTGCTTGGGAGTGTTTTTGCAACGAAACAAAACCAGGTATGTACCCGAAACACAGAAATAAGGGATTTGGCGAAAAGCCGAAATTACTTGCTGTTTGGATATCAGCAGTAGGCTATCTTTGAAAAATCACCATAAATTATGGAAATCAAATTAGAGGATGAAAAAAATATGGGATTAAAGATATTTGAGTCTAGTTTATTATAGAAGAAACGAAGCAAGCAAAAGAATTTCATATTATGAGATATTTGAATTTTAGAGAGACAGGGTCAGAATGATTTCAGAATCCCCTATCCTAAATTTGGAAAATTATTAAAAATTTTGAAAAAAAATTGTGTGAGAATTTATATGTTTAATATCCTAGTCTATTTTCAAGAGAAATAAATGGAAACATCATCTAAATTCTGTACGAGAAGATAATTAATTTTTAGTGCAAAAAAATCGAAACTGTCAGAAAGCGGAACAGGGGAAAATTTAAAGAATAAACTGGACTTATTGGATAATCCAATAATTCTGAAAATTTTATGGTACGAAGATATGTGAGTCAGGTTTCAGGGAAAATTTGCAGATCTTAATTCGGAATTTTGTAGCTTAAGATACAAATAATTTAGTAACAGTGACTCAAGTAGACACCTTTGAAGAATCATATGAGTAAATAGTGGAAACACATATGAATAATTAACTAGCACGGGTTACATTAAAATGGATCACGAGCCCAAGGCTAATTTGGGTCATGTGGGCCACACAGGCAAACATCATGGGCTTGTAGGCCCATTTTCACTGTTTGACTGATAAGGTTGCACGGGTCGCCCAAGTCGACTGTGAACCTATTATAGGGTCGGTAAGTTTACCTAGACCCCTAATTGACTGAAATGACTGTATGATTGATATGATTAAGCTTGATGATGTCCCGTTGATTTGATACTGTATGCCTTGTTTACATGCATGACATTATGTTATAGCATGTCATATTTGTATATTGCATTACATTGGGTTGGGGATTATAATATTTGGAGGAAGTGTACTGAAAGGCCTCGAGCCTAATTTACTGGCAACTCAGCTGCAAACTACTGTCTAGTGTCGCATTCGGTACTATTTAGAGTGTAGGGATGGGTGGGTTGATTATATCCCACACGGAGTGTATGGTTTGATGGATATGGTGCATAGAGGCTGGATGGGTAGGATTTTTGTGACTACATATCTGATAGAGCTACTGATACTGTGATGGGCTAAAACCCTACTGCATGACTGTTTTTGTACTGAGATGGGCTAAGGCCCAAACTGGACTGATACTGATATTGAAATTGGCTTAAGCCCAGACTATGATTATTTTTTTACTGTCTGTTCATTTGTGTGGGGATTACACACTGAGTTTACGTAAACTCACCCCTTCTGTTTAATTTGTACAGGTAATCCCCAGATATAGGCGGATCGGTGCAGTGGAGGACTCAGTGGTGACCACACGACTTCTTTTACATTGTTTATTACTTATTTATGATTTTACTTTTATTTGGGAGTATTTTGCTGTAATTATGACCTTTACGAATTTTGGTTTAAATTTGGTTTTTATACGGTTTTATGATTTAAATCTGCTAGTGTTATGTAAAACTCGAGTTTTAAAATGAAATTAATGTTTTATCAAAAATACCATGAATACGCAAACTGTTTAAAAGCTTCAGCAATAAGAAAACATTTTGAAATTGAATAACGATTTGTAAATGAATAATATTTTTGAAATGAACGATATGATTTGAAATTAACATAAGATAATTAAAAAAATGGTGAAATAGAAAAGGGGATGTAGCGACGACATATTTTTCGAAAAGCACTACCTTGTGACATCGTCATATTCGGCCATAACGTCTAGGCCGGTCTAGGGTGTTACATTTAGTAGTATTAGAGCCATGTTGCAAATTTCAGCTGTGGATGTGGGTTTTTAAGACATGGTTTTTGAGAATTGATTTCTAAATATTTTTATTGAAAGTGTGGTACACCAAGTCTCCGACACCAATCTAGTAAGTTTTCTAAAACTATGAATTATTTAAACTAAAGCTAAAACTGTCTTTAATAGTATATCCTGAAACTGCTATAGGTAGTTATACTGAGACTACTATAGATAGACTAATTGAAAACACTTAAAATGGTGGATACTGAGACTGTAGTAAAACTGATAGACATTGATTGACACTGCGATGTATGAAACAAACTTTACACTTCTAATACTGTTTTCATAAAATATCTGCTAATAACCACTGGAACTGTAAAATGATGCATAAAATTGTTAATACCGATAAAATGCAATTAGAATATTAGCATCACAGGTACTTGTGGATGGGGTGCAAGAGGCCGTGGTAGAGGCTGTAGAGGTGCTCGAGCTGGGTCTTCGTCATCTGGAAATCTGCCAAATTTGGATACGAGTGAGACGCCAGTGTCGCCTACTACTGAGGCTGGGTTTCAAGATCGCATGGCTGGGGTTGATGCATTGTCCCAGGCTATGCTAAGGATTTTGGAGAGGGTTGTTGGACCCAATACTGGATTTGGGGGCAGAGGGTCGGTTACGGAATGACTCCAGTCCAATGGAGCTGAGCTCTTTAGGGGCCTTACTGGGGTTGCCCCTAGTGTGGCCGAGTACTGGATTGAGGCCACGGAGAGGATCGTGGATGATCTAGATTTTACCCTTAAGTAGAAATTAAAGGGTGCAGTCTCACTGTTGCGGGATGAGGCTCATCAGTGGTGGCTAACTGTTAAGGAGGGCACTCAGCTTGAACGTTTGACCTGAGAGTTCTTTAAGACTGCCTTCCAGGGGAAATATGTCGGAGCTAGTTATGTGGATGCACGTAGGAGGGAGTTTCTGAATCTTACATAGGGTTCGATCAATGGCCGAGTACGAAGCTGAGTTTCTGAGACTGAGCCGCTATGCGCGAGGTATGGTAAAATCTGAGTATGAGCGATCTGTCCGCTTTGAGGATGGCTTCAAAGATAATTTGAGAGTTCTGATAGCCCCGTAGAGGGAGCGAGATCTTTTTGCCCTGGTCGAGAAGGCAAAAATCACTGAGGAGGATATGGAGGTAGTCATGATCGGAGAACGTCGAAACTACTTATCCAATGTGATCTCTACACTGGTGGCAGAGAAGTTGGTTCGTAAGGGATGTGAGGCATTCTTGTCCTATGTAAGTGTTTCGGATTCTAGAGACTTTACAGTTAAGGATATCAGAACGGTAAAAGATGTTCTGGGTGTCTTTTCCATAAGCTATTGGGTTTACCTCCAAATCATGAAGTGGAGTTTGGGATAGAGCTCCTTCATGGTACAGCTCCGGTGTCCATCGCTCCATATAGAATGGCACCGAAAGAGCTTGTGGAGCTTAAGGCTCAGATTTAAGAGCTTTTAGATCGTGGGTTCATCTACCCTAGTATGTCTTTGTGGGGAGCACTGGTTCTGTTTGTAAAGAAAAAGGATGGATCCATGCGTATGTGCATTGACTACAAGCAGCTGAATAAATTGACCATTAAGAATAAGTACCCCCTACCGAGGATAGATGATCTATTTGACCAGTTTCGAGGAGCTTCATTTTTCTCTATGATTGACCTTCGATATGGATATCATCAATTAAGGGTTAAGGAGGCTGATGTACATAAGACGACATTTAGGACTCGTTATGGTCACTACGAGTTCCTAGTGATACCATTCGGACTAACTAATGCACCGGCAGCTTTTATAGATTTAATGAATCGAGTGTTCCAGCGTCATTTGGATCGTTTTGTGGTGGTATTCATCGATGACATACTGGTTTACTCGGGACTGTGGATGAGCATGATGAACACATTCGAGTCATTCTTTAGACTTTGAGGGAAAAATAGCTCTATGCTAAGTTTAGTAACTGCGAGTTCTGGCTGCGTGAGAAGACATTTCTTGGTCATGTAGTTTCGACTGAGGGGATTCAAGTTGAACCTCGAAAGATTGGAGCTGTGTTGGTGTGAAAGCAGCCTAGGAACGTGTTTGAGATCCGCAGTTTTCTGGGATTGGCGGGATATTATCAATGATTTGTAGAGGGTTTTTTCATTGATTACGGCACCCTTAACTAAGCTGCTACGTAAGGGTGCGCCATTTAACTAGACTGATGCACAGCAAGAGAGCTTTGAGAAGCTCAAGACTGTACTGACTGATGCTCTTGTTTTGATACAGCCAGAGCCTAGAAAGAAGTTTACTGTTTATAGTGATGCATCACATGTCGGTTTGGGATGTGTGTTGATGCATGATGGTAAGGTGGTAGCCTATGCATCTCGTCAGCTTAAGACACACAAGGCGAACTATCCGACACACGATTTGAAGTTGGCCGCCGTAGTCTTTGCATTGGAAATCTGGAGGCATTATCTCTATGGTGAAAAGTGTATCATCTACACTGATCATAAGAGCCTCAAGTATCTCCTCACTCAGAAGGAACTTAATCTTAGGTAGCGGAGATGAATTGAGATGCTTAAAGACTATGATTGTACCATTGAGTACCACCCTGGTAAGGCCAATGCGGTGGCCGATGCGTTGAGCCGTAAGGCTATAATCGATCTGAGAGCGATGTTCGCTTGACTTAGCCTATTTGATGATAGAAGTCTGTTGGCAGAACTTCAGTTCAAACCGACATGGATTTAATAGATTCGAGGTAAACAGTTGGGGGATAAGTCTCTCAAGTAGTTTTTTCGTCAGGTTAAGAATGGTGGCACTACTAATTTTGGGATAAACAATGATGGGGTACTTTGTTTTCGCGGTCAGATTTATGTATCGAATAATGAGGATTTAAGGCAGTCGATTCTAAGAGAAGCACATAATATTCCCTATACTATGCATCCCGACGGGAACAAGATGTACCGAGATCTACAAGAATTGTACTGGTGGCAAGGGTTGAAACGCGAGGTTACCAACTTCGTTGTTCACTATTTGACTTGTTAGCAGGTTAAGGTTGAGCATTAGTTACCTTCGGGTTTGCTGCAGCCGGTTAAGATACCGTTATGGAAATGGGAGCGAGTAACAATGGACATCGTTAGTAGGTTACCTGTAACACCCACTAAGAAGGATTATGTCTGGGTCATCGTGGAACGATACTTGCCGTTAGCAGAGTTTGCCTACAATAATAGCTTCCAGTCTATCATCCAGATGGCACCTTACTAGGCATTGTACGATTGCAAGTGTCGCACTCCTTATGTTGGACTGAGTTGGGCGAGCGACGTGTTTTGGGTCTTGAGTTGGTCTCTGAGACAGAGGATAAGGTTAGATTGATTCAAGATCATTTGAAAAGGACTTCTGATAGGTAGAAATTGTATGTGAATTTGAAGAGGCGTGAGATCGAGTATTCTATGGGGACTTTGTTTTTTTCAGGGTCTCGCAATGGAAAAAGGTTCTGAGGTTCTGCCGCAAGGGCAAGTTGAGCCCTCGGTTTATTAGACCTTACTGCATTCTGAAATGTGTAGGACCTGTCGTTTATCAGTTGGAGTTACCTCCGGAGTTGGACCATATTCATGCTGTTTTTCACGTCTTGATGTTGAGGCGCTACTGCTCTGATCCCACACATGTTGTTTTTGTTGAGGAGATTGAGGTTAGGCTAGACTTAACCTTCGAGGAGGAGCTGGTTCAGATTCTGGAGCGTGATGTAAAGGTCTTTTGGAAAAGTCTATACTCTTAGTGAAGGTTCTATGGCATAATCATAGCACTGAGGAGGCCACGTGGGAGCCTGAGGATGCAATGCGTCAGTAATATCCTCATCTGTTTTGATCAAGTAAATTTCAAGGATGAAATTTTCTTTAGGGGATAGAATTATAACGCCCTAAAAATGTATATTTTTGTTTGTAAAAATATGACACAAATATCTGTCTGCTTCAGTGGTTAAGTGTTCTAGGTGTGTGTATGAGGTCCCAAGTTCAAGCCATGCCTTTGGCAAAATTTTGGAAGTTTTTCTGATTAAAGATTTATCCTTGTTTGGTGGGCTTAAGTTTAATTATTTGTAAAATCATATTAGAATGAGCCTGCTGGTTCAAGTGGTAAAGGAGTTGGAGTGTTGGAGGTTCTGTGTTTGAATCTCTGTGCAAGCGAGAATGCTAATCTTTTTACTCGGTTTCCTGGAAGAGTTGTGTAGAAGATGGATTCTGAGTAGTGGATTGTTAGTGGGTAGTTAATTGAGAGAAGATAGGGGAGTTGGGATTTGAGGAGTTATCAGGATTATTTTAGTTTTTTTATTCTTTTAAAAATTTGTTTCTCTCTCTTTCTCTCTAAAATTCTGATGTTGACTTTCTTCTTCACTTTTCTTCTTTGATTTTTCACGTCTTCCTATTGGATTTTTCGCAGTCAATCATCGCTCTTGCGTTCGTGGCCCTTTTTCATCTAGTAAGTGATCTCTTTTGGTCTTCTTCCTTTCATTTGGGGTCTAACAACGTCAGTTTATGGTAATTAATCAATGTATCCTGTGTTTATGAGAAGATCAAGGTTCTAGGGTTTCCCAGTCGGCGCTTTAAACGTGCGGATTAATGTTGCTCGACCTAAGGTAAGATTTTAATCAATTTAAGTGGGTTGTCCATTACTTTTGGTTCAGTTTAATGTCATTCTAAGTGTTTAATTCTAGGTTCGTTTGGTCAATTTTAGGTATTAGAGTGCTTGGGAGTATTTTTGCAACGAAACAAAACTAGGTATGTACCCGAAACACAGAAATAAGGGATTTGGCGAAAAGCTGAAATTACTTGTTGTTTGGACAGCAATAGTAGGCTAAATTTGAAATATCACCATAAATTGTGGAAATCGAATTAGAGGATGAAAAAAATATTAGATTAAAGATATTTGAGTCTAGTTTCTTATAGACAAAACGATGTAAGCAAAAGAATTTCATATTATGAGATATTTTAATTTTAGTGAGATAGGGTCAGAATGATTTCAAAATCCCCTATCCTGAATTTGGGAAATTATTAAAATTTGTGTAAAAATAATTATGAGGTAGAATTTATATGTTTAAAATTCAGAATGAGTCTATTTTTAAGAGAAATAAACAAGAACATCATCCAAATTCTGTACAAGAAGATAATTAATTTTTAGTGCAAAAAGGTTGAAACTGTCAGAAAGCAAAATAGGGGAAATTTAATGAATAAATTGTACTTATTGACTGAACCAATAATTTTGAAAATTTTATGGTAAGAAGATATGTGAGTCTGGTTTCAAGGAAAATTTGCAGATCTTAATTTGGAATTGTTTAGCTTAAGATACAAATAATTTAGTAATAGGATCATATGAGTAAATAGTGGAAACACATATGAATAATTAACTAGCACGGGTTACATTAAAATGGATCACGAGGCCAAGGCTAATTTGGGTCATGTGGACCACACGGGCGTGTGGGCCCACATAGGCGAACATCATAGGCTTGTAGACCCATTTTCACTTTTTGATTGATAAGGTTGCACGGGTCACCCAAGTCGACTGTGAACCTACTGTAGGGTCAGTAAGTTTACCTAGACCCCTAATTGACTGAAATGACTGTATGACTGATATGATTAAGCTTGATGATGTCCCACTGATTAGATACTGTATGTCCTATTTACATGCATGATATTATGTTATAGCATGTCATATCTGTATATTGCATTACATTGGGTTGGAGGATAATAATGTTCGGAGGAAGTGTATTGAAAGGCCTCGAGCCTAATTTACTGGCAGCTCAGCTGCAAACAACTGTCTAGTGTCGCATTCGGTACTACTTGGAGTGTAGGGATGGGTGGGTTGATTATATCTCCACATGGAGTGTAGCGTTAGACAGAGATGGTGTGTAGAGGTTGGATGGGTAGGATTTTTGTGACTGCATATTTGTTACTCCTACTGATATTGTGATGGGCTAAAGCCCTACTACATGACTGTTTTTGTACTGAGATGAGCTAAGGCCCAAACTGGACTAATACTAATACTGGAGAGGGATTAAGCCCAGACTGTGATAATTTGTTTATTGTCTATTCATTTGTGGGGGGATTACACACTGAGTTTACGTAAACTCACCCTTTCTGTTTAATCTGTACAGGTAATCCTCAGATATAGGCGGACTGGTACAGCAGAGGACTCAGTGGTAGCCACACGACTTCTTTTACACTATTTATTACCTATTTATGATTTTACTTTTATTTAGGAGTATTTTTCTGTAACTATGGCCTTTACGAATTTTGGTTTAAATTTGGTTTTTATACGGTTTTATGATTTAAATCTGCTAGTGTTAGGTAAAACTCGAGTTTTCAAATGAAATTAATGTTTTATCAAAATACCATGAATACGCAAACTGTTTAAAAGCTTCCGTAATAAAAAAATGTTTTGAAATTGAATAACAATTTGTAAATGAATAATGTTTTGGAAACGAACAACACGATTTGAAATTAACATAAGATAATGAAAAAAATGGTTAAATTGAAAAGGGGATTTAGCGATGACATATTTTTTGAAAAGCACGACCTTGTGGCATCGTAAGATTCGGTAATAACGTCTAGGCCGGGTCTGGGGTGTTATAATTTTACTCAACTAGAACAAGCCCTAAACAAAAAGCCAACATAAACCTGCAAAATCAAAGTAAAGAGTACAAAGAAGAGTAAAGAAATAGGATGGAAATTGGGCATGAAAGTAAGCGAGGAGTAAAGGTTTTGGTTCCCTTAAGTCTCGAAGTGTTGGAGTAGGCCAAAAAACCAATTATATGATGATGGTAATAACATACTTGATTGCAATAATCTTTATAATGATAAAGTCCAAAGAATAATATGATTATTAGTAAATGTCCTTAGTCATGTATTATTGTGGACTCGGACAATAATAATGCATTAAGACTAATGTGTACTTGATTGATGACAGGTGTTGTTATAGATATGTGATCCACCATGAGAATGCTTCTTAGATTATCATGTAATAGTCACAACATTTCTCATAGTGATAATTATATTTTTGATCCTTAGACTTGAGATCATCATAGTCTTAACATCATGATTTGTATGCTTTGGCATGCCTTCCATAAATGGTTGTACAATGAAGAGTAATGTTGGGTATGCCACAATCTTTGTAGTGGGACAAGAATGATCAAGATAGGATTGGTCCCTCCTACATAAGAGAAGTAATATCTTAGGCTTCTTGATTGAGTGAGACTAGAAATACATGGTTATGCTCAAAAAGAGTTTATATGAGATATTATGTAATATCTTAGTTTACTTGAGAACCAAGAAACAAGAGATTGGACTATACATGTGTGACTGTTCCATGAGTTATGTTCAATCTTGATATTGTAACACCTTATACTTAACCCAATCGCTAGGTCCAAGCTAAAGTGTGTCACATTCATTATCAAAACAACTACGATCTATTCATAATTAACTTATACAATTTATAAGATAAAGTAAAAAAATATACATTCCTTAAACATACCAAAGTAGAGTCTAAGTTTCATTTATATATGTATTTAATAACCTACAACATTTATTTACCACAAAAACTAACCTATTAGGTACATGCCCAATGTAAATAAAGTTGGAAACAAATTAACATTGCTGAGATCGAGTTGTGGATTGGATGTTGAGGTCGATACTCAAAAATCTCAAATTAATCCAACCTGCGCAGAGAGAGAACAACATGTACGCTGAGTAAAATACTTAATGATATTTTTATCATCTAAGTAATATTAACATTAACAATTCTACACATAGTTAACATGTATGTCTTGTTGGATCTAGTGCCCTAAGTGTAGTATTTTCGTCTAAGTACACATGTAATTTTTTCGAATAGATTGGTTAATAAAATTATTTAGGAATTACACTAATACTTTGTATTATTGTCCTGAAATAGTTTTTGCATGCAAATCAAAATGGAAGCAAATGTTTCTCATTGGTTGTCTAATGTTTAACTAAACTAAGCGATACTATGTAGTTGGATCGTAATATGAAAAGACAACTTGTATTAGTAGAAAAACCTAAGCATGTCCTTAGTCTAATCAGAAATGAGAAAACTGATTGAAAGACTAATATGTCATCTATCAAGTCCAATTGTGGAGATGCCTTGTCTTGATGGAGCGGATGACTCCCAGAATATAGAGATGTAGATGTGACTGACTGAATTGACAGTACATGGGACTGGACCCAAGGGAAATAGATCTCGAATCCGTTTATGGATTTATTTTCTTGTGAAGTTAATAGTGTGGCATACCTAAATACTGAGTGGATGGTGGAGTATGTATGCGTGACTTGTATACTTTAATGTTAGTAAAAGCCTGAGTTCAAATAGATAGAGAACTAAAAGTTAGTGCGTTGGGTGTACGACTTCTGCAGTATGTACTGTCATTCACAACAGTGGAATTTATAGCCCAAGACATGGGTAAATGATATCCTTTCATTGGCATTACATGGTTGTTGAAAAGTAAACATGCCCATGAGTCTAACATCTTTGTCATGAATGACTTAATTACCGTTCGATAGTAATTGACCTTTTCTGAAGGGAGATGTAATGGTTACCATGAGATAAAATAGGACCATATTGGGAGAACGTATATTATCCCAAAGAGATCAAATATATCCTATGAGGGTAACACACTTATGAAAATGTCATTAGATGAGCATTAAGTAGTTACTTTCGTAATGGTATGCCGTTAGGGAGAGTCAATCATGATACTATAGTATAATGAATTTGTGACTAAATGACTTTAAAATTATTAGGCGAAAAGCCAAAACTTAATTATAAATCATTATGTCCAATCGATCCCTCCACTAGCTTGCTGAAACCAGAAATGAATTGTGTGCTTGAATAGAAATGAACGTAATGAATATAAAAAGAGAAACGGGAAACATTCAAGAATGATTATGGCTTTTTCCAAAATGGAAAATTTTAATCATTTGGAAATGAATGTAGGTTTCCACAAATAGAAATGCAAATGATTCATTTGCAATTTTATATGGATTACTTAAAAATAATCGGAAGAATGAGTTTATGTTTTTGAGCTATTTTGAAACCCAAAAATGATAATAAACCGTTTGGTTACATTAAAAATGTTGAGTTATGAAATATTGAATGTATTTTCTCGAAATTTTACTAAGGGTAAAATCGTCAAAATTTTATTATAGGTAAAATAGGGATGAGAAAATTGTTTAATATAGAATATTAAAGCTTATTTTAGGAAATAGAAAAATCGAATCGGGTTGGATCACATTAAAGAGTACTGGGTCAAAAGGCCCAAGAAGTACTCGTAATTGGACCAGATGTGAGAGAGGCCGAAAACCCCTCTATAACATGAAGGACGCGACAACCCTAGTAGGAATACTTGGGTGTGCCGTCCACCCCATTCTTACTCTAAGTAGAAAGTGTTTTTCCTATTTGAAATAAACCACTACAACTCAACAAGAGTTCTACCTTTTCTTCTTATAAATAGATGATACCAGTAAGGCATAATAAAAAAATTTAAGGGATTGTTACTCTGTTGAAAAATAGAGAGAGTTTTTTTCTCAAATATCAAATATATTTTTCTAGAATAAAAATTCTATAAGTTTCTATTAAGAAGAGAGAATTTATATTTTCAACCCAAATAAAAGAGAGAAAACTTTTTCTAGTTCTGTATTTCGATTCAATTGGTTCGAGCCCAAAATCGAAGAAGTTCATGGTACGAGAATAGTGGAAAAGATCATTTGGTTGAAAGCCGAGAACAACAAATGTCTGCTAAGCCGAAAACATTGGTATGAATTTGGTTAAGGTTTTTTGCTATAAATATCACAAACCAAGTTGATTTTCAAAATTTTAATTTTTCGCTGTGCAAGAAAACCATTTTCAAATCGGGATTTTTCCAACATGTCTATATATGCATAACTATCACATACTTATAACTTGGAGTTACTAAGCTTTACATTTTCAATATAAGCATATTAAGTGTGCAAAAATAACAACAAATCTTCCCACTTCAATACTTATTATGTAGACGTTTCATTATGCTTATTCTAATAACATTTTAATCATATCAATATAAAAACATGCCCTTTTCAATTCCATTATCCGATTTACCACTTTTGATATCACCTAAACCATTTGTTTCAATTAATATACTACCATTTCCATGTTTAATACAAGTTTACATCAGCTCAAATACTATAAACTGATTAGCTAATATGTCTCATACAAAATCATATGCAATTATAATTAATTCATTAAGATCACAAGCATCTTTGCATAACATACCAAGTTCGAAACCATTTACGATTCATGACCCAATAGCCATATTAAAATACCAACATATAACCATTCAATTCCTACTCTAAACTCATACTATTTTTGACACATATAACTAAACCATTTAGCATGACCCAACTGAAATACAAGCCTAAACTACATTCTCATATAACTAAACCATTTAGCATGAAAAATATAAAATTCGAATAACTCGGTCTACACTTAATATTTTTGTACTAAACGAGTTTCATTCATCTTCATGTTCATCTATGACTAAATCCCTACCTTTAAACTGCACAAAACTACATGTTTCAAGGTATCAAAATTTTTCGACAAGTTTTGGCCATAACAACAAAAATTCATTAAAACCCGAGAAATCCTTGAAAAAACTTTAAAGTTACTTTAGAAAGCTTCTAATTAGGTTAAAACTAATTGAAAAACACTTTAAAACCACAAGTTATTATCCAGAAACTCGAAATTCACCATTAAAGACTCGTTTTTCATCTTTTACTTAACACGTGTTTTAATGGCTAAAAATTCAGTTTAAAGAACTAAATAACATTTAAAATTAATAGGAAGACTATTGTTTACCTTTGACGGAAAAAATAGATTTTTCAGCACAAATACGAGAAACCCACAGTCAAGGAAGATGATGAATTTGATGAGATTTTTTGGTGTTTACTTAGAATATTTTGAACATAAATGGATTGAGAATTGATAGAAATCAAAAGGGAGAAGATTTAGCAATCAAAATTGATGAAGAGGACTTGAGAGAGCAAAAATGGCACAAGCAAGAAGAAAGAAAAGCTTTTTCGTAAAACAAGCTAGGAAGGGGTTTTTTTTAGGTTAGTTTTAAAATTATAGGCAATTTTCTTAATAAAAACTCTCAGTTTTGACCTTGTTACAATTCAATCCTTTTCCAAAACTAAAGATATTTAAAACTCGTTTACAAAAATGGACTTAACTTATTGAAAACCATTGTTGAAAACATTATCAAATACCAACCTTAAGAAATTTCAAGTTCATATAGACCAAAATTCCTAAAATACCTTTAAAACTCCTAGGCCCTATTTTGGTGTGTTACAATTCTCCCCCACTAAAAATAATTTCGTCCTCGAAATTTACCTGAGCTAAAAAATAGGGATACTGACGTCTCATCGCTTCCTCAGTTTCCCAAGTAGCCTCTTCCACTTTGTGGTTGTGTCATAAAACCTTAACAAACGGAACTCTATTGTTTCGTAAAACTTTCACTTCATGGGTTAAAATCTCTATTGGTTTCTCATCAAAAGTGAGATTAGGTTGAACCTCAAAATCCTCTACTGGCACAATATGCGACGGATCTGAACGATACTTTCGAAGCATAGACACATGGAAAACATCATGGATTCGCTCAAGTTCTGGCGGTAACTTGAGTCAATAAGCTACCGGTCCAATCCTTTCAACAACTTTGTAAGGTCTAACATACCTTGGACTTAATTTACCCTTTCTTCTAAATCTTAAAACTTTTTTCCATGGGGAAACCTTCAAAAACACCTTATCGCCAACTTGAAACTCGATATCTCGATGCTTCAAATCCGTATAAGATTTCCGCCTATCTGTTGTTCCTTTCAACCTTTCACATATCAATTTTACTTTCCTTTTGTCTCACGAACTAATTATGGTCCAACAACACACTTTTCATCCAAATCTGTCAAACACAAAGGAGTTCTACAATTCCTACAACACAATGCCTTAAATGGTACCATGCGAATACTCGCTTGAAAACTGTTATTGTAAGAAAATTCTGCTAAGGATAGATATCGCTCCAAACGACCACTGAACTCAATCACATTGCTTTGCAACATATCTTCTAACATTTGAATTACCCTCTCTGATTGACCATCAGTTTCGGGATCATAAGCTGTACTGAAAGTGAGACATGATCCCAAAGCCTCTTACAAAATCTTCCGAAACCTTGAAGTAAACCTTGGATCCCTATAAAAAATAATTGAAACTGAAACCCCATGAAGATGAACAGTCTCAGCAATATACAACTTCACCAACTTCTGAAACGAATAATTAGTACACACTACTAGGAAATGTGCACTCTTAGAAAACTGATCAACTATAAACCAAACCGAATCCTTATTTGATGGAGTCAATGGAAAACCCAAAACAAAGTTCATAGTAATCCTTTCCCACATCCATCTAAGAATCACAATATGCTGCAATATCCCCAAAGGAAATTGATGTTTAGCTTTCACCTTTTGACAAACCAAACATCGAGCCACAAAATCTGTATTGTCACTCTTCAACTCAGGCCACTAAAAAATTTCACAAAGATCATATACATCTTCTCACTACCGGGGTGCATAGTATAAGGGCTACTATGTGCCTCGGTAAGGATCGCTTTCCTTAAAAACACATCTTGCGGCACACACAATCTACTTAGGAAATTCAAGATACCATTGCTGTCTACATGGAAATCCCCCTTAATTCCTTGCTCAACCTATCGAATCCTCTTTAGAAAATCCCCATCTAATAGTTGATTTTCCTTAATCTACTGCGACAAAGTCAGCCTTACTTGAAGTTCAGCACACAAACCACCATCACTAGCTAAACTCAAGCGCGTAAGCACAACTCTCAACTCTGTCATCGACTTCCTACTCAAAGTATCATCAACAAAATTTGCATTGCCAAAATGATACTCAATCACACAGTCATAGTCCTTCAATAGTTTAATCCAATGCATTTTCCTTAAATTCAACTCCTTCTGGGAAAGGAGGTAGTGAAGGGTCTTATGATCAATGTAAATCACACACTTCTCTCCATAAAGATAATGGTCAAACCTTAAGCGCAAGCACCGCAATAGCTAACTCCAAATCATAAGTAGGATAGTTCCATTCATGCCCCTCAACTGCCTTGAAGCATAAGCCACAACTGTACCCTCTTACATCAACACACAACTAAGCCCTATATATAAAGTGTCACGATAAACCACGAAATGTTTTCCAGGTTTTGGTTGAATAAACACAGGTGCCTTCGTCAACATTGCCTTACGTTGATCAAAACTCTTTTGCCTTTCATCAGTCCTTTCGAACACCACACTCTTCTAAAGTAGTTTCGTTAAGGGTGCAACAATGAGAGAAAACCCTTCAATGAATCGACGATAGTAACTAGCTAAGCCTAAGAAACTCCAAACTTCAGTAACACTCCTAGGCGACTTCCACTCTACAATCATCTAAATCTTCTTTGAATCCACTCGAATCCTTTCTACCGAAACCACATGTCTCAAAAGTGCCACTTCCTTAAGCCAAAATTCACACTTAACTTCGCGTATATTTGCTTATCCCTCAAAATCTACAAGACAATCCTTAAATGTTCGTTGTGATCCTCTTCAGAATGAGAATACACCAAAATATCATCTATGAAGATGACCACAAATTGATGCAAGTACGAATGAAATACTCAGTTCATCAAATCCATGAACGCAGCAGGGGCATTAGTTAAACTAAATGACATCACCAAAAACTCATAATGCCCATATCGGGTCTTAAAATAGTTTTCAAAACATCAGATTCCATCACCTTTAACTGATAAAACCCAGATCTTAAATCAATCTTCGATCACACCGTTGCACCTTGAAACTGATCAAACAAATCATCAATCCTAGTCAAAGGATACTTATTCTTAATAGTCAGCTTATTCAACTGTCTATAGTCAATACACATCCGCATTGTACCATCCATTTTCTTAACAGATAAAACTGGACACCCGACGGAGATACACTCAGTTGAATGAACCTTCTATCCAACAACTCTTGCAATTGAATCTTTAACTCTTTGAGCTCTACTGGTGCCATGCAATAGGGCGTAATGGACAACGGTGCAGTACTAGGATAAAGCTTAATTCCAAACTCCAATTCTCTTTCTAGCGGCAAGCCAGACAACTATTCAACAAACATATCAGGAAAATCCTTAACAGTTCGAATATCCTAAACTCTCAACCCCTTACTAACCAAATTCATCACATAAGCCAAATAAGCTTCACAACCTTTACCCATCACCTTCTCAACCTTCATAATCCAAACTACATTAGACATAAAACTCTATTTTTTGCTAACAACAACAATTTCCATCCCATCACCATTTCTCAAGGTAATTCGTTTAGTCTAAAAAATCTACCTTAACCTTATGCTCAGTTAACCAGTCCATACCCAAAATAAAATCAAATTCATAAAATGGTAGTTCAATGAAATCAACATAGAAAATGTGCCCTTGTATCATAAGAGGACACCTACGATAAACTTTATTTGCAACAACACTATCTCCAAAGGTACTAATTACAATCATTCTCAAATTAGTAGTCTCTATAGGAATCCCTAACTTACAAGCTAATTCACTCAGAATATATGAATGTGTAGAACCAGAATCAACCAAAGAAAATAATGGAAAGATTGTAAAGTGAAAGTATCTGCAATAACATCAGTTAGATCTTGATCCTCAGGTTCCCTAACAGCATAAACCCGAGCTAGACCTCCAGACTCAACCTGTGATGCTACTGTATGAGCAATAAACCGCTGCCCAACCGGTCTCCCATTACCTCTACCACGACCACGACCCCTAGCAGGCGTAGTAGTAGGTGTCAAACTCTGAGTCTATGATACTTCTATTCTATTTGGACAATCCCTAAGAAAATTTTCTTTCGAACCACACTTATAACATCCACCTGTCAACTTACGGCACTCTCCAAGGTGTCTACGATCACAATGGGCACAAAGCGGCCATTTAGAACCACCAGTCGTACCACCAGTGCTAGTCACAACATTACATTATTGTTTAGACTGACTCAATCAAGACCCACGTCTTGCACCCCTACCATAGCTATCCCAAGTTATATGGCCAGTGGTTGTACCTCACTTAACAGTATTCCACCAACGATGCGCCTTCCTATCAAGTAGGGATACAGTACAACCCAACTTCTCCTCATCAGAATAGGACATCTGCTCAAGGATCATTTCGAATCCTTCCAACCAGTACTCAGCTATGGTTGGATCGATCCTTTTAATTCTGAAAAACTCTTTACCAGCCAACGCCCGAAGACATTCAAGCGACAACACAAGTGCAGGATTGACAAGTGTAGGAGCAGAGTTAGCACCAACAATCCACTGAAATGCTCTAATTATCACTTCCATCAAAGGTATATGCTCTCATCAGGTATGTTCACTCTACGCGAAGGCACAGGAGGTGCGGAGGATGTACTATCCTCTTGAGCACTAGCTCCCAGATTCATGTGTCTAGGAGGCATATCTAATAATCTACCATACACAAACATATAATCAAATAACAAACAGTGTGAGTGGCGGTGAAATGATCCAAGTCTCATTCTTACAAGCAAACTACAGAATCAAAGGTAATGTGTTCTCATTCCTACCCCACATACATTACAATCAAGAGATATCACATGCATTTCAAGTAGCTAAAATAAGTTAATCTTTCAGGTCTCGCAACCCCACTACACACAACATTTTCCTAGGTTCGAGTGTTATTGAACCTAGGCTCTGATACCACCAAATATAACACCTCATACTCGGCTGGATGCCAAATCGAATATCGATATGCCACATTACTATCCCATAACTTGTTCATGTAAAATGGCATGTTAATTCTCTTGCATCTTTTTTTCTATTAAAAATAACATACCATTATCATGAATTATAAATCATACATTCACTTTTTATTAATAAACCATGCCAAGAATTCATAAAATAGCATAACTAGCTCTTCCTTCAACTCGTAGTAGGCTCTAATGAATATGAGGATTCACACACAACAATCACATGATATACATAGTCAAGTAACAGCCAAGGACTCACTTAAACCAACTGAAATAGAAGCTTAAACTACGTTCTTATATAACTAAACCCTATAGTACGACAAAATTAAAATTCGAATAACTCAGACTACATTTAATCTTTTCATACGAAACTAGTTTCATTCATCTCCATATTCATCTATGACTAATTCCCAACCTTTAAACTGCACAAAACTACACGTTTTAAGGTATCAAAATTTTTCGACAAGTTTTGGCCATAACAACAAAAATTCATTAAAACCCGAGAAATCCTTAATGAAATTTCAAAGTTACTTTAGAAAGCTTCTAATTAGGTTAAAGCTATCTGAAAAACACTTTAAACCAATTTTTTATCCACAAACTCAAAATTCACCATTAAAGACCCATTTTCGGCTTTTATTTAAAACATGTGTTTTAATCGCTAAAAATTTAGTTTAAAGAACTAAATAACATTTAAATTAATAGAAAGATGATTGATTTCCCTTGACAGAAGAAAATTAGAGTTTTCGACACAAATCTGAGAAACCCACACTAAAGGAAGATGATGAATTTTGTAAGATTTTTTGGTATTTTCTTGATATATTTTAAAGATAAATGGCTTGAGAATTGACAAAAATCAAAAGGGAGAAGCTTTAGCAACCAAAATCGATGAAGAGGACTTAAGAGAGCAAAAATGACACGAACACGAAGAGAGCAAAGCTTTTTCGTGAAACAAGCTGGGAAGGGGGTTTTTTAGGTTGGTTTTAAAATTCTGGCGAATTTGCTTCATAAAAGCTCTCAGTTTTGACCCTGTTACAATTCATTACTTTTTCCTAAATTAAAGATATTTAAAACTCGTTTACAAAAATTGACTGAACTTTATGAAAACCATTGTCGAAAACATTATCAAATACCAACCTTATGAAATTCCAAGTTCATATAGGCCAAAATTCCTAAAATTCCAAGTTAATTATCACTGTAGCTTAATTTTCTTTACACATTTAGTCCCTGTACCTTGGTTGTAAGACATTTTAAAATTTAGTTTAATGTATTTCAATTTCTTTTTCTTTGTATTTATTAAAGTTTGTTCCTTTCATGTTTATTGCTTCAGATTTTCTTGTTGAATGCTTTTCTTTACATGTCTTTTAAATTTTCTTGCATAAAAATCTCAACTTTTAGATTTTTAAGCTTTACTTTAATGGCTTCTTTGTTTTTCCTTTCCATGGTTATTAGTATTATTTCCAGCATGAGTAGCTAAACTTTAAGGAGGTTGGTTGATGGAGATGCGGTGAGCTGATTTTTGGATGAAGGACTAAATCGTAATAAATTGAATAATTTGAATAAGCTTAAAAACTTAGGATTGACGATTGTAAGGGAACATTATGGTAAGTGAGACAAAGGAGATCTTGTTGGGCACCAATTCATTAGTCCTGGGTTAGCCGGTGAGATCGAGAGATAATTCAAATTAAATTGTCTAACTTGGTAAAGTAGAAACTGAGAGGTAAAAGGGAGCCATTTTGGGACTTTAAGTGATTTGGATCCCTAATTTAAGGACTAGTAAACTACATTGATGTCAAACAACCATCGATTTTTATTTAATTGTTAAGTTCATAACTTTGCATGTTTTTCAATTTAGTCCTTGCTAGTTTGATGGTAAAGTAGATTAATTTCTCTTAATTTTATCATTTTCCGTAATATAGTTTTTTGTGATTAATTGATTAGACTCTTTATTTTACATACATGTTATTTAATAATTGTTCAATCCATGATTCTAATGGGTTTGATCCTTGAAATACTCTAGTGTTCAATTGTAACACTACAATATTACAACTAACCTATCATAGTTGTAGTAAAGTCACGATTTTTATATCTTATTTTAATTCTTGACTGTTGATCATTTCATATCTCTCTCCCTATTTCTTTGAGTGGACGATAGGGAGAGAAGCAAACAAGAAACCTTTTATAATAGAAGTTTGTTTAGTGGAGGATCCAATAAACCACTAAGTCATTGATTCAGGAGCCATTAATCGTATTTGTATTTCCCTACAGGGGTTCGAGGAGATGAAAGATTTTAGAGATAAGACTTGGTAATATTAACCGAGAAAGAATCACTAGACTTGTGAAAATCGACATCTTAAGTTCACTTAAAGAATTTGATCTTCCACAATGTGAATCTTGGTTGGAAGATAAGATGACTAAGTGATCTTTTAATGCAAAAGGAACGAGGGCAGGAAAACCCATAGAACTTGTGCACAGTGACGTATGTGGCCCAATGAGTGTTAGTGCAAGAAATGGTTAGGAGTATTATGTAACCTTTACTGATGCCTATTCCATTTATGAGTATGTATACCTACTGCAACGCAACAATGAAACATTCGATAAATTCAAAGAGTTTCATGCAAAAGTGAAGAAACAACTAGGTTTACCCATAAAGGCACTTCGGTCTGGTCAAGGTGAGAAATATTTATCTGATGAGTTCTTAGGCCACCTCATAGAGAATGGGATCTTATCCCAGTTAACCGTGTCGGGATCTCCACAACATAATGGCATGAAAAAGTGAAGAAATCGAAAGTTGTTGGACATGGTACGTCTGATGTTAAGTTATTCAAAGCTGACAATCTTTTTTTAGGGATATGTTGTACAAACAGCTTACTATATTCTAAATGATGTTCCAACTAAGAAACACTGAAAACCCGATACGAATTGTGGCATGGCAAGAAGCCGAATCTTAATCATTTTAGGATTAGGGGATGCTCAACTCATGCATTGGACAAAGATGTGACAAAGTTGGACTCACGAGCAGAAGTGTGCATGTTTGGAGGGTATCCAAAGGGAACAGAGGATGGTTTGTTTTATAAATCGAAAGAACAAACTGTTGTAGTTTCAACTCATGCTACTTTTCTTGAAGAAAGTTATATGAATGACTTTAAACCTCAGAGTAAAGAGGTACTTTCGAAAATTTCAAAAAATATACAAAACCTTACTGAAAAGGTTCTAGAACCAACTCCTAATAGCAGGCCCGCAAACGATCAACAGCATAGGGTGCTTTAACACAGTGGGAGGGTCTCTCTTACACCTGAGTTCTTTCAATCTAGCGGAAGTAATTTTAACACTGAGTCTGTGACCTGCAGTCAAATGTAGTATTTAATTCAGGTTATTTTCGCACTTAAGGAGCTTACTTTCTAAGAGATTTAGTATTTAATATTATGTTTTTGCTATTTAATACTTAGAATTAAATATTAGTAAAATAAGTGTTTTTTAAACACACTTTATAAGTGTTGTGACCCATTAGGCCGACATAGGCCTTAGGTAGTGCTAATATGTGTAATTGAGTGTGTAGGATGAAGATTTATAGGCCCAATTAATGTAGGAGTAAAGGACGAGTGATGCACAAGCTTCCTAAGATGTCAAAGCATGAAACAAACCATACAAGGTGAAATTCAACAATCGTGTCATGCCATGCAAGGGCTATGGCATGACATAGGTCGACTTACAGCCCAAGTATGCTAAGGCTATTTTCGTCTGCACAATTGACTTTATACGAAGACCTAGGATGTGCCGAAGACCTAATTCGAGCTACCAACACTCATAATCATGCATCAATAAATTCATGCTCATAGATCTTCTTTATTAACAAGTAACTCACATACAAACATTTTGAAAATTTTATTCTAAGTTTCAAGATATATCAACATGAATCATAGTTTGCATGTATGTCCCAGCTATAGATGATATTCCTCATTCAACACAAATTTTCATCAATCACGTAAAACAATCATAAAACTTATTTATGATCTTCATATGTTGAACTTAATACTTTCTCTCCACTAATGTAGGTGACATAATCATCAAATCAATAGGTCTTTCATAAGGTTGTAATGGGGCTTGGTTAAAGGTGGGGATTTTAAGAGATGGGACATTTCGGTTTCAAAATCTTAACCTTTAACTTGTCTTAGATTTCTCGAAATTCAACCTTTTTCTTCAAGTGAACCTGTGGAATTCCCCCAAACTTATTCTGAACTCATACTCATACATTTTCTTTTTGGAGACTGAGCAAATTTTTCTTCACTCTTTCTTTGTATTTTTTGTTGTTGTTGTTGTTGTTGTTGTTTTTAAGCATGAGAACATACATCTTTATGAAAATTTCCTCAAATTTTGATTCCCAAGACAACTTTAGTTAAGATAGGTGCACAAAATTAGGATAATTTTAAAAAGATGGTACTGGCTTATAATGTAGGTTTATTACAATGAACAGGCCTTTAAGCTCAAAATTATAGTTTCAAGGGTCTAATATCATAAGGTGGGAATGAAAAGGATCAAATGATCTAAAGAAAAATTGTGCCAATATCATTTTAGATTTTTATGTCCCATAGGATTTCGCCTCAAGAAAGCTACTAAGTCAATTCTAAAGATATAAACCTTCATGCATGTCTAATCTCAAGAGAAACTAAGTTTTTGTGGCAAACATTACCTAAGACTAAGATCATAAAAACATTCCATTTTTCATGATAACATACAATCACTCAAATAAAATCATCATTCATGCTTGCATACAAGCTATCCTATTAAAATAATTTCTCTAAACATTCACTTATTAAGACATACTTATGAAAGAATGATTTGAAACATACTTGAAAATTTTTAAAATTTGAGCAATTTGCCTTACCCCCTTTAAAAAGAAGCAATGTCCTCATTACGAGAATAAAGTAATGAATGAAAGCTTAATAGTAGGTAAGGATGTAAAGTGAGGTGAGCCATTAAGACTACTTAAATACAAAGTATTTCCTAAGAACCCAATCCTAGACATGTTCATTCCTATTGCCACATCACTTAATCTTTTTCTTTCTAAAGAAGTATTTATTCATGCTTGCTATGTTTTATTTTGAAAAAAATTAAATCCTAATTACTAAAGAAATAAATTCCTAAAGACCTAAAAATAATTAAATAAATAACAAGACAAGAATCCCCCCTTTTATTTTTCTGACTTATTCCCCTTGTCTTCTTTAGCTCTATATTTGCTTGCACCGTTAGTCTCTTCCGTCCATGTCTCAAAGGTAGCATCTGGGAACTCAAGAACAAAAGTATTAGTGATATTCTTAAAATTATTTTGAATTGAATCATCTCTAATTTTTGCATATTTTCAGTAAGTTTGTTGCTGATTGTGCATGAATTGTACACATCCATCAAAATTGACAACTCTGATTTCCTTGAAGTACTTGCAGAAGTCGGCATGGGAGTTGTATATTCAGGTTCAACACTTAGCTTGACTGGTTCTTCCTCTGGCTCAACCCTAGGTTCAGGTTTTTTAGCTCCTTCAGCTGGTTGAGGACTATTTGGTTCCTTATCAGATTGTTCTTCTTCAATGTCTGTAACTGAATCAGCTTCAGTTTCTGTTTTATTTGTTGACTCTTCGGTTTCTAGGTCAGTTGGTTCCTCTTGCTCACCTTGGTTCAACTCATGTACTCTTTCTACCAACCTTTCAAGATCATGGCTTGTAATACACCCTTAAATATACTGCCCCTTCAGATTTGCTTGTGTTTTAACACGGGCTCTTATGTAAAGTGAAGTGATTAATGATGGGAAATAAGCACTTCCTGCCTTCTTTTTAGCACAATCATGAATCTCCTTGAGGATAATTTTCCTAACATTAATTGATTTTTTTGTCAAGATTGCATATAACAAGATTATTCGTTCCATCGAGATGGTGGAACTGTGTGAGATAGGCATAAAACTGTAGCGAACAAAATAAAACCATACCTTTGCTACTGGTTTTAAGTATTCTCTTCGACAAGAATGGCTCCCATACTTCCTTATAATCCATTGGGATCCTACAACATCAATCACTTGTTGAAGAAAATCCCAATGGATATTGCTCATCATACGGTAGTACTCATCTTCTTCAACATTAGGTAAATTAAACAAATCATTGATGGACTTAGAAGTAAGAGGTACCTTTTCCTTTCGAGCAATGACTTCAATAACATCTTGCATAGTCAAACTAGCATAGAATTCTTGAACTAGTTCATCATCGGGAAGTGAGCGAGCATCACAGAATCGCTCCCATTTAAGAGTATTAATTATCTTTCTAATTGGCACAGGAACAACCAACACATCATTGCTCTTCAGGTTAAAACTTTTTTCCAGCATCATAGGTTGATGCTTGAAAATTGAATCAAATCGCTCTTTCATTTATTCATCAACCACAATCAGGTTTTTAGGAGTAGTCTTTGACGATCTAGTTCTTTTGCGAGACATGGTATTTTCCCGAAAATTCAGTAGAGTTACTGCACAAGAGAGAAAAGAGAAATTGGCAAAGTTGGTATAACTTTCTACGGCAAAAATCTTGCGATAGCAAGGATGGTGCAGTGGCGATCTCTTTGCGGTAGTAATAGGGAATTTCGAAAAAAAGAAAGAAAAGGACTAGGGTTTCTTTCAAGATTTGAGGTTGACGACACAAAAAAGAGATTTAGGGATTTTTAGGATGGAAGCAAATTAGTAGAATGAAGAGGGGTTTATATAGGGAAAAATTAGGGCAATATTTAGCAAAAATTTAGCTACATTAAAGTTACTTATGCGGCAAGTAATGGGTGTGACGACAAGGCTTAATTTTTTTCCTCATTTTTGTTGTCTTGGGCCTCAAACTTAGGCTATAACTTAAAAGAAACTTATTAGTACTTGGGCCAAATTTGACCCCCTTTATTAAAAATTTAAAATTTAAACTGAACAAAATGAAACTTAAAAATTTTCATTATAAAATTTCTTCTTAACAAATTACATTAAATTAATTCTTAGGAAAGGTTGGAGGGGTCACAGCGGTCTCGCTTAAGTTCCAATCTCCTTAGACAGAATTATTTAAATGTAATAAATTAAGAAAATAATTTCTAATTATTTATTTATTTACACAATGAGTTCATGAAAAATTAAGGGTCTGCTAAGATGAGCGAGGATTCAACTCGCTCAACTTCACCATCCCAGTAGTGTTTGAGACGTTGACCATTAACTTTAAAAGTACCTCCATAATTGTCGTATAATTTAACAGCTCCGTAAGGATAAACTCAGTAGATGGTATAGGGTCCTTTCCATCGGGATTTCAGCTTCCCAGGAAATAACTTCAGCCTTGAAACAACATCTTCTGACCTTCTTTAAACTCAGGAAGTTGAATATGAGTATCACGTCATCTCTTTGATCTTTCTTTACACATTTTGGCATTCTCATAGGAAAACAACCTCAACTCTTCCAACTCATCCAATTGTAACATCCTTCTCTCACTGGCCTGCTTTAGTTCAAAATTTAACTACTTCAAAGCCCATTGAGCTTTATTCTCCAACTCTAATGGCAAATGAAATGCCTTTCCAAAGACTAACCGATAAGTGTTCATTCCTAACAGAGTCTTAAATATTGTTCGATAGGCCCATAATGCATCATCGAGCCTTCGAGACCAATATTTTCTGCTAGGGCGTACTACCTTTTTAAGGATACCTTTGATTTCACGGTTCAGTCTTTCAACTTGCCCATTGGATTGAGGGTGATAGGCAATAGCAATCTTGTGATTTACATCATATTTTTCAAGCAACCACTTAAGCCATTTGTTCACAAAGTGAGAACCTTCATCACTAATAATAGCTCTTGGTGTCCCAAATCCTGTAAACACATGTTTATGTAGGAATCGCATGACTACTTTAGCATCATTTGTAGGGTATGCTTCAGCTTTAACCCACTTAGATACATAGTCCACAGCAACTAGATGTATTTTTTCCCATATGAAGAAGGAAACAGGCCTAAGAAGTCAATGCCCCACACGTCGAACAATTCAATCTCCAAAATGTTTGTCAAGGGCATCTTATTCCTCCTTGATATATTTCCAATCCTTTGGCATTTATCACAGTTCTTCACATAAGCATAAGTATCTTTAAATAGTGTAGGCCAAAAGAAACCTGCTTGTAAAATCTTTGCTGCAGTACGTGAACCACCAAAGTGTCCCCCACTTGGAGATGAATGGCAATGATATAAGATCTCAGCAATCTCACTTTCAACTGCACACTTTCAAATTATATTATCTGCATACTGTTTAAACAAAAATAGATCCTCCCAAAAATAATATCGACTATCATGAAGGAATTTATTCCTTTGTTGTTATGTCATTTCTCAAGGAATAATTCCACATGCAAGATAATTGGAAAAATCAGCAAACCAAGGTGTTTCATGAATTTGACTCACCTCAAATAAGTGCTCATCTAGGAATTCTCGTTGATAGGTACACATGATCGAGTTACCTCATCTTGCTCTAACCTCAACAGATGATCAGCTACTTGATTTTCAACACCTTTTCTGTCTTGGATCTCAAGGTCAAATTCTTGGAGTAAAAGTATCCAATGAATTAGCCTCGGTTTCGCATCTTTCTTCGTGAACAAGTATTTAATGGCCGCATGGTCAGTAAATACTGTAACTTTGGTACCTATAAGATATGAGCAGAATTTGTCAAAAGTAAAAATTATAGCAAATAGTTCTTTTTCAGTTACCGTATAATTGATTTGGGTTCCCATCAAGGTTCTACTTACATAGTAAATGGGGTGGAACACTTTATTTTTTTCTTTGAGCCATCACAGCTCCAAAGCATAGTCACTTGCATCGCACATCAACTCAAAAGGTGAGTTCCAATCAGGTGTAATGATTATTGGGACTGAGATTAATCACTTCTTTAGATCTTCAAAAGCTTCCAAACATGCTTTGTTGAAATCAAACATTGTATCTTTCTCTAACAACAAACACATCGGTTTAGAAATTTTTGAGAAATCTTTGATAAACCTTCGATAAAAATCGGCATGGCCTAAGAAACTTTTGACTCCTTTCACATTAATTGGGGCCGGTAATCTTTCAATTACTTCTACCTTTTCTTTGTTGACTTTAATTCCTTTCTTTGAAATTCTATGGCCTAAGCCAATCCCTTCCTTAACCATAAAATGGCATTTCTCCCAATTAAGGACAAGATTTGTCTTTTCGCATCTCTTCAATACCTTAGTCAAATTACTCAAACAGATATCATAAGTGTTACCAAAAACAGAAAAATCATCCATGAAAACCTCAACAAAATTTTTAACCATATCAGTAAATATTGCCATCATGATCGTTGAAAAGTTGCAGATGCATTACATAAACCAAAAGGCATTCACCTAAAAGCAAATCTACCATATGGACAAGTAAAGGTTATTTAATGTTGGTCCTCGAGGTATACAACTATTTGGTTATATCTTGAATAGCCATCTAAAACACAATAGAATTCATTACCTGCCAGTCGATCTAACATCTAATCCATAAAAGATAACGGAAAATGATCCTTTCGAATGGCTTTGTTCAACTTTCTGTAATCAATACATATTCTCAAACAGGTAGTTCTCGTTGGAATTAACTCGTTGCGCTCATTTACAACAATCGTGATTCCACCTTTTTTTGGCACACACTGCACTGGACTTACCCACGAACTATCTGAAATAGGAAAGATGATTCCTACATCTAACCATTTAATCACTTCCTTCTTCAAAACTTTCTTCATAAAAGGATTGAGCCTCCTTTGCCCATCAATTCTAGCTCTTTCCCTTCTTCTAAAATGATTTTATGCATGCAAAAAGAAGGGTTTATACCTAGAATGTCAGCTAACCAATTGCTTACTTCAATTGCTTTAAACAGCAATCAATTGTTCCTTCTGATCTTTCGTTAGTTCTGCTGAAATAATCACAGGCAAAGTAGAACAGTCACCTAAATAAACATATTTCAAATGGGAAGGAAGTACCTTTAGTTCGAGTTAGGTAGTTCTTCGATTGACAACTTGGGTTGCATAAATTCTCTGACTTCTAACTCCAACGGTTCAAACCGTATGGATTCAATAAAATTTCTTGGATTGGCTTCCATCAAAGTCATGTTTTCTTCACCTTCTTCATCCTCTAAAGGGTCAAACTCTAAAGCTTTCTCCAATGGATCTTACTCAAAATTGCTTTCCATAGAAACCACGGTTTCTATTTCTTCTATAATTGAACACTCTTCTGTCGGGTCGGGAAATTTCATCGCTTTAAGAATGTTAAAAGTTACCTGGTCGTCTTAAACTCTCATGGTGAGTTTTCCTTTCTGCACATCAATTAACGTTATTCTCGTGGCTAAGAAAGGTCTCTCAAGGATAATTGGCACTTTCTTATCTGCTTCAAAATATAAAATAATAAAATCAGCAGGAAAAATAAATTTATCGACTCTTACCAAAACATCCTCGATCTTTCCTTCGGGATATGCTAAAGATCGATCCGCTAGTTGAAGCGTCACAGTTGTAGGTCTTACTTCACCTATCCCTAACATCTTGAAAATAGACTTAGGCATCAAGTTGATACTCGCTCCTAGGTCACACAAAGTTTTACCACAGTAAGATTCACCAATATTACAGGGTATAGTAAAGTTTCCTAGGTCTTTCAATTTTGGTGGCAGTTTATTCTGTAGGAATGCACTGCACTCTTTTGTCAAGGCAACAGTCTCATACTCACTCAGTTGTTTCTTCTTGGACAGTATATCCTTCATAAACTTCACATAAATTGGCATTTGTTCGAAAGCCTCCACCAACAGAATATTGATGTGTAACTGCTTCAAAACATCCAAAAAATTCTTGAATTACACCTCATGTTTCTACTTGTGTTGTTGCAATCTTTGCGGATATAGAGGTGATGGAACTTTTAGTTGAACCGAAAAATTTTTTTAAATAGGTAAATCTGTATCCAAAGAAGATGTTAAAATATCTGAATTAACTAAGTCAGGGTTTACCTTGTCAGACTTTGTAGATTTTGATTCCTTTGGTGTAGGAACTTCAACATCTAGTTGACTTTCCTTCTTTTCAACATGCTCATCTTCGACATCAATCAATCGGGGTTCCAGACTCTTACCACTTCGCAATGCCACTACCTTGATATGTTCTTTACCCAAATTCATTGGATTCTCAGTATTACTCGGCAAGGTTCCTTGTAGTCTATTACGAAGCTCCGTAGCCAACTGACCTATTTGGTTTTCCAAATTTTTTAGTGTTGCTGCTTGGCTTTGGGTCCAAGCGTCATTCTTTGCCATGTACACTTTCAACAAGTTCTCCAAACTGTTTGATGCCTCAGCTTGAGGCGGTTTTAGAGCTTACTGATTAAACCCTTGAGATTTGTTGGGTCTTTGCTATAATAAGTTATTGTTTGGTCAATTTCCTTGGTTGCTCCAAGAAAAGTTAGGATGATTACGTCATGAAGGATTGTAGAAGTTGGAATGGGGTCCTTGTCCACTCCTATTTTGATATTGGTTCCCCACATACTACAGTGACTCGGGATTTGGTGGACAATTCTCAAAAGAATGACCTTCCCCACAGTACACATAGGAAACTACTTCAAACGGACGTGGTGGCTGAGCTGTAAAATTATTATTACTATTAATGGTTAACTGTTTTAACATAAAGAAAATAAATGATACCTGAACTAATAACAAAGTGAATGAGTCAACTTCATGAACTCCGGCTACATGTCTTCCTAAAGCAGTTTGATTTGTTGGCCATTGATAGTTATTACTCGCGATCCTCTCGATGATCTCATAAGCCTCATTATAAGACTTAGACAAAATTACACCATTCGCTGAAGCATCTACCATCAACCTTGTATTTGCATTGAGACCATTATAGAATGTCTCCAACTAGATACAATGAGGAATCCCATGATGAGGATACTTACAAAGTAACTCCTTGAATCGCTCCCAAGCCTCATACAAAGACTCGTCATCCAATTGTTGGAAAGTTGTGATCTCGTTCCTTAACTTAGCATTTTTCCTAGGTGGGAAATACTTAACCAAAAATCTTTCTGCTAATTCTTGCCATGTAGATATGGAACTTGGTGGTAATGAATTTAACCATACTCGTGCTCGATCTCGCAACGAGTATGGAAACAACTTCAACCGCAGTGCATCTTTAGTCACACCGGTTATCTTGAATGAATCACTCACCTCCATAAACAATCGAAAGTGGAGATGTGGATCTTCCGTGGGCATACCACTAAATTGGTCCACCATTTATAGCATTTGAAACATCACTCGTTTCAATTCAAATTGGGTTGCCTCAATATCTGGCCTTCTAATTCTTGGGTTTAACTCACTGAAAAGTGGCACAGCATATTGTCTGATGCATCGATCCCTATCATCAGCAATGAGGATAGGATTCCGTACATTATCGGCTTCATTACCTTGGTCTTGATTCTGATTTCCAATGTCCATCTCGACTTGTCTTTGAGTTGTTCATTCACGTCTTCTTTGTCTGAAAGTTCGCTCAATTTTATGGTCTACAATGAGTAAACTGATAATTCAATCTATGCTCATAAACACCTGAGAAGAAAATCACAAAAATTAAAAAAATAAGTTAGTAATGTTATAAATAAGTCAAATTGAAAATAAATAATTTCGTGAGAAAAAAAGACTATGGCAATAGTCGACAATCCCCTGCAACGGCGCCAAAAACTTGTAACACTGGGGTTTGTGTAAGTGTACACAGTTGTTATCAAGTAATAAGTAAGTATCGAGTTATCGTCTCCACAGGGATTGCATTTGTGCTAAGTCACTTAATTTTTAAAATTATATTAACAATTTGGTAAATAAAAAACACAATATAGTTTGAGAAGTGATGATTTAAACTAAAGGCAATGATCCCTAATGCAAATTATCCTAAGTATGCAAACTATATGAATGAAAAAGATTTTAGTAAAATTAAACACAATTTGCAACAATTATAACAAAAATAAACTAGGATGATTACTTTAATTAAACTCAATTTATTATCAACATGCTTAATAACATTCAAAAAAACATTCTAGGGCAACTCAATCTTTCATGAGTTTGGAAACCACATTAGGTCCTTTCGGAATCCTTTACTTAGTAAATACGCATTTTACTGATCCTTATTTACTAAGGGTTTCTTAGTATCTGTGTGAGGTAATAGGGACGTGTTAGGTTTGAAACAATTTAATCACACAAATCTAAAAACTATGCAGATAACAGAGCTTGGTAAGAGTTATTATGCAACCTACAATTCAATCGAGTTAGGATCTAAATTGAGCATGCTCATTTCAATTATGTGTCCATTAGCCATCGTCTGCTTAGGATCGCTTAGCTAATTCAGGTGCATTTCAATCACGTAAGAACGAAATACAAACTTGATTTTAATTGAAAACATGATCGATTGGGGTACAAACATTATAAGCATGAATTAAATAAATATTATTTAATCAAAATAATCATCTTAGCTTAAATAAAATTAAGCTATCATTTTTGTAAAAAAGAACAAAGAACACATAGCAAACATCTTTAAATTAAATTTAAAGAAAATAAATATTAAACCCAATTCAAGTGGCTGTCACCCAAGACTCTCACTGACGCTTCTTTGTGTTGCTCCTTTGCTGATGGCTCTCCAAGGTGGCCGACCAAGGGTTTTTTAAGAGGCTTAATTGCTAAAATCCTTATGCAACGATGATGAAGGGGAAATATAGCTAAAAGAGTTGAGAGAATGATGAATGAGTGAGAGATGATGAGATGAGGGATGATTGAAAAAGTGAGAAATGAGCTCTTATTTATAGGTGAGGCAAGGGAGCTAGTTTGCTAAAAATAGGAGTTTCCATCCTTTGAAACTTCCTCCAAGAGTGGCCGGAAATGAATTGAGGATAGGTGGCTGATTCTTCCTTGATTTTTGGTCAATTTGAGTGCCACAACAACTCAGGACTAAGACTCGGTCATTAGCAAATCTTCGGGAAAATATTTGATTTCTTTAACTCTTTAAGGACTTTACATAATTAAACCAAAAAATAGTTTATGACATCCATGTGCAGCTAAAAATTGGGTTGACTTGTTCCCCGATTTGGACAGTTTTGCAATTAGAAGAAAATTCTCAGACCTGTCCAAAAATAGTAGATAGTTTAGAGGACCAAATAATATAATTTAACCACTTTAATTAATCAATTTACTTAATTAATTAAAACCCAATTTATTAATGAATTATTAAAAATGAATTATTAAATATAACTTTATATTTTATTATTTAATTTAATCATGCATGGCCCACTTTATAGCTTAAAAATGTAATATGCTCAAATTAATATAAAATAAGCCATTTTATGCATGAAAACTATATAATAAAGTATAAAATCACATTTTAATAATTTCATGTCCTAATTTCATATTTTCGCATATTTCATTAATTTATTAAACAATTACTTGGTTTTAACAACAAATTTAAGTAAAAAGGTAATGAATTATATAGAAAAAATCCTATATATTTTTCAGTTTACACACCCCCAAACTTAAATCATTGCTTGTCTCGAGTAATGTTCATGCACAATACAAGGTCTTGCTAAGACAAATTTTGCTAAGAGTGTAAGTAACATCAATCTTTGTCTCATAATCATGCAACAATAAATTCATGCTCATAGATCTTCTTTATTAACAAGTAACTCATATACAAACATTTTGAAAATTTTATTCTAAGTTTCAAGATATGTCAACATGAATCATAGTTTGCATGTATGTCCCAGCTATACATAATATTCTTCTTTCAACACAATTTTTCATCAATCAAGCAAAACAATCATAAAGCTTATTTATGATCTTCATATGTTGAACTTAATACTTCCTCTCCACTAATGTAGGTGACATAATCATCAAACCAATATGTCTTTCATAAGGTTGTAATGGGGCTCGGTTAAAGGTAGGGATTTTAAGAGATGAGGCATTTCGGTTTCAAAATCTTAACCTTTAACTTATCTTAGATTTCTCGAAATTCAACCTTTTTCTTCAAGTGAACATGTGGAATTCCCCCAAACTTATTTTGAACTCATACCCGTACATTTTCTTTTTAGAGACTGAGCAAATTTTTCTTCACTCTTTCTTTGTCTTTGTTGTTATTTTTTTTTCTTAAGCATGCGCACATACATCTTTATGAAAATTTCCTCAAATTTTGATTCCCAAGACAACTTTAGTTAAGATAGGTGCACAAAATTAGGATAATTTTAAAAAGATGGTACTAGCTTATAATGTAGGTTTATTACAATGAACAGGCCTTTATGCTCAAAATTATAGTTTCAAGGGTCTAATATCATAAGGTGAGAATGAAAAGGCTCAAACAATCCAAAAATGGTGCCTATATCATTTTAGATTTTTATATCCCATAGGATTTTGCCTCAAGAAAGTTACTAAGTCAATTCTAAAGATATAAACCTTCATGCATGTCTAATCTCAAGAGAAACTAAGTTTTCATGGCAAACATTACCTAAGACTAAGATCATAAAAACATTCCATTTTTCATGATAACATACAATCACTCAAATAAAATCATCATTCATGCTTGCATAAAAGCTATCTTATTAAAAAAAATTCTCTAAACATTCACTTATTAAGACATACTTATGAAAGAATGATTTGAAACATACTTGAAAATTTTAAAAATTTGAGCAATTTGCCTTACCCCCTTTAAAAAGAAGCAATGTCCTCATTGCGGGAATAAAGTAATGAATGAAAACTGAACACCAGGTAAGGTTGTAAAGAGAGGTGAGTCATTAAGACTGCTTAAATACCAAGTCTTTCCTAATTACCCAATCCTAGATATGTTCATTCCCATTGCCACATCGCTTAATCTTTTTCTTTCTAAAGAAGTATTTATTCATGCTTGCTATGTTTTATTTTGCAAAAATTAAATCCTAATTACTAAAGAAATAAATTCCTAAAGACCTAAAAATAATTAAATAACTAACAAGACAAGAATCCCTCCTTTTATTTTTCTGACTTATCCCCCTTGTCTTCTTTAGCTCCATCTTTGCTTGCATCTTTAGTCTCTTCCGTCCATGTCTCAAAGATAGCATCTGGGAACTCATGAACAAAAGTATTAGAGATATTCTTAAAAGTATTTTGAATTGAATCATCTTTAATTTTTGCATATTTCCAGTAAGTTTGTTGCTGATTGTGCATGAATTTGCACATATCCATCAAAATTGACAACTCTAATTTCCTTGAAGTATTTGTAGAAGTCAGCATTGGAGTTGTCTAATCAGGTTCAACACTTATCTTGACTGGTTCTTTTTCTGGCTCAACCCTAGGTTCAAGTTTTTCAGCTCCTTTAGCTAGTTGAGGACTATTTGGCTCCTTATCAGATTCTTCTTCTTCAGTGTCTGTAACTAAATCATGTTCAGTTTCTGTTTTATTTGTTGACTCTTCAGTTTCTGGCTTAATTGGTTCCTCTTGCTCACCTTGGTTCAACTCATGCACTCTTTCTACCAATCTTTCAAGATCATGACTTGTAATACAGCTTTGAATATACTGCCCGTTTAGGTTTGCTTGTGTGAGAGATGATGGGATAAGGGATGATTGAAAAAGTGAGAAATGAGCTCTTATTTATAGGTGAGGCAAGGGAGCTAGTTTGCTAAAAATAGGAGTGTCCATCCTTTGAAAATTTCTCCAAGATTGGCCGGCCATGAATTGAGGAAAGGTGGCTGATTTTCCCTTGATTTTTGGTCAATTTGAGTGCCACAACAACTCAGGACTAAGACTCGGTCATTAGCAAATCTTCAGGAAAATCTCTAATTTCTTTAACTCTTCAAGGACTTTGTATAATTAAACCAAAAAATGGTTTATGACATCCATTTGCAGCTGAAAATTGGGTTGACTTGGTCCCCAATTTTGGAGGGTTTTGCAATTAAAAGAAAATTCTCAGACTTGTCCAAAAATAGTAGGTAGTTTAGAGGACCAAATAATATAATTTAACCACTTTAATTAATCAATTTACTTAATTAATTAAAACCCAATTTATTAATGAAATTGTAACACCTTTTACCTGAGACCGTTGCTGGAGTCGAGCACAAGATGTTACCTGACTTAACTTACTAGTTCGAAGTATAAAAATTTGCTTTTAAATTAATCCACTCACGTTCAATCAATATGTCCCTAAAAAGGGTCCACGAGACCCTAAAACATGCAACAGAAATGGTTCGGGTCCAAACCGGGAACATTAAAAATTTTCCAAATACTTAAATAAATCAAAATAATTTATTTCACTATTCACAATAAAACTGTCTACTTGCGTGACAGTCACTAATTTAATTATAACTCGAGTTACAAAACTCAAAATTTAGATCCGTAAATTTTTCCTAAAACTACACTCATATATCTTCTTATCATAAAATTTTTGGAGTTTTTGGGTTAGCCAAATAGAACAGTTAATTCGTTAAAGTCTCCTATGTTTCACTGTCTGACAGTTCTGACCTCTATTCACTAGAAATCAATTATCTCATTGTAAGGGCTTCATATGGTGCTTCCGCTTATTTCCATTGAAAAAAACTCACTAAGGAATCTAGAAATATAAATTATGACTCATAATTCTTCCTGTACAATTTTTAATGATTTCCTAAAGTTAGAATTGGGGACTTCAAAAACCATTCTGACCCTGTCTCACTAAAATTCAAATATTACAAAATATAAAATTTCTTTACCTAAACTGTTTCTTTCATGTGAAAATAGACTCAATAAGATTTAATTCTATATCTCATTCACTCTATAATTTCATTTCTACTATCCTTGGTGATTTTTCAAATTCACGTCAATGTTGCTGTCCAAAAACTATTCCATTGCAAATTTTTACTCTTTTATAATTTCTTTGTATTAACTATCATTTAGGCATACATAACACCGAAACATGTTCTTAAAAATTCATTTCAATAGCTAATCATTATCGAGTATTTACATGCTATTCATTAGCCATATCATAAGGACACACACACACAAAATGACTAAGTCCCTATACATGTCATAACTTAAAACGTTCGAATCACAAAATACCAAGATGGTCTGTTGATAGTATGAAATGATCTCCAACGCCCTTACGATTCTCGAATTGGCTTGGCAATACTATAAAAAGAAGGAAAATAAAGGGGGTAAGCATAAAGCTTAGTAAGTTTACAAGAAAATAAATAACAACATTTATCATAAATAATTATACTTATAAATTATCATCAAGTATCATGATCTTTAATTTCTTCTTTACTTAATCTCTTACTTGTTTACTTACTTGCTCACTTAAAAAACTCATGATTATAACTTACTCCTCCCTTGCTGAAAATTTTTTCTCAACTGATAACTGAGATATTTTTAACCCTTATAACTCACCTGAATCTATTTATTATCCTTTTACTTGAACTTTCATGACATATCCCAGATATTGTCTTACATGAGAATTCTCATATCGGTGCCCATGCCATGTCCCAGATATGGTCTTACATGGGGTCTCATCCCCCTAATGTCATGACATTTGTATATGATACATTCCTAATGTTTCAACGGGACTTTTTAACACTGATTCTCTATCATCTCATACTTGAGTCAACATTAAATAATTTCATGAAATAAGTACATAATTGCTGGAAAATAACAACATAATTGATGGAAAATAAAAAAATTAATAATAATTATTGAAATATTGCTTTTATTTACCGTAAACTTACCTCGGTACAAAATACGATCAAATCTAGCAACTTAGTCCTCAACAATTTTCTTTCCCCGGTCTAACTCCAGATTTTGTTCTTCTTGATCTATAATAGCAAATTTAGCTTATTTAATACTCACATTCATCAAAACAGTCCTTGACTCGAACTTTGGAAAAATTATGTTTTTGCCTCTAAACTTTTGCATATTTACACTTTTGCTCCAAACCTCAGAAATTAAACTTCATGCCTTATTCTTATGTTTTATGATATGCTAAACATCTTTCCCTTCTATTGAAACATCAAATTCTCACTCTAACACTTACTTATGAACATTAGGTATTTTTACCGATTATGTCGTTTTACTCGTTTTCACTTAAAATCGCCTAGAAAAAGTTGTTTAACATAATTTCAAACTTCATATTCTACCATAAAACATCAAAATAAACACATTTCACCTATGGGTATTTTTTCTAAATATGAACCCTAACATGAACTAATGGTAGAATAAGCTAAACCGAGCTACGAGAACTCCAAAAACGTAAAAAAAAACATTAAAATCAGGGCTTGGATGCACTTACTATGAGCTTGAGAAAGTGAAGAAACCCTAGCTATGGAGTCCCTTGAAGTTTCGGCCCTTATGGAAGAAGATGAGCACATTTTGCCATCTTTTTCCCTTTTAATTCTTTTTATTACCAAATGACTAAAATGCCCTTCATTAAAACTTTAGTTATTTTTATCTATGCATGCCCATTTTTGTCCATGAAAATCTAATGGTCTAATTACCATTTAAGGACCTCTACTCCAATTATGTACTTCTATTAAATCCTTTATCATCTAAAGCTCATATTTACCCACTTTTGTAATTAAACCCTAATATGCAATTTAGACATGCAATCACTGAAATTTCTTATCGGTATTCTAACACATGCATCCAATCAATCGATAAATCATAAAAATTAATCACAATAAACTTTTCTATCTCGAATTCGTTGTTTCGCAACCACTGTTCCGTTTAGGCCCTATTTCGAGATGTTACAGAAATATTAAAAATGAATTATTAAATATAACTTTATATTTTATTATTTAATTTAATCATGCATGGCCCGCTTTATAGCTTAAAAATATAATATGCTCAAATTAAGAAAACTGCATAGCAAAATTTCAAACAAAAATTAAGAAAACTGAAAGAGTTCCAGAGAATTGAGAGTTTAGAGAGAATAGAGAGAGTTGGATTTGAGTACAAAGAATGAAAAATGATCTGATATTTCTAGGAAAAACTATCATTGGGACTTTTAAAAAATTTTACCGTTGCTAACATTTAAAAAGTCGTTGGGAAAATGATCATTAAAGGAAAGCGCGTCCAGCTAGACGCGCTTTCACATTCTCTCTCCGAAAATGACATATTTCCCTAATATTTAAGAAAAAACCTAAAAGACGAATTAAAAAAAATACATATCTCTCTAATTTAGCCGTTTTTCTTACTCCATATATTAAAAAAAATTAAATAATGTATGTTTTAATTTTTCTAAAAATTTTGTTTGAAATTATAATTTTATATTCTAGTATAAAAATAAAACTTTTTTTTCAAATCTCAGTTGAACATTTTGCAAAGATGTTATTTGTCCGATTCAGGTGCATTCTAGAGGTTAATGTGACAAGAGGTTTATATAGTTTATTTTAATATATGCTATAGGAATAAAAAGTGGGTAAATATCATTCCAGATTGATATAAATTAAAATTCCATCTTAAAATTTTTTAGGTTTAATGATAAATTTGATAATTTGTTTACATATTTTGTCAAAATAGTTTTAATTATATTTTTGAGTCCTTTTTTTATTATCAATCTTTGTTCTTTTTTTCAAATAGTTTTTTCTAACTGATTTGATAAAAGTTTAACTTAGATAATGTGGAATATTATTTTTAATGAGTTGTAAATTTATTACCTAGGTAACCCAATAAGATAATTTCATATTAAAAATAATAAAATAAATAAATCTTACATGAAATTAAAAAATAACTCTTAATTTAAAGAAAATGAATGTAATTATCTAAAAAAAGGCTTCAAAACGAATGCATACATGTGTTTACTGAGAGGTTTCAAAAAGATAATAAATCAAACAAAAAATATTGAATGTGTGCATTCATTTTGAAAAATCTTTTTAGATAATTATATTTATTTTCTTTAAATTAAGAGTTATTTTTTGAATTTCATGAATAATTTATTTATTTATTGTATTATTTTTCTCATGTAATTATTTTATTAGGTTATCTAAGTAATAAATTATATTTCATTAAAAATATTCAACGTACGAAATTTCATATCATCCTGTTAAATTTTTTAATAGTACTTTCATTAAATTAGTTAAAAAAACAATTTGAAAAAAAAGAACAAAGGTTGATGGTAAAAAAAGACTCAAAAATACAATTAGGGTCATTTTGACAAAACATAAAAACGTTAATGACCAAATTTATCATTAAGCCAACTTTTTACAATAGATTTACATATAAAAGAGAAATCTAAATTGAATGAAGTCTGCAATTTTAATTTTTTTTTAATCGTAGAATTAAGGTAAAAGAACTTATTTAGCCTCAAATTCTGAAGAAAAAAAAAGTGTCATTTTCTTTTTTTAGCTTTTTTTTTTTTTTTTTTGCTTGCCTTTCAAATAACTGTGTTTGTCATTTTAGCTTAAAATGGACACAAAAAATTTAACCTACCGTTAAATATCTGATGTGGCACCAAAAAAAAATAATAGAATGACGTGAAAATATTTGTGTAATTTCACGTAGGAAAAAAGGTTAGGGTAATTAAACCCAAAATATGAAAACGTAATAAAACTAAAGAAAAGAATTCCCCTCAATCACTATAGTAATCGAGGGTTAATAGAAAAACCAAAAAAAAAAAAAATCCAGCAAAAATGATTTGAGATCTTCATTCCATATCAAATTCCCCATTCATATTGAATCACGTCAGTCTGTTTTTTCTTTTCACAGATATCTTATGGTTTCAATAATGGGATTATTACTATGGCAAAGACTGAAGAGGTATCAAAATGTCTCCAGGAATTGCTATCTAATTCAACAACTTCAAATATGACATTTAGTAGGGTTTTTGACTTCATATTCGAGCTGATGATTGATCAATTTGGCCGTTATTTATTCCACAAATTGATTGAATTTGTTGATGAAAACCAGTTGCACATGATAATGGAGAAGCTAACACTTCCTGACAATTACATTTACTATGCATAAATTCACAAATATGGAAGCTTCGGGGTTTACACTTTGAAAAATAATTTCATTTTAATTGTTGTTAGAATAGAATAGAAAAAAAAAATTAAATTTAAAGTAAAACATAGAGCAAAGTAAGAAAAGATAACATGTAATGTTTATTAATACGACTTAGATTCATCAATTTTAGAAGCCTCGTTTAGTGAATAATTTTATTCAACAATCATCTAAAATACCTATTAGCTTAAGCTTAATCTACCCTTACAAAAAAAAATTGCAGCCACAACACCGACATCAATTACTATAAATCATTCCCCTAAATACCTCACTTAAAAATCAATAAAACTCTTCAAACAATACCTGAAGAGTCACAACTTTTACCAATAAATTAGCAAACTACAAATGCTAAAGACACTCTAGAAAACTGCACACAAAGTGATGCCACACTGTTGCTTATTTATAAGTCCCTTCAAGATCATCCAATCGCATTTTGATAAGCTTTAAACTCTCTTTTAAAAGTTAAAATTATCTTATTGATTATTTTAAATATTTATCATATAAAAACTTTCATAATAATCAAGTTTCTGATAATTTCAAACACTCTAAATGATAAGGATAATAATAAATGTAAGTATCAAACTTCTCTCTTACTTCTTTAAGGTTTTTGATTGAAGAATAATGCCCACCACATGTTGTAGCACGAAATTATTTCTTCATTTACTACTCAATAAGAATAAATCATGAGTTTTGTCATTCAAAAGTCAAACATATCAACTCAAAAATTTCAAATTAGGATTTTATCTATTGTTGAAATAAGATGAGCAGTCTGAGCACTTTTCAATCAAAAAAGTGATCACTATTGTTGAGAAATCACCAAAGATTACTTGTGTCATCAAAGCTTTCAGCGATGAATTCGAAAAGCTAGTGATTGAATATTGAAGTGGCTTGATGTCGTCAATTCTCAAAGTATCTACTTGATTCAATTCAAGGTGACTGCTATACAGATTTAGGTGAATTCTTTATTCTTTAATTTTTTTAGGTTTTCATATTTTGGGTCTTCTTGCCCTAAACCTCAATTTTTTCACGCCTAGAATGTCATGTCATTCTATTATGATTTATGCTTGGTGCCACATTAGATATTTAGCAGTAGGTTAAAATTTTCCATCTATTTTGAGTTAAAATGATAAACACAATTATTTTAAGGGTTAAAAAGAGGCTGAAAAGGAAATAAAAGGTTAAATGATTCTTTTTTTACAAAGTTGAAACGTTAAATAATTAATTCTCCCCAAAATTAAAACTGAATAACTGTAACTTTCCACGTATAGATGGGTAAACAATACTTAAGTCACTAAACTACTAGTAAATTTATGTTTTGGTCACTTAACATTAAAAAGTTACAAAATAGTCGTTGAATTATTTGAATATTTTTATTTAAGTCATTGAATTATTCAAATATTTTTATTTAAGTCACTAGGTTGTTAAGATTTTTTTTTTATAAAAACATTTGGCTAACGAGCTCCAAGCAACGATTTGATAATCAGTACAATAGATTAGTACCCATCAACGAGTAGAAGAATATACATTTAGATCCAAGTTTATCTAAAGGTCAGTGTTGGAGATTGGAGAAGAGATTTTAATTCGTAGATTTGTGACGAATAATGTTGTTTAATGAAAAAAAAAGCTAAATTGTAAAAGAGAAGAAGAATGAAAGTTTTCAATCGATACAAGTAGTGCAAATAGATAAGGCTATATAACAGTGGTTTTAATAGCCCGGCGATTTAAATGATAATTTTCGAATAATTCAATGACCATTTTATTTTGAAGTTAAGTGATTAAAACATAAACGTATTAATAGTATAATAACCTTGAATGTAATTCATCCCATTTATAATGCCAAGACTACGTAATGAAGGAGGAGCTAGATAAATTAAAGTATCCCATCGTCATGTTCTGTCTTTCTTCTCAATTCCATCTATTCTCCCTTTCTCGTCCCTCTCTTTTAAGCTTGTAACATTGCATCTTTGCTAAAATACATATTTCAAGAATAAAAATATCATAAAAGCTTTTATATTAGAAGTTTAATTATATATACTCCCTATACTTAAAAAATAGGTAAATTTATTCATGTATATTAGATCAAAGAGTAAATTAATTCTTTCGTTAAAAGTTCTTTATGTTGCTACAATAAAATTTGATTTTTATATATCAATATAAAATACACATGACACATCACATCACTGGCCGATTATACCATCAATCACACCAATTTTTAACAGTACAATTTGATAAACTTTTTAACAAAAAAATTAATTTGCTCTTTAATCTAACATACATAAACTAATTTATAAAATACACATGGCACATCACATCACTAGCCGATTATACCATCAATCACGCCAATTTTTAACAGTACAATTTGATAAACTTTTTAACCAAAAAAATTTAATTTGCTCTTTAATCTAACGTACATAAACTAATTTATCCATTTTATTACGAGTAGAAAGGAGAAAAATGCAATTTAGGTTCTAATTCCATGGTGGTTTCACCACATTTGAACTATTCTTAAACTAAATCAATTGGCATCCGTTAGCAGCAGCACTATATTTTGTTTAATTGGGACGAGGAATGGACTCCACTAATAAAATTAGGTAGTGCGACCTTACCTTCTCCCAAATTCCAGGTCCTTCAGGGCTGAAGCAAAAGCACATAATTCCATTCCGTATGCTACTAATTTACATTACACTAACAAATTGATCAGGCTCTTGCATTGCTCCTCCTTGATTAAGCCACGATTGGAAAGCCCCCTTCCTTTTCTTATTAGATCCTCTTTCTTAAGATATTATAATTTCCTCATCCTCTGCCTGCCAAGTTTAATGACTGAAACAACTTAAGTAATAGCATGTAAGCAACATTTGCATTTCACAGATGAATAGGCTACATGAAGCCTTGTTTTTCTAAAAAAAAAAAAAACAACGTACGCCCTAGCGAATTTAACATAACAAATTGCCAATTTCAGTTCGCCAATCACAATTATTTTTTTAATCCAAGATCATGAAAAATCCGTCAAAGCACATTATTACTCTCCCCAGTCTTCCAGACTTCCGGTTTCACCAATCAAAAGTAAAGCCCTCCCTTCATTCAAACAATGATATTACCTTTCCCTACGGCTTGAGTGCCAAGGCCAGCCCGACTTTAGCACTCTTTTCAATTGCTCTGGTGTCCACGTCTCCAGAGATAGTGAAGAGGGATTTTGGGCGCCACTCATGCTGGATAAGACCACTTGCTCTGCCGTAGTTGTTCAGTCGAGCCTTCACTGTGGTCAACGGGTCAAGAGCATGCTGTGTACCAATCGTGAGAGTGTTCTCATTACTTGAAAAGCTATGGGTCAGCTCCGCACCAACCGCTGTGTTCGTCAATGGGCTAACAATGTGGTAGTAGGAAGCATTAAGAGTGTCACCTTTATCATTTCTGTGGTTATCGACAAATTAACCTCATCAAAACCACAAGCAGAATAACAGAATACATGCACAAGCTACAGAAAGAAAAAACCAATTTACTGGAAGTTCCATATGAAAATATGGATATGTGAATAAGTAAACTAAAAGTTAAAGCCAACTGCGCCGAGGAACTACATACAATGTTAGGGAAGCAATGAGGTCAGAATGGGTGAAATTCAGCCCAGCATTCAATTTGGTAAAGTTTCCACTGGCGGTGTCAAATGAGAGATCAGTCCCCACTGAGACACAATTGTTTCCAACCACCCCAGAGAAGTTAACAAGGGGATTAGCATTGAAACCAATGCTAGTGCTTATGCCAGCATATTCATGCTGGTATTGCAGTTCCACCTGTCACAATAATGACAAAGACCATGTCATGACCACATGATGAAACCTATAAGTTTACAGAAGTAAATGACAAACATAGCTACAGCTAGCTACCTAAACTAGGATGTAGAAAATGTTGGCATTATTGAAAGAAAAAGAAGTTAATGGCATGAGTAAGGAAGTCTATTACCTTGCCAGACCTTTGATCAGGGACAATAAAACTAAAGATTGTCTTCAATCCAGGTGCAGGTTCATCAACGGTAACAGTGGCAAAAAGCTATTGGATAAAAAAAAAAAACAGAATGAGATAATACTTGAGCCAAGACTGAATTCACCCTGACAATGAGTAAAAACAGTACAAGACCAAAACATTGCCTACCTTTGTATTCATCATAATGAGATAGCATGCAATGATTATATGAACATGACCTTTAAAATTCGAAGACTTATCAAATTGTTCTACAACTTACAGTAGACTTAGTGTCAACTTTGACATTGGTTGTGATGTTATTGTTCTTCAGCTCAGTGCTTACATCAGCCAAAAGCAATTCACCTTTCTTAATCCCAGTTGATGTGATTGCCTGACATAATTGAAAAGGGAAAAAATGAGCCAAAATCATAAATCTCTAGATCAATCATAAATTCATAGGATCAGATATTCATGCGAGCGTATTGGAAAAAATTATATACAAATAAATCATATAAAATTGTATAATCAAGGAACAAACAAAAGATCGTTGCATAAACATGACAAGTAAATAAAATGCTGAATGGAAAACATGTTTTACATATGAATCTTGAAATTCAACAACCATAAAGAGAATAATACTCGGAACAAATAAGAGAAAAAAAATCATATACAAATTAATAGGCTTTGCTAAAATATGAATTACGAATTCGTTTATGACAAAGAAAACAAATTAAAACAATCGGAACTGAAGAGAGCAGATGTTTCACTATATCATCTGGAATATTTAAAAATAAAATAAAAAGAAAAACTCACGACTCCATTGGAGGTATAAGTAGTGACAGTGAACTTGTGGTCGGCCTGGTAATCCTTGTAAAGAAGATCTGAAATTAAAACAAAAACAAAAATGAACAAAGGAAGCTGAAAAGAAAAATAAAGTATAAAAGGAGAAAAAAGATTCACCTCTGGCCTTTTTGCCGATATCGGAGTAGAGACCAGGTCCTTTCCCCATGCTTGATTTTGCCGAGAAAATGGAGAGGAAAGTGAGAGAAACGAAGGCTGGTTGCGAAAGACAGGGATGAAAAAGAATAATAATAATAATTGAAAAACCGTTTTATTTGAAAATAAAAGGAGTTTTATGGACCGTTGATCATGAAGTGAGAAAGCCTTCCCCGCTGATATCAGGAATGGGCACATTGGGCAATTCGTCGCCTGATCACGTTTTAAAATTTAAAGTAAGTTTATTATTATTAGGACACACTATACAAATGGTCACCCAATTATACCTACATTCTTATTTTGGTCATTCAATTTAAAAAATTTTCAATTTAAGTACTAACATTGAATTTTTTCTGGTTGTTCACTATGTTAATTTCTAACTGTTATAACAACACATTTAGTCCTCAATACATACATATTCTATTAATTTGATCCTAATTTTAAATAATTCAATAAATTTAACCTTTCATATTTACAAATTCTATCAATTTGATCCTTAAACTTTATAACCAAAGCTTCTAGCTTTTAAAGCAAAGGCAATCCACGTCTATTAATTGTTTTATTTATGGTTGAAATTTTTCAATCAATGTACATAACCCTTTTTGTTTATTCTTTTAAGAAGTTAGTGTTAGAAATGAACTAAACACCATTAAAAATAATAGAAAATAAATATTTTAAAAATATAATATATAATAAAATTATATAATAATTTAATATTTGTAAGAAATAATTTTTCACTCTACTAGAATAATTTTAGTTTTTAATTAATTTGATAAATAATTTAACACTAAATTAGATTATTATTAATATATATTTCTTATTGTGGATTTAAAAATTAAAAATAAATAGTTACATGATAATCTCTTAATCAATTTATAAAATTAAAAAAAAATCAACTTAACAAAAGGATATTCAACTAATTCTTTCACTTTTTTTCTTATGATGTAATTATTGATTTAACAATTGGATTTTTCAAAGCCATATTTTTAGCCCTGGATTTAATTTCCAATTTTCAGAACCTACTTCGAGGACTATTTCTATGTACTTTGAAAGAAATATCATATTGTTAATAATAAGAGTAAATCTAAAGTGTTCTTTTTTAAGGTTTTTTTCATTTTCTTTAGTCAAAATTTTATCAATCAAATGGCTATACAATATTATATTTAGAAGAAAACTAATGAAAATAAAAAGAAAATGAAAGAAATGTTCAAGATAAACCCATTACTATCTGAAATTGGCTCAGAAAATGACTCATTAGTTCAGAGAAGTTTTTCTTTTTTCTTTTTTGGGTTTTACAAATTTATAGATGTAGATTGCCTCAGTTTTAAAAGCTGAAAGCTTTGGTTAGAAAGTTTAAAGATCAAATTGATAGAATTTGTAAAAGTGGAGAGTTAAATTTATTAAATTATTTAGAATCAAGCGGGTGACCAAAACAGGAACAAATTCAAATGTTAGTGCCAAAATTGAAAATTTGAAAGTTGGATGACAAAACTAGGAATGTGGGCATAGTTAAGTAATGTTAGAATTGAGTGATTCGAATCCTTATTTAAATAAAATACAGTGGTAAAATAAAACAAAAGTAAAATTCATATATAACTACACTTCTTTTATTTTATTTTAGAATAAGGTTTTTTAAACTTTATTAAACTTCATCTATTTGATACTGGTTAGAATAAGGCGTTTCAATCTTACTACACTCCTTCTATTAGAATATGGTTTTATAAGCCTATAAATAGACATAGCCTATTCCTCTTGTAATCATTCGAATTCGACATAATGAATTATCTTATTCTCTACCCGTGGTTTTTTTCCTGAAAGGGTTTTCACGTAAAAATCTGTATGTTCTTTCTTTTTCTTTGCAATACATTGTTATTATCAACGTTTTATTTTTTTCACAAATTGGTATCAGAGCTTTCGGGTTGTTCATCTCAATCATGGTAATGGTGTCTTTGAAGTATGAAATTTTGTTGTTGGATTGCAACACCAGATTCACATTGTGGCAGATAAAGATGCAAGCAGTTCTTGCACAGATAGACTTAGATGATACCTTACTAGGGATAGATTAGATGCCTTCGACATTAACAGAGGAAAAGAAGAGGCGTAAAGATCCAAAGGCATTAACACAGTTACATCTGTATTTGTTTAACAAAATTTTGCAGGATGTGATGAATGAGAAGACCGCTGCTGCATTATAGAAAAGGTTGAAACAAATATGCATGTCGAAAACTCTAACTAGCAAGTTGCATATAAAGCATCGTCTTTATGCTCATCGTTTGGAGAAAGATGTGTCTGTGCACTAACACTAAATAGTGTTTAAAGAAATTCTCTCAAACTTGGAAGCCATAAAGGTTCAGTATGATAAGTAAGATCAAGCGTTGATTCTACTTTGTTCGTTGCATTCGTCTTATTCAACCTTTAGAGACACAATTTTATATAACCACGAGTCTCTCACAATTGATGAGGTTTATGATTCTTTGACCTCGTATGATAAGATGAAGCATCTTATGGTTAAACCCAACTCTTAGAGAGAGGGTCTCATTATTCATGGGGGACAAGATCGAAATGCTGATGATGATCGTGGAAGGACACAAGAATGGAACCATCGTGGTAAATCTAAGGGTAGATCGAAGTCTTCAAATGGAGGTAAAACTTGTAACTTCTGCAAAAAGAAAGGACATATTAAATCTGAGTGCTATAAGCTATAGAACAAGATCAAAAGGGAGGTTGCAAATCAAAAGGGAAAATAGCCAGAAAAATCTGGTGAAGCTGATGTTGCAGAAAACTACAGTAATGGTGAACTTCTAGTCGCTTTTGTCAACAATTCTAAAGTGAGCGAGGAATGGATTCTTGACTTGGGCTACACCTTTCACATGAATCCCAATCAGGATTAGTTTACAACTTACGAAACAGTGCCTGAAGATGTTTTTTTAATGGAAAATAATGCTTCGTGTAAAATTACAATAGTTAGAACGATTACAATTAAGATATTTGACGGAGTTGCCAGAACACTTAGTGACATGCGACATGTTCTAAAATTGAAGAGAAATTTAATTTTGTTGAGTACTCTTGATTCAAAAGGGTACAAATACACAACTAAAAGTAGGGTTTTGAAGATTTCTAAAGGTTCCCTCATTGTGATGAACGGGCAGAGAAAGACTACCAAGTTATATATTTTGCAGGGTTCTACTATTACTGGTGATGCAGCTGCCGCTTCCTCTTCCTTGTCTGATGATGATGTTACTAGACTTTGGCATATGCGCCTAGGACTTCTTGATGAGTAAGAATGGCATAGCAGAATTGAGCAAAAGAGGACTTCTTGATGGGCAAGAAATTTTGAAACTGGAGTTTTATGAGCACTGCATTTTTGGGAAGCAAAAGAGAGTTCGATTCACTAGAGGAATCCATAACACGAAGGGAACATTAGAGTATATTCATTCTGATCTATGGGGGTCATCCAGAATACCTTCGAGAGGTGGAGCTAATTATATGCTAACTTTTATTAATGATTTTTCCAAAAAAGTTTGGAAGTTTTTCCTGAAGCAGAAAAGTAATGTGTTTTCTACATTTAAGTCATGGAAAACTATGATTGAAAAACAGACGGGAAAACAAATAAAACAGCTCTGCACAGACAATGGCATAGAGTTCTGTTCTAATGAGTTTAATGAACTATACAAGTCAGAAGAGATCGTGAGACACTTGACAGTTCATCATACTCCACAACAAAACGGTGTTACAGAACAAATGAACAGAACGATCATTGAGAAAGCTTAATGTATGTTGTCAAATGCTAACTTACCGAGTCATTTTGGGCCGAAGCAGCCTTTACTGCATGTTTTTTTATCAATCGATCTCTATCCATTGCCATTGGGAAAAAGACTCCACAAGAGGTATTGTCTGGTAATCCTACTGACTATTCTGATTTAAAAATCTTTGGGTGTCCTGCGTATGCTCATCTTGGTAATGGAAAATTGGAACCGAGATCCATTAAATGTGTTTTTCTTGGTTATAAAGCTGATGTAAAAGGGTATAAGTTATGGTGTCCTGAAAATAGAAAAGTTGTGATTAGCAAAGATGCTGTTTTTGATGAAATTGCTATGATACCTAACTTATCTATTAAAGACTCTTCCAATAAAGAACATCAAAAGCAGGTGGAGCATTAGATTAATCCAAAATCTATAACAGAGTTGACTCCTCAAGCCAGTATAGAAATTCAAAATAGAGCTTCTTCTTCACCACAATACTCTATAGCCAAAAACAGAACTAGAAGAGAAATTAAACCTCCAAAGAAGTATGTCGAGACTAATTTAGTTGATTATACTTTAAATGTGGCTAATGATATAGATGCAAACCAAAAGCCATCTAATTATTCTAAGGCTGTTAGCTATGAAGACTCAGAAAAGTGGATGTTTGCTATGCAAGAGGAGATGGAATCACTCCACAAAAACAGAACATGAGATCTTTTGAAACTTCTTAAAGGTAAAAAGGATGTTCGTTGTAAATGGATGTTTAAAAAGAAAGAAGGGACTCCAAGAATTGAAGAACCTAGATATAAAGCAAGGCTTGTTGCAAAAGGTTACAGTCAAATTCCAGAGTAGACTTCATAGATGTGTTCTCTCCAATTGTGAAGCATAACTCGATTTGAGCTTTGCTCGATATTATGGCCATGCATGATTTAGAGCTTGAGTAGTTAGATGTAAAAACTGTATTTTTGTATGGAGAACTTGAGGAGGATATTTACATGCAACAACCAGAGGGTTTTACAGTCTCAAAAAAAGATGACTATGTTTGCTTGCTGAAAAATTCCCTTTACGGTTTGAAACAGTCACCAAGACAGTGGTACAAGAGGTTTGATTCCTCTATGACTTTTCATGATTTTAAAAGAAGTAGCTTTGACAGTTGTGTTTACTTTAAGAAAAACAGTGATGGTTCTTTTGTGTATCTATTCCTTTATGTTAATGACATGTTGATAGCAGCTAAAGATAAATGAGAGATAAGAAAGGTCAAAGCCCAACTAAGTGAGGAATTTGAGATGAAAGATTTGGGACCAACAAAGAAGATACTTGGTATGGAGATTCTCAGAGATAGAAAAGTAAGTAAATTATACCTAAATCAGAAGGGGTACATTGAGAAAGTTCTTTGCAGGTTCAATATGCAGAGTGTTAAACTTGTTAGTACTCCTTTAGCAGCCCATTTCAGACTTTCATCGGCTTTGTCTCTGTAATCAAATGATAAGATTGAGTACATGTCACATGCTCCATATTCTAGTGCAGTGGGATCTCTTATGTATGCTATGGTTTGTTCACATCCAGATTTATCATATGCAGTCAGTGCAGTAAACAGATACATGGCGGATCCCGGTAAAGAACACTGAAAAATAGTTCAGTAGATTTTAAGATACTTACGAGGTACTATTGATGTTTGCTTACAATTTGGAAGAACTAGAGATGGGGTCAGTGGGTATGTTGATGTTGATTTTGTTAGAGACCTTGATAGAAGAAGATCTCTCACAGGTTATGTCTTTACAATCAAAGGTTGTGCAATCAGTTGGAAAGCCACTTTGCAAATTACAGTCGCTTTGTCTACTACTGAAGCTGAGTACATGGCAATTACTGAGGCTTGTAAAGAAGCCATTTGGTTGAAGGGACTCTTTAGTGAACTCAATGAAGACCTTCAAATCAGTACAATATTTTGTGACAGTTATAGTGTCATCTTCCTTACAAAAGATCAAATGTTTCATGAGAGAACAAAACACATTGATGTTCGGTATCATTTTGTTCGTGATATTATTCCTCGTGGTGATATTATTGTAAAAAAATTAGTGCACATGAAAATCCTGTAGATATGATGACTAAGTCACTTCCTATAACCAAGTTTGAGAATTGCTTAGACTTGGTTAGCGTTTATTGTTGAAGTTAAACCCGTAAGGGGTTTTATGGAAGAGTTAGAAAACTTGTTCGTTGAGAGTTCGCGATGAAGAACTTGTTCATTGAGAATTCGTGACAAAGTGGAGATTGTTAGAACTACAGTGGTAAAATAAAATAAAATACAGTGGTAAAATAAAAAAAAAAGTAAAATCAATATAGAACTATACTTCTTTTATTTTATTTTAAAATAAGGTTTTTTAAACCTTATTAAACTCCATCTATTTGATATTTATTAGAATAAGGTGTTTCAATCTTACTGCACTCATTCTATTAGAATATGGTTTTACAAGCTTATAAATAGACATAGTCTACTCCTCTTGTAATCATTCGAATTCGACATAGTGAATTATCTTTTCCTCTACCCGTGGTTTTTTTCCTGAAAGGGTTTCCACGTAAAATCTATGTGTTCTTTATTTTTCTTTATCTTTTCTTTGCAATACATTGTCATTATCAACGTTCTATTTTTTTTCACAAGTAATCATTCATATAGTTTACTAATAGTAGTATGTAACAAGTTTTCTTTGATGTGCAGATTATTTTCGTGTTTTATAAAATTATTATTTGGATGAGATAAGATATAGTTTAATCGAAAAAATAAAAGATAATTGGTATAAAATGTAAATAAAAAGGAAAAACTTTGATAAGTATTCAATTTTTTGAGAGTAACGTTTTATTAAAATTCAAAATTATACTTGGTATGGAATATGGATGAATTGAGAGTATATTGATTTAGTAAATGAGAAATCAGGCCATTTAAAAAATTGAGAAATCGTAAATATTTTGTCCAAATTTATTTAAATATATAAATTTAATAGAATATAATACATTCTTAAATTGAAAAAATTATATTATATTGAAAAGAAATAAAAGATTTTGCTTGTAAAATTTTAAAATGATAAAGATATAAATAATAATTATAAGAAAACATTATGTATACATATTTTGTTGACGGGGAGAAAGAGGATGACGATGCTCTAACCATATTATAAGGTATACAGCAAAACTATTGACTTTTATTAATAGAGAAATCTTTTGAGTGTGCCCTTAAAAAGGTTTACTAAAAACAAAAGAGAATTGCATTCTAAAATGTTTGAAATAAAGGTATTCAATATTTGAAAAATAATCAATACACTAACAATTCATCAATTGACACTAGTTGTCAGGTTGTACAAAAAATATTTTTTAAAACATTTTGTCATACTAAAATTTCAAAATAAATGTAATAATTATGTCCAAAATTTTCTAATTAAACAATAAAAGTATACTTTGAAATATTAAATTTTTGAATTTTGTTTTGAAGGTATTTTTAGGCTGAAAGTTATTGATACAGAATGAATCTAAATTTGAAATTTAAAAGTTTGGATTATTACATTAAAGATGTATTTCATTTTTCTTTCTTTTGTTTGATACCTCAAAAGGTTAATCTTAAAATGATGCCCTCCATTTCAATTCACCACGTGATCCATTACTCCCCCATGAGGTCCCTCTTCTTCTTCCTTTAAAAGTAACCTTTTTCTTTCAATGTTGGATCTTGTGTTTTAAGTATACTATTTTCATTTATATATATTTTTAAGTTTTTCGAATGAATTGGTTATAAAATTATTCATGAATTACATTAATACCCTTTATATATTATCCCCATGTGGTTTTTGCATGGAAATCAAAATAGAAGCAAATATTAGCTCATTGGTTGTTTAATATTTCCCTAATACTAAACGACATTACGTGATCAGATCGAAATGCAAAAAGACAACTTATATTAGTAGACGAACCTAAACATGTCTTTAGTCTAATCGGAAATGAGCAAACCAATTGAAAAACTAATATGTCGTCTATCAAGTCCAATTGGAGAGATGCCTTGTCTTGGGCATTGGAGCAGATAACTCCTAGAAGATAAAGACACAGATGTAACTAACTGGACTGGCAGTACATCGGATTGGACCCAAGAAGAATAGATCCTTTCATTGGTATTACATGGTTGATGAAAAGAAAATGTGGCCACGAGTCATTCGTCTTTGTGATAAGTGACTTGATTACTATTTGATAGTAATTGACTTTTCATGAAGGAAAATGTAATGATCATGAGATAAAATAAGATCATATTGGGAGAACAGATTTATCTCAAAAAGAGTAAGGAAATCCTAAGAGGGTAGCACACTTATGACAAGGTTATTTGATGAGCATTAATTGAGTTGCTTTCGTAATGGTATGCCATTAAGGATAGTTCAGTCACAATATTATAGTGGAATGAATTCGTGACTAAATGAGTTTATAATTAATAGGCGAAAGATGGAACTTAATTATAAATCATTTGAGCCCTAATCGCATATGTTCAATCGGTCCCTCCGCTAGCTCGTTGAAACCAAAAATGGATTGCATGTTTAATCAAATGAATAGGAATGGATAGAATTAGTAAAATTAGAGAAATGGAAATCATTTGGAAATGAATACGATTTTCTCAAAATGGAAATGACCTAAAAATTGAATTTATGGTTTCTTTGAATTATTATTTAATTAAGTAATTAAATAATTGAAGTTAGAAAATGAAAATAAATTTATTGGTCATGGTAAATCCATTAAATGTATAAATATTATATATATTTTCTCATAGAATCTTTTATAGTAAAGTCATTATTATTTTAACGGAATCAGAATTAGGTTAAGGAAATTATTTAATTGGGAAATTAATTTAATATGTTTATTTTGGAAAATAGAAAAACAAATATTTGGTTGGATTGAATTATAAAGTACTAGGTTAAAACTATAGGAAGTACTTCTAATTGGACCTTATATGGTAGAAGGCCAAAAGCCCCTAATGTTTAAAGCAAGGGACAACAAACCCTAGTTTGTTTAACTAGGGTTGCTACCCCACCTAATCCTAGTTAGACTAGGAGTTCATTTTTCTATTGAAATAGACTTCTACAGTTTAACAAGGGTTTTACCTCTTCTCCCTATAAATAGATACATCGGTAGGGCTAAATACACAACTTTGAGATATTGTTATTCTGCCTGTAAATAGTGAGAGCTTATTCTGTAAGTATTAATTTTATTTTCCGGAATAACAATTCTGCTAGTTTATATTGAGAGAGATTTTACTTTCACACTGAAAGTAAAGAAAACTATTTCTGGTTCCGTGTTTGATTCGATTCGTTCGAGCCCAGACTTGAAGCAAATTTGTGGTATGAGGATAGCAGAGAAGATCGTTTGATTGAAAGTAAAAAATGACAAGGATCCATCTAGCTAAAAGCACATGTGCATTTCGCTAAATGATTTATTTCTATGAATATCACAAATAGACTCAGTTTTTAAAATTTTTATTTTCCAATGTGTTAAAAAACCGTTTTCAAACCGAACTTTTTCCAACAACTAGGTCGCTTTAATAGAGTTTCTTGCCACTTTCAACTACTTCTCAACTCCCATACATCATCACCTTCCCTTACAATAGTAGTCTTGTCCTTAAGGCTAAAATTTAGGAAACTTTTCAAGCAAATCAAACAAATATTCCCATTTGGTATCTTTAAGGAACAAGTTCCTCCAATGAACTACTTGATTGGTTGTATGATTGCCCCTGTTTAACCATACTTTTAGCCAGCAAATCATATGATTCTAACACAAGAGATGTCCCTAGTATAAGCAACTGTGACCTTACATTTTCTTTAGTTGTGACATGTGGAACACCGAATAGATTTGAGACCCTAAAGGTAGCTTTAATTTGTAAGCTACCTCTCTTACCCTATTAACAACTGTATAATGTCTAAACTATCTTAGGGAAAGTTTCTTGTATTTTTATATGCCTATAAAGTTTCAATTTCAGATAAACACAAATCCCAAATTTGGAACTTCTTATCATATCTATATTTATTAACTTGAGACTCATTCATTATTAAGCCTCTTAAGATGATATTTCAATAGTTGTAACATCTCACCTCGTGCCCTCAATAGTGTATCCACTTGACCAACGAAAAACTCCTTGTGCATAAAGGATATGCAATGGAGGTGCATAGCCATACAATGCCTCAAATGGAGTAAGGTTTGTGGCAAAATGGTAATTACTATTCTATCACCATTATGATAATGACACCAAGACTTAGGCTGATCCTCTGCCATACATGACAAATAGACTTTTAAATATCTATTGACCACTTTAGTTTACCTATCCATCTGAGGGCTATAAGTATTAGATTGGTTAAGAGCTGCTAAAAATTTCTAGTGAACACATGATCTCTATCTATCACTCATAATTGTCACTAGTAAGCCATGAAATTTGAAAATGTTATCAACATAAGCCTAAGCAACATCACTAACAGTGTAAGGGTGTGTTCAACCAATAAAATGGTTAGTAAATCTATCAATCACCATTGAAATAACACTTTTCCTTAAGGAACATGGCAAGATTTCAGTAAAGTCCCTATTAATATGGGACCAAGCCTTTTTTGGTATCAATAATGGCTAAAGAAGGCCAGAAGTATATGCACTATCACACCTAAACCATTGACAAATGTCACAAGCTTTGAATACTTTTATTCCTTAATTGTTGATTTTTGACCACTACCAGATGTCATTTTCTCCTTAATTAATCTTAAGACCAAGTATAAACAAAATGTGTTATGGCCCCTCACTACAAAGAAATCATTTCAACTAATTCAAAACCTAATCATTTCTCTATATTTATCACATCTCCTCTAGCAAATCAGTAAAAATATTGGAAATAGTCAATGGCATAAGCTCCTTAACATGCACCCATGAAAAAACATCTACTACTATATTTTCTTTACCCATGATAATCATAACTTATTAAATGCTAAGTAGAAGAGGTTATCCTCTATTACAACAAATACTTAAGAATCTGATGATCTGTATAGATAGTAGAATGTCTCCTAGTTATATAGAGATGTCACCTAGATACTGCATACACTATAGCATATAAATCATTTTATACACTAACAAAGATTGGTGTTTTGCTGATGAAGGTAATAGGATGCCCTCCATGCATTAATACCACTACAATGCTAGATTTTGAAGTATCAGTTTCGATAATGAACTCTTGAGTGAAATCAAACAATTGGAACACTAATGGTTGTGCCAAAGCCTTTTTCAACTTTTGAAATGCAAACTTGACCTTGGGGCCCTACACAAATTGGTTCTTCTTAAGCATGTTTGCATATGTTATCATCATTCTTTACAAAGCCTCTGTAATATTATTAAAATTTGGCCACATTTGAATAGCTTCAATTTCCTTGGGTCAGTAGCAACACCTTTTTCTAATATAGAATGATCCAAATACTCCACCTAACATTGACTGAATGCACATTTGATCATTTTAGTCAACAAAGAATTTTTCTACAATAGTTGAAAAATGTTTCTTAAATGTTGAACATGCTTTAAAAATGACCTGTTATTATAAAAAAAACACTAGAATAAATTTCCTTAAGAATGGTCCAAAGATATCATTCATAAGGCTCTAAAAGGTTGAGAGAGTGTTTGCCAATCCAAATGGCATTACCAGAAACTCATAATGACTATCAAAATCCCTAAGTGTTGTCTTATAAATGTCTAAAGGATGCATCCTAGTTTAATGGTACATTAACCTCAAATTGATTTTAGTAAACCATGTTGCCATATATAATTCATCTAGTAATTCTTCCACAATGAGAATAGGATGCTTGTAACACTCTATTCCCGACCCGATCGCTAAGTCTAGATACCGAATGTCACAATTAAACCATATTACTTAATGATCTTTCTAGCTTGATTTATTTATAGAATTAGAAATGCCAAATTGTAAACCCGTATTTACTATACAACTTTATTCTAACTTCTTGGATAACAACATGTTTCAAAATTTAAACTTCAAATAAATTCTCTATTGTACAAGTAGAAAGTTCTTACAATCATTTTGTCATACTAGGCTGTATATTTACACTTACTAAGACATTGAAATTAATTTAGTATAAATACAGTTATCCAACCCTCGAGGCGTAGCCTCTAATGGTACCCCTCTATGCATGATTCAACGTTGACTTGGCGGTGTCTAGCATGGTCCTTCCACATGATCCTCAAGTTATTCCTTGACCCTACATTAAAGGTAAAATACATGTAACTTTGAAAGAACTTAGTTAGATACTGTATAACAGTATTCATAAAAGACTATTAGATTTATGGGTAAACATGAATTTGTGCACAAAATTAAACCCCTAATTATCGTAAGGGATTCCTCAGTTTGAATAGCACGGACAATTATACTTTTGATGACACCCTTTTCTAAGGCTTGATTTCGTCTAGCTTTATCTCAGCCTTTCATTTTACCTTTCTTATTTAACTCATCAAAAGATAACCATATAAGCAATATGTAGATTAGTGACTACCTTTGGTGGACTTATAGGTATCTCGCCACAACAGCAGACTCTTACTCTGATCCCTTCATTCCACATTGAACTGAACATTGACTTACTGCATTATCCCGATGTTTATCTTATTAGAACTTAACTTGTGCATATGTCTTCTTTTAAAGGAAGGCCCATTTACTAATATCCCTGTTTGTCACCCTTGAATATAAGATTTGGCTAATAGTTAAGCACCACTTTTCCCTTGTGAACTCGTATTTGTATGATAGTCCCACAAGATTTTACCACTTCAGACCATCCAATGAGAAATTTCCAACAATAGATAGTCCCTAGCGGACTATCTCTTCCTTAGATTGTCATTGGCGAACTTTCACAATAGATAGTCCCCAATGGACTTCCCAACACTAGATAGTCCTAATGGATGTCCTCTTTCTTTGTTAATCCCTAGTGGACATTCCATCCTATATAGCCTTTGGCGATTTTTCCTTCTCTGGTTAGCTCTTTACCAATAATTACTTAAAATTTAAAATTTGAATAATCATCTCGCTTTCTCATAGCCAATGTTTGTTTATTCATCAACTCTGGAGGACTCTTAATGGCTAATACTTATTCATAAATACTTTGAAGGAAATACCTCTTCCCTCCACATATACTCGCGTACAAGACGGTTCCACCCATTCTTTTTACCTTTGAATTCTTGGCGGGACCTCTTATTAACACGCTTGCCTACATTCCTATACACGCCATAATAGTTATGCCAGATTTTTTTTCACCACGCAAATCATACAATGATTTCCACCTATATGCTCGTCGACTTTCCTATTTACTATCCTAGCGGACTTCAATTCTCCATAAGGCGTACTTGTTCACCACTAGATCATGCCATGGCTCACCATGGTCTTTCAACTTCGAAGAGTCAGTAAAACTTTTTCGAGGTGTCGTTCCGTAGAGCCTGTAGACTGTTTTCATGGTGTCGCTCCGAAAAGCCTATAGATAACCATTTCTATGGTGTCATTCTGAACAGCCTGTATATAACCATTTTAATGGTGTCACTTTAAAGAGCCTGTAGATAGCCATTTCCAACCAATCCTACTTAATTCTCTTTTTAATCCGCCCATTCCTCCATGATGCCAAGTTTCTTATCTTCAACTAACCCGTCAATACTTCTCTTCATACTCTGCATTTTAATAACATGCATATCACGCATATAATCACATTCACTAACATAACATAGAGCATACCACATAACAATTTATAGATACACATCCATGTCATACATTCAGAGAACATACTTGCAAAAATAATATAATCATACAGCCATATGCAAGCATAACTTTTCCAGTCAGCAACGATTCTATGTGTAGTCAACAGACTCGACTGGACTTAGTGCAAAGTAAACAAACACAATTACCAGAACAAATTAAGCAACATTCAAATAGTTGAGTACAAAAGCTCACCTCTTATCCTTCCGCTTTGCCAGCTTAGTTTTTCCAAATACCAGAATCTCCTATATCTTGGTTAGCTAAGCATGACAACCAAATATACCAATTAAACCGAGGGTATCCAAACCTTAAAACCCAAAATCCAGTATCATATAGAAGCTTTTCAGAAATTCTTACTTATTTTTTCTCAATTTCATGAATACAGTGAAATAAAGAAACTTACCAGCTCAACGAATTATCTACTTTCCAAACTCGAACCTCACGATCATTACCTCATACAAAGCCTTCCTTAAATTTCTCTTCTTCAGGAGCCACCAAAGAAGATTATGTAAAAGGGAATAAAATAAAATAGAAATGAGAAGAATTCTACCTACAGAATAACCCTTTTCACACAAATATATATTCCTTTTGCGCACGGTCACCACAGTCCCAAATAAACTGTCCATCACTAATCATTCTATTTCCCACTAAAGAACCAGTCGGTTCCAAGTTAACTAAACCAGAGTTGAGATTCAATTATTTACTATTTAACCACTAAAATTTCTAAATTTTTCGGTAGAGTCCACCGAACCAACAAATTCTTTCAATTTACTCTTAAATCCTCCTAAGTTCCAAACTTTAATGAAAATTGGGTGTGACAATACTTATCCTTCAGGGTATCCTTATTCAACCCTCTATAGTTAATACATATTCTCAAGCTACCATATTCCTTTTAACTAACATCACTAGGGAAGAAAATGACTGTTGTTGGCCCGAATTAACCTTACATCAAGTAGCTCCTTTATCATCTTCTCAATAATGTCCTTTTGCATAGAAAAATGCCTATAAGGCCTAGAATTCTTAGCATCTACGTCTTCCTTGAGAGTAATTCTGTGATCATGACATCTTTAGTGAGGTAAAGTTTGATGCTCCTCAAACACTTCTGCATGGCTTGGGCGACGAGGGGCCTTGGTGGTTGGTCACCTAGTGACCAACTAAGTGATATAAAATGGGGGACTAGTTGAGTAGCGTGAGATGGAAGGCCACCCGTGGACGTCTCTTAGGCATCTTCTTGTGATTCCACATGTTCACCTTGAGTAGATGGTATAATAAGTCTTTAGCTACCAACAATGCAAAATGAATAAAAGAACGATGTTTAAAATACAAGTGACAAACCTATATTCAAATTTAATTTGTATTTAGTTGTTTAATAAACAAGTCTTTAAAGCTTGTCAATGTTCATGTTAGTTTGATAAATTAACATGAACGAACAAAAAAATCAAACTATTCATGAATTATTTATCAAACACTTTATTTTTATATACTCCTATTAGTGGTGCTACTTGCCTCAATAGTCTTCTCATTCCCCTACCATGATATTTTAATTAGGATGATGAAATTTTTTGATTACAAATTATATTTACATAAAAAAATGTAAAAGGTATGATAATTTTTAAATTTTTTATAGAATTAATAGAAGTAATATATGAAATGTAAATTCTTTTAGTTAATTCTGACTAAATGACCAGAAAAGGCCCATTTCTAAAAAAAATTACGAAAATGGGTCGTTTTGTTCAAAAATGATTGGAAATGGCCAATTTTCCTAAAAAACCTTGATTTGGCATCATTTTCAGGGAAAATGCATAAATCGCGTCTAGCTCAGCACTTTTTTCCTTGATGACCAGTAAAATGCGCCCACGTTAGCGTGCTTTAGTAAAGCGCTTCAACTCAGGCGCTCTTTTGCCTGTGTTTTCCCAATTCCAATTAGGATTTAAGGTTTTTATTTTTAAGTGTTTAGATTTAGGTTTAGGGTTTAATATTTAAGTTTTAAGGTTTTTAATTTTAAGTGTTTAGGATTTTAGGGTTTTATTTAATCTTTAGGGGTTTTGAAAAAAATAATTTGTATAGGATAGGTTCTGAAAAACTAATTTTGATTGGATGGGTTCTAAAGAAATAATTTTTATGAGATGGGTTGAGTGTTTTAGAGAAAAAACTATAAATAAGATGCACAGTCAGTAAAAGTGCTGAAAACTCTTCCAACTAAACTCCCTTTTCAATACTGCTGCTTCTGAAAAAATAAATTTGAGAAGATGGTTTTAAAAAAATATCATGGGATTCCCAGGATGAGATTTGTGAAAAATGCCGTGAATAATGAGGGTTGAGGTTTGTAGAGGAAAAATGCTCCAAGCAGGATGCACTGTCGGCACAAGTACTAAAAACGCTTCTAGCTGAACGCCCTTTTCAGTACTGCTTCTGATAGTGTGTCTTGCTTGGAGCGTTTTCCTTTACAAATTTCAACCCCCACTATCTGAGGCATTTTACAGAAATAAGTGAGATGTTATCCCTTAAACTATAAATGACCCATATTTCAGCCTTTGGTGGCATAATTTGGAGCAATAGAAATTGAAGAAGTTCAGAAGAATAGAAGTTGGGGTTGAAGGTATAAGTTGATTTTTCATGTTAATATTTATACGAAGCATTATATTTATTGCATAATATTTTGATTTTTTGTGTTAAGTTTTTGTGTTTCGAATTTCTCTCGACAGATAAATTGGTTGAAAATGAGTGGACAAATTAGTGCTATTATTTATTACGACGGTGAGGTTTGTGACACCGAGACTGGCGTGATTTTTTATCGAAGAACACAGAGCGACTAGCTTTTAACCAAAACATAGAGTTGACAGAACTTCGTAAAAGAATTAGGCGAAAAATCTTTGGGTCTATGGCAATGAGGGTTTCTTCTATTAAGTATCGATTTCATGTTTCGGTCAATCCCATGAAATATGACTCATTTGATATTAAAAGTTCTCAGGGCTTGGAGGCTATCGTGTAGATACACCTCGAAAGTGGATCACCATTTCTTGAGTTATATGTGAAATTTTCAAGACCATATAAAAGACTTACGACTTTAACATCTCTTCCAATTCGAGAGGCAAGAATGGTTGAAAATGTTGATAGTACAACCATTTTGTTAGAAAGTTTCCATTATATATGATATCCTAGAATCATCAATAGGAAGACACTTATCCATCTTAATCTTAAATTTCAATCGTGGGAGGTAGAAAACCGAATCATCAATAGGAATACATGACCCCTGCACTACACTCAGTTAGTGGATGGGACATGCACCTTGGTGAGTCGATGTTCAACATTGGGAATAATTACTAGGGAATGACATCATCTTCCAGTGGTTGGCAATCGACATGTGATTTTGGTCATTTCGAAACATACACAAGAAGATATGATATACTCCCTACGACGTCCACTGGTAAGGGGACCTTCAACATGGCAGATGTTGGTGGGTCAAAGAACTAATATGTCAACGAATCCGATGTGAATTCACCCCGAGAGCCCGATGTCGACGATTCAGAAGTTGTATTATTTTTTGAACCGGAGCCTATTCCAAATTAACTTAATGATTGTGAAGGGGGTGAAAATGAAGAAGAAGAAGAAGATCTACGATTCACAGCGTACTCGTTGCTAGCCCACATACATAATATCGATCTTTCGGTAAAGTTTGTGTTGGAGTTTGCAAAGCTACCACACAAGAGGCCTAGCCACGGAAGCGTATCATTGGATTCGGGTGATTTGGAAGTGGGTAGAAAGTTTCCAGTAAAGATGGTTTTCTCGTAACATTGAAGTGATATAGCATCAAAAATGGGGTTAACTTCTACGTGGTTAAATCCAAATTTGAGAAGTTCGAGGGGAAGTGTGCAATGCGAGACGGTAGCTACTCATGGAAAATCATGGCTTCTGTTAAGAAGAAGACAGGGTTATGGACGATAAAAAAAGTTTACCGGTTCGTATATATGTGTTGTTTCTGGTACAGTATCATTGGGTTATTAGGGTTTTTTTTAAGGTTTAGGCTTATTTCCAATTAATTTAACGTTCTCGTGGGATTGTAGGTGTTTCACAGGATGATCGCAGGCCTAATACTGTCGATGGTGAAAGCAAATCCGATGACTACTGTGTTGGTTTTAATTGGCAATATTCGTAACCAATTCAATTACATGCCTTCGTACCGCAAGGCGTGGATAGCTAAGCAGAAGGCCTTGAAGAAGATGCATAGTGGGTGGGATGTGTCATACAACGAGGTATGACAGTGGTGTCAGGTGTTGGAGAGGTATGTACCAGGTTGTGTAACAGATCTTGAAACGGGTCTAGCGTACTACAATGATCGCTTATTTAGTGGGTGCCAAATGTAACATATTATTTTTCTGTGGTTTCAGAAATAGTGGTTTCAAAACCATAATTCTGATGTAATAATTCGTAAATATTATTTAATTAATATATTTACGAGGTTTTTAGGGTCATATTAAATTTTGTTGGAAAATTTTATCATTTAGATAGTTTAATAAGTAAAAGGGATTGAGTCATAAAAACTGCAAAAGTTGAGTTATTTCTTGAAGTTTATGATGGAATATGAAACTTTATTGTTTAGGTTCACTGTATTATAAAGTGGTTTTTGATGATTTTAAGGTTTAGTGCTTAAATTGTTTAAGCGTAAAAATTTCAAGGATTACAAGAGAAATATTCACAAGTAAAGGTTGTTATGGTGTAGTTATCAAATTGATTATATTGGGTTCTAGGAAAAATTAGGTTAATTACATGATTAGGGCTTGAGGACTAAAGTGAGTAAAAATGAAACTTTAGGGTGGTGATTTTTGTAAAATGTCAAAAAAGGACTTAATCGCATAAATGACTTAAACTCTTTATTAATTTAGTTAATTAAATGAAATTATTGTTTTAGATCACAAATGTGTTGATAACCAAGGAAATGACAAGGTAGCGGAGTAGTCCCTGTACTTTGGATGTTATTACAAATTAGCCTGGTAAGTTCGTACTTCTAGTTATATATGTTTAAGTTGTGAAATTTATAAACATGTTGAGTTAATTGAGAGTTGGAAATATGAATTATTAATATGATTCTGTGTTGGGTCGGGATGTAAAGTGATGAAACAATTAAATATTTTGTTTTGAAGATATGGACTATTCCAATGGCTGAGGATTCTGCATAAGTTGTGGATTCACGATAGTTTGTGTAAGTAGTATCGAGAACTAGTGAAATGACTAAATACTCTGTTATGATGAATGAACCGTAGCTATGGTTGGGGACTTGCATACGTTGCAAACCGTCGTCAGCTTGTGAGAGCAACAATGCAAAACAGTCAATGTTCTAGATCTAGCTCGATTGAGCATTATTTTGTAAATTCTAAAAATGACAAGCTAAGTTCTCTGATCAGTTTAAAGTAATGAAATGTGTAGTTCTTACTTGTGGTGGATTGTGAATGACTGGCAATTTCCTATTTGATATTCGTTTGTGTTGTCAAATTAAATTGTAACAAGTTCTATCGTTATTTTACGAACTTACAAAGCTTTAAGTAAGCTTACCTCTATTTGTCCTTTGTTTTGATGTTGGGAGATTGTATCAAGCTCAAAGAATCACACTATCTCACGGACTAATTCGGTAGATTTTGAATATCTTGGTTTTATGGCATGTATAGGACTATGTGTAGTAATAGTTTATGAATGTGTAAATGATCATTTTGGTCCAAATATGCTTTTGAACTTAAGTTTTGTTTGATGGATTTTAAATGCTTTGATAAGTTTAAGTCTTTTGCTCATATTAAGCACTTGGAATATAAGCCTTTATATGGTATGTTTGAAGTAAAAATGTGAATGGTTAATTTGATTGTTATATGGTGGTTGTTAGAAGAACTAAGTTTGTGCTTAAAATGTAGCTAAAATTTGCTTTGCTTTGTTTAGAAATGTTTGATGAAATGTGGTGCCTTTGAATAAGATATTGGTTAGTTTGAATTGGGACCTTGAAATGACATTTTGATTGGTCTTTGGGTGATGTTTAGGTTCATTTGAAGTGTGCTTAAATGGGTTGAAAGTTTATGCATGAAATGGTTTGAAATGGCTTGATTTTAGGTAAATTTTGGGTTCACACGGCTTGAGACACGAGTGTGTGACCTAGTCGTGTAAGGCACACGGCCTAGCGATACGGCCGTGTGTCATCTGAGGATTTCAGAAGGTTCAAGTTAGTGAGTTACACGGCCTAACACAAGGCCTGGCGCACGAGCATGTGACCTTACTCAGTGAGTTACACGGGTGAAGACACGGGCTGAGACATAGCTATGTGTCCCCTGTTCGAAAGTTACATGGCCTAGGGTGATTCTACACGGCCTGGCCACACTGTCGTGTGACCCCTGTTTCCAAGTTTTTAGAACTTTTTCCTAAACTTCCTATTTTGTTACAAATTAGTCTCGACTTACTCTTAAGCTATTTTTAGGGCATCGAGGGCTCGATATAGGGATAGTATGCATGTGAATGAATGGTTTATGATATTTTAACATGTTGAATGACATGATGTTTAAATGTTTCTAATTGTACAGTAATGCTCCATAACCTTAATCTGGCGACGGAGACGAGTTAAGGGTGTTACACTGAATGTTCAAACGTTGTTTTGGACCTTTAAGCAATATCGGGGTACATTCCAATAATACAAGTCACTGGTACAAATAGACGGTATCTTTATGTATCGTAGATATACCCATCAACTATTGTTGTCTATGACACAAGATGGTAATCGGAGGATCATTCCAATTTTGTTTGCAATAACACCAGGGGAGAAAGCAAACAACTAGGATTTCTTTCTGTCTAGGTTAAGGAGGTAAGTCTGCCCCCAACCTGATATATGCTTCATCTCAGATCGAGGAACTGGAATACTATCCACAATTGAATGATAGGGAAGCCTCTAGGATCATACACACCACCGGTACTATCTAAGACACACTGTGTCCAATTACTACAAGCAATATCGGTCTACTACTGAGCAACAATAAATGACCAACATGGGTATTGAATCGCATTAATATTATTTGGTTTGTAATATTCTATTTTTATTTTTATATTTTTTGGTATGTAATCGTCGCTACGCACTTATATTGATAGGGTACAAGATCATGAAGGATCATTTTCATGAGATGTTGAAAATATTGCTGTCAACTAACTCGGTTGGGGCAACATACTTCACTAACATATCATTCAAATAGTGGGCACAAGCATATGACAGTAGGCTACGATATGGCCACATGACCTCGAACCTGGCGGAATGCATCAATTTTATTTTAAAAGGAATGCATCATTTGCCAATAACCTCAGCTGTGAAAGAAACATACTTACATTTGGCAGAACTGTCATAGGTATTGATGGGGTAGTGTACCAAGTACACCTAAGAAATAGGACTTGTGACTATGGGATATTTGACGCACTTTGTTGTCCATGCGCTCATGTAATTGCATGTTGTATGAATCTCCGTTTGGATCCCATAAGCTTTGTCGACGAAGTGTACAAATTAGAAAACTTGTACAATGTATAGAGACACGTACTCCCACTAGCCCCAAATGAACATAAGTGGTCGCCTATATTGCTTGTTCCATTTAAGTTGTTACCCGATAGAGAATTGGGTCGCACACCAAAAGGTTGATCGTGCTCAACTCGAATATGCAGCTATATGGATATTCGGGAACGCTCAAACCAACAGAGGTTATGCGGGTGGTGTAGAAACCCAAACCATACAATATCATCATGTCCACATCAAAATTAAACATTATAATATATATGTCTTCATAGGATTTGTTAGCCATTGTTAATCCAAACTACATTTGATATTTCTTCATGTGAATTTTCAACAAAAAACATTTGATATTTCTTTTCAAATCCAATCTTATTACTATGCTATGTGAAAATAATCAAAATAAATTTCCATTTTGATTAGGGTTTAATGGTACAAGAATCAGACTGTGTACAAAGAAGATTAAAAAGAACTTCCATTTTCTTAATGATACAATATACAATTCATCGGTGCATATGCCAATCAAAATCTGTGCCACATCAGGGTGGTCGATGGTTACGCGCTGGATTCTTTTTAGGTACAGCTTTTGGGCGGGGTTGTGGTTGTCGGGGTTCGCATTTGGTCGATGTAGATCATTTCAGTCTATAAATAAGTGGTTATGAAGATTACTCATCTTGATAGAACAAAGATCTCGGAGGTGTTTGTGTCACCCACGGCTAATTAGCTTAACTGTGTTGAGTCCCATAAGCCAATGGGATAACTATTGCACTCTCCATCGGTACCTTATGCATAGATGGCCTATACATTGTTGTAGTTTCACCATCATTGAGAAATGAGATGGCCTAGGTGTTTACCACACCGAGGATGGATGACCAACAGTCCAACCTGACATAGGACTAGAACTAGAAAAATGTGGTGCGACATTTTGTGCTTGTGTGAAACTAAAAGGGTGGGAATATGGACCAGAATAAGGCGGTACATACTAAAGGGGTATGGTGAAGGCATCGGGGATGCCGACGCCTTGCCTTTTCCCCTAACAAATATGGCTTGCCATGGATCCTAAACCATGGAATATAATTCAAATCGTATGCTAATTCTGGAACGAGAATTGCGTCACAACTAGGTAAAAAATCATACCGGTTATTCCATATATTGATGTATTGCGAGTGGAATGCTAGCCAATATGTATCCGGTTGTCGTAAGTCGATACAATGCAGATCATCAAGCACTTGAGGTGCGATGAGAATTGATTGCTGGAATCTGAACGGCCACAACACTCTATCCGCCTTGTGCATCTCGACAGTAGTGTATACTACCAATGGGGCCTTAACGTGGCAGGTGTTGGGATTTACAAAAAAATCATCTCGTATGGTGTCCATTCAAAATATATGAACGTGATCAAAACATTAGTTATATATATACTGCTAAATACTAAATACGAAATCAACTACATTATTTATATATAGGTCAAAATTAAATAAATACATACATCCATTTCCGATCGTTGGTTTAATAGAAGTCGTATATCTTCAAGCTCTGTAGGTAATCTCATGTGACTCGGGGCATGGTTCCACCTATATAAATAACTTATTAGCATAATAATTTTATTTTAAATCAATTTAATAATGGTAATATCTACTAAATTTTACCTTCTAACGAGTAGGAATGTATATGAATGGTCCACTCGAGGACGTAAAAATGGGAAGCGGTACCGAGCCCAGGATAGTAGTAGTAAAAGGCAACCACCAATTTTGATTTTTTCTTGTTTTGTCGCCTGACACATCTCCCGGTACAATGTTGTCAATACTGTGGACCTCCAACTAAGTTCGCCAGCTCCATTAAAATCGATGAGTTTCAGCAGCCACATTAGATGTACAAGGTTTCGTGACTTATCCGGCATCAGAATACCCCCGATAATCTGAAACATGTACACCCAATCGTAGCGTTCTCTTCTCTCTTCAATAGAATCCTCTACTAGCTCTGCGAAATTATTTCGTAGCCAAGACATTTCGATCTGACCTCCGTAAATTGTCTCCGTAACCACACCAGAAAGATCGTAACATATGGTTCCCCAATCAATAGACTGAACAGACCCACTGACTACCAACCCATCTACGGGTAACCCCAATTATAATTGCACGTCCTCTAGAGTGATAGTACACTCACTGCATGGAAGATGGAATGTATGCGTATTGGGTCTCCACCTCTCCACCAACGCTCTTATGAGTTTTAGGTCCAACTTACACCCCCGACCTACAAGGGTCGCGTGCAAAAAACTGGTTTCCCTCAGGTATGTTTTGATCAACGATGATAGAGGACCAAGTAGATTACAAATATGGCATTGCAAAATTCGTCCTCCGCCTATTTACATAAAAGTTATAAAAAATATTAAGTTCAATTATAACTATGAAAAAAAAATTAAAATTTATTAAAATTAATTCTTACCATTTGTAATTGGTTAACAGAGATATACTTGTTATCAAGATGGATCCCAACCATTGCTAAATATATAATTGAACATGAACAAATTTTTAATAAAAATGCTATTTCTTGAAATTACTAATAAAAATAATAAAAACCAGAATTGAATAAATGTATCTAGGGAGAATTCACTTTGCCTTTGAAGTGACTACTCCCTAGATACGCACATCATGATATATTTTTTTAATTGATTCAATTTAAAGAAGACTTAAAGTTAAGGATTTATCAATCGGTAATGTTGCTCCAATACCCAACCAAAGGGCTATTGCAGTACCAATAAAAAAACGGTTGTCGCTACTGGACAACAAAATGGATTATGGAATTTATTAACATTTTCCAAAAATGGTATAGTTAATAATCCCACGGGTACTAAAACCATTAAAAGAACACTCAATAACTTGTTAGGTAATGTACAAAGTATTTGAGAGGTTTTTGAGATATTTGAGAGATTCAGGAAAGAATTATGAGAATTGTGTTGTGAGAAATGTGTGTGGGGGGGGGGAGTTATACTTTTTTTTTTTACCATTGGGCTCCAACCGCTAGTTCAAATAGTTGTTTGAGTTAACTGTTGGAGCACGGGCAAAAGTGCGCCTACGTGGAAGCGCTTTACTAAAGTGCACTGACATGGGCGCGTTTTACTGGTCATCAAGGAAAAAAGCACTGAGCTAGACACGCTTTTCTGTGTTCTCCTGAAAATGACGCTAGCTCAACGCGTTTTAGGGAAATCGATCATCTCCAATCATTTTTGAATAAAACGGCCTATTTCTGTAATTCTTTTTTTAGAAATGGGCTTTTTCTTGTGATTTAATCATTGATTTCTATAAATAATTTATTTTAACAAAATTTGGTTGATATATAATATCAATGATTGGAGTGACGAAAAATTATTGCACATGAAGAGATGAGAGAGAGAGGGGAGGAGGGAGGAGGTAATTCCAAAATTGGAATAGTCCATTGGTCTGCATTCCAATTGCTCACTCTTTTAAAATTTCTTTATTCTTATAATAATATGGGTAAACTATAAATATGACCATTTAGTTATACTTTTCCTTCTATTTTGGTCACTCAACTAATAATTTTTTAAATCTAGTCATTAAACATTTTGAAGTTAAATATTTTGATTACTTTGAGCTAATGTGGGTTTTTGTTTGGTCTAGTAACAAATTTAACCCTCTAATGTTTATACATTCTATCAATTTGATACTAAATATAAAGAATTCAACAAACTTAGCTCTCAATGTTTACAAAATTTGTCATTTTGATTATAATTTTAAAAAAATTCTATAAATTTGACTATCAACATTTACAAAACCTATTAATTTAGTCTTAACTTTAAAAGGTCAAAAATATTAAAAAAAATTCATTTTTAGCCCTTTATAACCCATCGGCTAACTCAAGATATTAAAATAAGAAAAAGAGTACCCTCTTTCAAGTTACTTGCAAAAAAAAAAAACTTTAGAAAGTTGGGATAAAACATTAAAAAAAATTAAGATGAAAAAACAAAGACATTAAAAACATTATTTGCTCGAGTAGTAATGCAACAAATTATTCTAGATAGGTTCTAAATCAATTGGTTTGGTGTAGTGAGAAGCCTAAATTATAAAAGAAATTGCCGCAAGTGACTTGAAAGAGATACTCTTTTTCTTATTTTAATATATCACATAGTTTAGTTGATGGGTTATAAATAGTTAAATTGATTTTTTAAAAATATTTTTTTAATTTTTAGAGTTAGGAATGAATTGATAGGTTTTGTAAATATTAAGGGCCAAATTTATTGAATTTTTTAGAATTAGAAATAAAATGATCAATTTTGTAAATATTAAGAGCTAAATTTATTATTTCTTTTATATTTAAGATTCAAAATAATAGAATATATAAATATTAGAGGACTAATTTTATTACTAACAAAAAAACACATTAATTTAGAGTGACTAAAATATCAAAAAATTAATAGTTGAATGATTAAAATAAAATGAAAAACATAATTGAGTCAGATTTTTATAGTTTACCTAATAATAAAAAATTATGGTAGAGAATGTTAAAAAGATAACCACAAAAGGGAAAGTGCTTTAACGATCTCTCTCCTTCCAAATCTCCAAGTATGGGATAAATTTACGTTCCAATGAAAAGTGGGTATTTTTAGATTTACGAAATTGGTGGGGATCACCTCAATCACTATTATCAACTTCATCTAAATTAATTATTCTTATTTTATGACGAAACAACTAACATGTTAAGGGTAAAATATTTGTACTGATACAAAGAAAACAATAATCCCAGACTTCATCTATTTTACGAGTTTCTCTAACAATCAAAAAAGGAAATATCAAAATCTACCTATCTTCCATTTCGATTTCCGCCCAACCATGGCCACCCTTGCCGTCGGTTCCCTTCTCCAAAACCCTAGGCTATCGTCTCCTCGCGGACAAAAGTTGTTGTTAAACTTAAAGCCTCTTCGCTCATTGGATTTGGATTGTTCTCCACATAGAAAGCTTCTCTGCTCTCGTGGTGCTTGCTTCTCTAACTCCAACCCTTGCGGGAAGTTTTATATCGTTAAAGCCAGCTCAACTGATACAGCTCCTATTGACACCTTTTCTTCCGCTGACATCTTGTACGAACAAACTTTTCCCGTCAACCGAATTGAAAAGGTTTTTCATCTTCATATTTATTTTTATACGTATATGTATATGTACATGCATACATGTATATTTATATGTTTTTTGAGAGTTGTGCTTGATGTATATTGCGTGTGTGCATGTTGTTGGCATATATACTTTTGATTTAGCATTTTTGGTTCCCATTTGGTTGCCTAAAAACAAAGAAGAAGAAAAACTTATTGAATTGAAGTTGATTTCTATACTCGGATGCTTGGTGATTGAGAAACTTTCTGGAGGAAAAAAAGATGGATGGTTTAATTACGTGATGTAACTTCAAATCCGAGACAGGAAGAAGGTAGAGAAAAGAAGAACAGAGAGAACAAAGAGATTTCTGCAATTTCCTTGTGTGATTTTAATATCGTTTTCCTATTACAAGCCATGCTTAAAAAGAAAAATAAAGAAAAGATAAACGTGGTAAATTCAGTTATAACAATACTCACCGTTTAACTAAAGTCCTACGCATCGCTTTTGCTAAATTATTCTCAGTATTAAACTCACCGTTTTACTAAAATGAAACTCACTGTTTTAAGACCCTTTTACTCTCTATTTTCTTACTTAGCTTTTCACCCCGTAACAAGTACCGCCTCCCAAGAAAAGGATTCTTGTCCTCAAGGATGAAAGTGAGGAAATTTTTCTAAAAGTAGAGGTAAGGATTACCATGTTGCATCTTCAGTAAAAGAGTCGATTTATTCAACCAAAACTTCAGTAACAGCTTGATTCCCTTTTTTAACTATTCTTCTGTCAAAAATTTTAATTGGTTCTTTTTGCAGTGCCCTATGAGCATCAACCAAGGGTAGTTGAGCTTGAGTAGGAGCAGATCCTATATGTTTCTTTACCTGAGAAACGTGAAATGTTGGGTGAATACAAGATCCTAGAGGTAATTGTAGAGTACACGCCACTTCTCTCACTTTCTTAATCACAGGAAAAGGTCCGTAGTACTTAGGAGATAATTTTTTATGAAGAACCTTCCTAACTGTCTGTTGCCTATAAGCTTGCAGTCGCAAGTATACCAAATCACCAACTTGAAAGCTCCTCTCAGACCAATGTTTGTCAGCTAACTACTTTATAAGAGACTGGGTTCTTTTGAGATGGAATTGCAATAGCTTTCTTGCGGCCTCTCGAGCCTGTAGGCTTCTATCAACCACTACCACTGATGAGACCCTTGCTAAGTAAGGCATGTGTTGAGGTGGTGGTTGTCCATACAAAGCTTCATACGGGGTAAGCTGAATGGAGGAGTGAAAAGAAGAGTTATACCACCACTCTGCAAAGGGTAACCAACTAAACCAATTTGCAAATGTCTCTCTAGTCATGCATCTCAGATAGTTCTCAAGACACCAATTTAGTACCTCTTTTTGACCATCTGTTTTAGGATGGTATGTTGTGGATGATAGAATTCTGGTACCAGTTTTTCGAAATAATTCTTGCCAAAATCCACTAACAAAAATTCTGTCTCTGTCTGATATAATTGAATCAGGCATGCCATGAAGTTTATAAATATGATTCAAGTACTCTTGTGCTACATCTTTAGCTATATATGGGTGAGATAGTGCCAAAAATGACCATATTTCGTCAAGTGGTCCACCACAACCAAAATGGAATTTTCCTTGCTAGAGTTCGGCAATCCTTCAATGAAATCTAAGTTGATAATAGATCAGGCTCGATTAGGCATAGGTAAAGGCTGAAGAAGTTCTGGAGATGCTACTGTCTCACACTTGTATCTTTGACAGACCAAACATTCTCTAATCTAGTGTTTGACATCAGTTGTTAGACCTTTCCAGTATAACAAACTAGCTAAATGTTTCCTAGTGGCATGGATACCTGAGTGACCCCCCACTGCGCTAGCATGAAAATGGTGAAACAGTTCCCTTCGCAATTTCAGGTTCTTTCCCACCATAATTTTCCCTTTCCTTCATAAAAATCTCCCATCCCAAGAATACTTTTGGTCTTGATATCTATGCTATTGGACATCTTGTATAATCCTTTTTAACTTATCATCTACTTCATATGATTGTTCCAAGAGACCAGAAATGACAACACTAGTTGATAATTGAAAGAACTGACCTTGCTCCAACTGAGGTTGTAGAGAGAGAGCATCAGCCACCCTGTTGTTGATACCTTTCCTATATGAGACCTCAAAGTCATAACATAACATTTCAGCTACCCACCGTTGCTGAAATGAAGTGATAGCTACTTGGTCAGATAAGAATCGCAAGCTTTGGTGATCAATTCAAATTTTGAAATGCCTTCCCACAAGGTAGGCATGCCACTTCCTAACAACCAACAAAACTGCTAACATCTCATTTTTGTAGATTGATAGGGCTTGGTGTCTTACGCCTAAGGCCTTGCTAAAGAAAGCCATCGGTCTCCCTTGCTATTGCAGCTTTGCTTCAATTCCAAACCCACTAGCATTAGTATCAACTGTGAATTCAAGCTGAAAGTTTAGTAACACCAAGACAGGTGCTGCACATAATGCTTCTTTTAATGATTGGAAAGCCGATGTTGCCTGTCCAGACCAACCCCAACCATTCTTTTGTAATAAGTCTGTAAAAGGCTTGGGTAACACTCTGTAGTTTCTAATGAATCTTCTATGGTAGCCAGATAGTCCAAGAAATCTTCTTAATTCTTTCACTAATTGAGAAATGGGCCATGAAGAAATACATTCATTCTTGAATCTATCCGTGGATACTGTCCCCTCATGTAGCACATGTCCAAGGTACTCAATTTGAGAAGTACCAAAACAACATTTATTCTTTTTAGCAAACAGTTGTTGATCCCTTAAGATGAGAAGAACTGTTCTCAAATATTGCAAATAGTTGGGCCAAGACTTTGAATATACCAGTATGTCATTGAAGAATACAAGCACAAACTTCCTCAACAATGGTTTGAATACTGAATTCATAAGAGCCTAAAAATTAAAAGGAGCATTAATGAGGCCAAATGGCATCACTAGGAACTTATAATGCCTCTTATGTGTCCTAAATGCTGTTTTATGTACATCAGGTTCCCACATTCGAATTTGATGATATCTGGACCTCAAATCCAATTTGGAAAACACCCGAGCTTCCCTCAATTCATCTAGCAACTCCTGAATTATGGGGATGGGAAACTTATCCTTGATTGTATGTTGATTTAGTTTTCTTTAGTCAATGCACAACCTCCAACTTCTATCTTTCTTTTTGACCATCACTATATGGGAAGCAAAAGAACTATTGCTATCCCTGATTATCCCAGCTTGAAACATCTCTTGAATCAAGTTTTCCATCTCTCCCTTTTGAATGGCAGGATATCTGTAGGGTCGAATTTTAACAACAACTCCTTCATCTCTCAAGGGAATTCTATGGTCTTGCAACCGAGGTGGTGGTTACCCTTTTGGCACTTGAAAAACATCAACAACGTCTTCCAATAACCCTTGAAGTTGTTCCTCACTATCATTGACTACCATAGCTGAAAGTGTCACTTGATTAGGTGAGCTCATTACTAAAGTACAAGTCCCCAAAGCTTGCCCCATAGCTACAAAACATCTAGAATTTGAGCCACTATTTTCTGCTGCTAAGGAGCCCAAAATAATACCATGAATAATGCATGGTTCACCCTTAACCATAAATTGCATGGTTAAGGAACCAAAGTTCCAAATAATATCTTTAAAAGCCAGTAACCATTGGACCCCTAACACCATGTCACAGTTCTTCAATGGTAATACCATGAAATCTGTTTCGAACTGGTAATTTTGAACCTCCTATCGAACTCCTTTGCACATTCCCTTGGTGAACAAACAACTCTTATTTGCTACAGAGACCTTCAATTGTGCTTGGTGCGTTACTGGCAGCGATAACCTACTCACCAACCTAGCGTCGATTAAGTCATGTGTGTTGCTTGAGTCAACCAGAATGATTGCCCAACTAGACCCCACTCGAGCAGCCATTCGCATAATATTATGGCCTTGTAAACTAGTGAGGGCATGTAACGAAATCACAGGGGATTTGGATGGTTCCTCTTCAGGACTACTCTCTTCAAGCCTATCAGAACATTCCTGGAATTCCTCTGCTTCACTGTTAAATAGAGGTTCCACAAGAAACTGATATAACTGTGATTTGACACACTTGTGTCCGACATGGTACTTGGCTCCACACAAGAAGCATAGGCTCTTCTGCTTCCATTCAGCCATTACTGCTAGTGAAATGGATCAAGAAGCTGATTTGCTTATTGGAGCACTACTCACAGATTGTGAAGCAGAAACAATCCTCGTGGGAGCTGAAGAATAACCCGATATAACAGATGGGTTGCGCAGTGATCTAGGGGAACTATTCAAAGGTGCTGAGGTCTTCTTTGTTGAGCAAGACAGAAGCACTCAGTCTTTCTAGCCAACTGAAAATCCTCCATTAAGGTAGAGGGTTCAAACAAATCAAGATAATGACTGATTTATGCCTTCAAATTACTTAGAAAAATGCTAAAGGCATACATTTCAGGAAGGTGCAATTGATTTAATAAGCCAACAAACATATCTTGATATTGTTCCACTGTACCTTGATATTTCAGATTGACTAGCTCTTTTATAAGATTCCCGAATTGTCCAAACCTAAAACGATATTGCAAACTCTTTATGTAAGCTGACCAAGATAACATCTGGAGACAACCATTTCGTTGAGAGTAGAAATGGTGCCATTCCAAAGCTCGACCCTCTAGATTCAACATTACTATGCGAACTTTGTTGGATTCTGGAGTTCCCTCAGCCTCAAAGTATTGTTCAAGCTTGGTCCACCATCCCCGAAAATCACTGCCATCAAACTTTGGACACTCAAGCTAGCTTGGCTTCTCAGATGCTCGTATCACAGGCGAGTGATTCCTTAGATGCACGCTACTCACATCAACTGAGGGTATCACACTTGGTCCAGTTGGGGCGTTGGCTACCCCCGCATATTTTGGAGGAAATCCAGGTAGAGCCTCTAAGACCACCTTCCCTTTTTCCATGGTTCTATTTGCTGGAAGTCCAAAATACTGCCCTAACAAAGCTTGTAAATCTCCACGGAACTCATCCTTGAACTCTTGAAACTTGGTCTCCATCTTAGTCTCTAACATAAACATCTCCTCTTGTATTTTAGAGATTTCCTGCTGCATCCCCCCAATCTCATTTTGCAGTCACGTTGAAACACCATCGTGACCATCACAGGAATCGTAAAAGCTCTGATAGTTTTGATGCAACTTCAAATCCGAGATAGGAAGAAGGTAGAGAAAAGAAGAAGAACAGAGAGAAAAGAGAGATTTCTGCAATTTCCTTGTGTGATTTCATAACTGTTTTCCCATTACAAGTCATGCTTAAATAGAAAAATAAAGAAAAGATAAACGTGGTAAATTCAGTTATAACAATACTCACCGTTTAACTAAAGTCCCTACGCACCGGTTTTGCTAAATTATTCTCAGTATTAAACTCACCGTTTTAAGACCCTTTTAGTCTCTATTTTCTTACTTAGCTTTTCACCCCGTAACATTACGTTACCGTAATATTTGTCGAAATGTTCTGTTTTCAACTTCAACAGAGCTGCGTATCCTGTTTTAGTGTTTGTTAATTTCTGATTTGAAATAATAGGTGGAGGGAAAACTGTTGATCAGGTTGGATCAATCAAAGGATCAGCTGAATTGGCGACTTACAATAGGATGTAGTCTTTCAGGAAAGTGGATTCTTCATTGGGGAGTCTCTTATGTTGGTGATACTGGCAGGTACGCCTTGATTTTTGACGGTTTCTTGGATAATGTTTGTAGGTGATGTAATTGAATGGTGTTTGCAAGTTGGAATATATAATTTTGTTACTGGGGACTTACGTGATCCAAAAAGTAGTACAATAAAAAAAGCTTGTATCAAATTTTGCAGTGAATGGGATCAACCACCTCAAGACATGTGGCCTCATGGTTCAATTCCCATTAAAGTGTGTATCAGCTTCTAATTTTTGTGTGAAGTCTGCCTTTTCATTTTGACATAAAAATATATGGAGTAAGAGGGATATTTTCAGGACTACGCAATTGAGACGCCCTTCAAGAAGCCGTCTAAAGATGATACATTTCATGAAGTAAAGATAGATTTTAATCCCAGCAGTGCGATTGAAGCTATACATTTTATCCTCAAGGTTTGTGCTCCCAATACCTAGAGACTGATAAACTGTTTGTCTATTTGACAATTCTAATCATTTGACATTTTGTCAATCTTGTTATTATTAGATTATCTTTCTTTTTCTCCTCTCTCAAATTTGGGGGATTATGTGTTGCTGCAGGATGAAGAAACTGGAGCCTCGTATCAGCACAAAGGTCGAGATTTTCGGGTCTCTCTTGTGAATTACCTCGAGGATGATGGCAATATGATTCACGCGAAAAGCAGCTTTGGCAAATGGCCAGGTTGCAGAAAGTGCTATAATCTTTTTTCTTTTTGCATGAGTTCCTGCTATTAATTTAAATCATCCAGGTTACCTTTTCCCCTTACATTTATACCGAATAGATAATGCTTGTTGCCTTGTCCTGATGCAATATAGTATAGAACAATGAAGTTCATTGGTTTGGTATTGATTATTAACTGGTACTAAAAAGAGGTTAGTTTGCACAATTTATTTCTTCGCCCACCTTTTCTATATTGTGCAATCATGACTTATGGTTAGTGTCTTAGAAGTTTAAGTCTGGTTTCTTCCCTAAAACCTCTTAGGTACAATTAGAAGTCAAGTGGCTACTGGCAGATAAGTTATAGTATCCCATCTGAACCTAGTTTATGAATTGGGAATTGGGTGAAGTGAGTGAAGGTGAGAACATAATTGACTATTCCTACACTCCGTTTCTTTTTCAGTGATATATTGACACATACTTTGCATTCTTTTGATCCTAGATGCTGTGGAGCAACTCCCTAACATGGTACTTAAAGCAGAAGCATCATGTGACTCTAAAAATGAGAACAGGCGACTTGAAGGGTTCTATGAAGAGCAGCCCATTGTAAAAGAAGTTTCTGTCGGTAACATGGTCAATGTTGCAATTAGGAAGTTCCCTGATGCAGCAAATATTGTTCTACATTTAGAAACTGACATACCTGGAGATGTTGTAGTTCACTGGGGGGTTTGCAGAGATGATGCTAAAACATGGGAAATACCTGCTGTCCCATATCCACCTGAAACAACTGTGTTCAGGAACAAGGCTTTACGCACCTTATTGCAGGTGCGAATTGTAGTTGTATTCTCCTATTGAGAACTTAAACATGACTAAGTTCTTGCTACAGATATTCTTGGTAATAATATATAAAGTATACTAATGCATTCTTATTTAGATGTCAGCAAATCATTTTTCCTCGTTTCATGTAGTTGCTTTGTTTTCATTTATACTTAGGATAAAACGAAGAACGTAGTATTATGTGGTAAAGATGTAAAGATTTCAGTTGGATTATGTTGGAACAACTTTCGTAGTTACTATAGGATGTAAATAACTTGCAATATTACTAATAAAAACAATGAAGAGTATGATCTTATTCTTAACACGGTTTCATATAGTTTTCTTATTGTTAGTTTAGCAATGAGTTCGGAAACATGCCATTTATCAAAGGTGGAATGTTGAAAAACATCAATTTGCTCTGACAATGTTCTAGGGTCTTCGCCTTTTTCTTTTCTTTTTTGTATTCTCTCCATGAATTTCTTTTATCACGATGCATGAGATTAAGAGTGCTTATTTATTATTACTTACAAATACTAGTTTAGAATTCGTTTATTATTCTTAGATTAAAATCTTTTTTTTTTTTTTTTTTTTTTGATTTTGCAGCCAACAGGAAATGGATCAAGGGCATTGTTCACTTTAGATGAAAAACTTGATGGATTTCTTTTTGTTCTAAAGCTGGATGCTAACAGTTGGGTGAACTTTCAAGGAAATGACTTCTATATTCCCCTCTCTAGTGCCAGAAGTGTTAAGGGTCAATCTGATAGTGAAAGTGAAGAAACTTCTGGTAAAGCTCATACTGATGGTATAATCAATGAGATACGGAACTTGGTCAGCGGCCTTAACTCTGAGAAGAGTTTGCAGACTAAAGTAAAGGAAGCAAAAGAAAGCATTCTTAATGAAATTGAAAAGCTAGCCGCTGAAGCCTATAGCATCTTCCGGAGCTCCACTCCATCCTATCCAGAGGAAGATTCGGATGCTGATGATGCAGAACCCACTATTAACATATCCTCTGGAACAGGCTCAGGTTTTGAAATATTGTGCCAAGGTTTCAACTGGGAATCTAATAAATCTGGACGATGGTATATGGAACTCAAAGAAAAAGCTTCTGAAATATCTTCACTTGGGTTTACTGTAATTTGGCTGCCACCACCAACCGAGTCTGTGTCACCTGAAGGTTACATGCCGAAGGACTTGTATAATTTAAATTCCAGGTACATATTGCAAGCTTGTAGTTTACATAACAAATCTTTCAGGTTTTTACATTTTGGTGCCTGGTCAAATTCAAAGAAGCTGAAACTTGCAAATATGAACTTTCAAATGCTTTTTTTGATTCTTTTTTCTAAAAATTATAATTGGGAAACTTTGTTCAGGGAAAAAGATGGAACTGAATGTTTTTTATGTTTGCTTTAGTATGCTGATCAATGGTTGGTTGCAAGTCTCAGATTTTGGTTCAACCAAAAGAAAGTGCACATTTTTTTACCTCTCTTTTATGCTTCTTTAACTTACATTTAACCATCTGTAATAGTAATATAAGACTTCAATTACTCTTTTAATCTAAAAGACTACATGCAAATGCCTCTTGGACATGCTGAAATGTAGAAAGTCATGGTTATTTCCCATATCTGAAAGAAATCATGTTTTCATGCTCCTCAAGAGGCCTAAGCAAACCAGTGTGCAACTGTTTTTTCACTGATCAGGTATGGAACAATCGATGAGCTGAAGGACCTCGTAAAAAGCCTCCATGGAGTTGGTTTGAAAGTTCTTGGTGATGTTGTATTGAATCACCGTTGTGCACACTATCAAAATCAGAATGGTGTTTGGAATATATTTGGGGGTCGCTTGAATTGGGATGATCGTGCAGTAGTTGGAGATGATCCTCATTTTCAGGTACTGGTGTTTTCTGTGATTTTCAGAGCTTAGGCCAGTTCTTAGAGGTGCATGGGTAGCAAAGTTTTAGATTCATCTGTTAGCGTATATACAACTTATAACTTGCACAAGATTTAGGTTATGTTTTTCTCAATGTGCAGTTAAACTTTAGGCCAGTAAAATTTTGGACAGTACAGTATGTAACCCGACATCTTGTCTTACCTTGTTTTTTTCTGGCAGCAAGACTTAAGTTAGCAATGGTAACTATGTCTCATTGCAACAATTACTGAGCTTTATGGAAAGAAATGCTAGTGGTCTTAACCTTGTAGAATGAGTAAATGTATTTTATGATTTAACATATTGGTTTACAATTTTTGTGTGCTAAGGTAAATTTGTAAAAATTTGATTCTGAGATCCATGCACATGGCAGAGTTATCTAGATGAACAAAAATGCAGTTCAAGTGTTGTATGATTGGCATGCTTAGGATGTACGTATCTGAACTTGTCAGTACAGCTAGAGGATGATAACTGAGCAAATATATCCTTCATGGCTTACCTATAATATTGGTTGTTATAATCCAAACTTTTCAGCTTGTTTTATGCCTCTATTTATCCATGATCTCCAGTTCTTTTTTTAGACCTGAAGAGTACTATTTATTTTTTTAGACATGAAGATTATTGTTTATTGTGCAATCTTTTGATCCTGAAGAGTATTATTTATTTTTATTAGACACGAAAATTATTGTTTATTGTGCAATCTTTTGATTGAGCTATGCTTCTGTTCTATTGATGTTATGTGGAAGCTATGAACTCCTTGCTTCTGTCATACAGGGCAGGGGTAACAAAAGCAGTGGAGATAATTTCCATGCTGCTCCAAACATTGATCATTCACAAGATTTCGTAAGGAAGGATCTCATAGAGTGGCTATGCTGGCTAAGGTTGAAACGTGGATCTCTTTTCCTTCCACTATCTATCATGCCTGAAAGGATTATAAAAGCATGTATTTTCTCACTGTTTGATCCTGCTTCTACCTTTTTTTTTTTGTCTTCTTGTCAAAAGTTCTTTGATGGACATGTATGGATACATACCCACTGAATATTCTCAAAATTTTGAAACTATTGCCAAAGTTAACCTTCTATTGCGTCAAGATCTTACTTTAGCACCATTACATTCATAACAAAATATAGAATATACATTATAGGCAATATGAATAACTTGTTAGTAGAAACTAGAAAGGTTTAACAGGAACAAATGATTATTTGTATATTAATTGGGTACTTGTGCACTTTTTTTCATTTTTGAGGTGATTTTTTATATGATTTTAGCCTGGAAATGGGATATGATTAAATAACTGAACTAGAACACAGTTACATAGTAGCTGATATAATTAGTATAGTATAGTGTATTTGTCCTTTGTTTCTTATTAAAATACATGGCCCATCAGGAAAAGGGTGTACTAATGGAAAGTTTTCATTTAGTAAATGAGCTGCAACATAGTGGTTTTTGGTCACAAATTTAAGCCTAAAGTTTGCAATTTTGAATAATCTACCCTTGTGCTGGTTTTATAGCGTGGTTTTCCTAAAAGGTTTTGTAAAAATTTATCAATGCCTTAGTCAGATGATGGATTAACTTGGCCTAGCTATTCAATAGTCTTCTTGGACCAAAAGGTTACCTCAACAGGATATTTTGATTGTTTTGGTTGTTTAAGCATAGGTTCCGTTTTTGGTTGTAGTCTATCCATTGGTGTAAAATCTAATGGAAGAACTGGATATTTAAGACCTCTTTAGGAACCATCTTCATCCTTCCCTGCGGAAAGTTATAATTCCAATCACTACATCTTAGGCTTTTCTTTTGGGTTAGCTTTGAGATGTCCTATATTCTACGTTACAACTATCTTGTTTGTTTTCTTAATTTTTTCTTCTGAGAATTGGGTTCTGGTAACTCAGATTCCAAGGAAGCTGACCTGAATATAGCATTAATACTGAGGAATTAATGAACAAGTTGTCATGTGTTTAATTCAAGTGTTACTTGTTTCCTCATCATGTTCTGATCAGCTTTGTCTGTATGCTTCTACATCACGCAAGAGATTTACTTGCAGATTATTTTTACAAAGTATTTTCTTCTACTGTTATAGCTTATTGATATAATGCCTTTCTGGCTATTTGGGAGATGCAGAGAAGAAATTGGGTATGATGGGTGGAGGCTGGATTTTGTCAGAGGATTTTGGGGTGGTTATGTCAAGGACTACTTGGATGCAAGTGAACCATACTTCGCGGTGGGTGAGTATTGGGATTCTCTCAGTTACACATATGGTGAAATGGACCACAATCAAGATGCCCACCGACAGAGAATTGTCGACTGGATCAATGCTACTAACGGAACTGCCGGTGCATTTGATGTCACAAGTAAGGGAATTCTTCATTCGGTAAGCATTCCTGCCAAGTATTTCTGCAGAAATGAAGACATTATTTATATTCATTTCGTTACGGTATAATTATTTATAACTCAGGCACTGGAAAGATGTGAATATTGGCGATTATCGGATCAGAAAGGGAAGCCTCCTGGGGTTGTTGGATGGTGGCCCTCTCGTGCTGTTACCTTTATAGAGAATCATGACACTGGTTCTACCCAGGTTTGAGCATGCATCACTGTCTTTTCACTTGTTTCCCCTTTAACTACTTTGAATGCTAATGCTTACATTCTTCTATTCAAACTATCCTGTTTGATATGATATGCCACTCCTGAAGGGTCATTGGAGGTTTCCAGGTGGAAAGGAAATGCAAGGATATGCATATATCTTGACACACCCAGGAACACCGGCTGTGTTTTATGATCACATTGTCTCCCACCATCGCTCAGAGATTGGCGCTCTTATCTCTCTCAGAAACAGAAACAAAATCCATTGCCGGAGTATAGTAAGTATCCAAAACTCTAGCACTAAAAGGAAGGACAAGTATTGACTTGGTTTATGGTATAGGTTGAAATTGTGAAGGCAGAGAGGGATGTATATGCGGCCACCATAGACGACAGAGTTGCAATGAAGATTGGACCAGGTTATTATGAGCCTCCAAGTGGACCCCAAAGATGGTCCTTAGCTCTTGAGGGATACGATTACAAGGTCTGGGAAGCATCTTCTTAATGCAAACTTGGGCTGGGAACTATTTTTACTTTGCGTAGTGTATATAGTCAATCCTCTAGGAATGTCCAGCATGTACCTCTCATTCCATCATTTGTACCATTTTTTACCCGATATACATATAGGGTGTTTGACCAAAGTCAGGGCTTACAGCAGGTGATTGTTTATTGGAGCCACTTAGCTACAGTCCAAGGAGTTTTAACTTAGTACTTGTTCATTATATCTTATTTTACAATTCCTTACGATAATAACATTGGAAGAACAATTTCTTGCCTTCTGCCAAATCTGTAATATTTTTGCAAATTGGCTTTGTTGTTATTATTTTCTTATAAAATAAAATGAAATACTATTTATTCCTTTCCAAGTTCCAGCTGCCCTGGTTTTCTTTTTCCACTTTCAAGGTTTCATTGTTATCATAAAGTTTTTTGTCAAGGCAAATGTCATTGATATATGTGTATTATCTATTTATTTATTTTATGAATTTTAAAATTATTAAAAGCTAAAGGCGTAAATATTTTTTATATATTTGAAATTAATTAATCTATTCTATTTAAATATAGGATAAACTATTCGATGATCACCCTAAAAGAGGGTTGTTCCTGTTTTGATCATTTAAATTTTTTTATCAATTTAGTGTCGTCGTTAGAAAATTTGTTTGAAATGATCACCCCAATATACACAAATTATTAAAAAATTAATATTTTAGTCAGCAGTTTCATTTAAAAGAGAAGCATTTCGACTATTTTTGAAAAGTTAATAATTAAATTTAACTAAAAAAAGGATAGCAGTCAAATTCACAAAAATATGTAAACATGAATAACTAAATTTATCATTATGCCAAACTAGAAAAATGAAAAAATTCAAAAAATAAATATAAATAAATAAAATTTCATAAAACAATCAAAATTTCAAATAATCTAGAAAATAATTATTTGTTTGAGTTTTGTTAGAAACTTTGGAAGTTTAATTAACTAAGAATTCTTCTTTTCTTTCTTTATTTTTTTAAGAAAAGGCTAGATTTCATTTATTAAAACGGTTTAAAAAAATCACAATAATAACAACTAATAGAAGATAAAAAACATAACAATTTCCTAAGAAATAGAAGCATATCTTCGATAAAACCAAAGAGTACCCAACCGTTTTAATGAGCTCAACCACTCCCTAAGGGCATATAAAACAAAAGGATAACCAGGAGCCCATTAGGAAAACAAACCGTCTCTTTCAGGAAATGCAAAATCTAGAGACCTTCTCTATCTCTTGAGCAATCGCAACCATCAGCAGCTAAAAAATTACATCTATAATATAGGCACTAATGACAGATCCATCTTCGTTTTGTGCATGTAGTTTCTTTACAATAGCAAGAGAATCTCTTTCAATCACCACATCCCTAAAACCCAGATCAAGGCACATTTGAATTACCTGGAGGCATGCAAGCGCTTCTGTCGCCAAAGGAGTAGGTACGTGATTGTTGATAATCATTCTCAAACCCAAAACTGTCCTTTCTGAGTTTCTGCCCACTATCCCCATGCATGATTTCTTTGTATAGCTTTGCAAAGCAGCATCAAAGCTTATCTTGAGCGAGGGTGGTTTTGGTGGTTTCCATCGTTTCAACTCTTTTGATAGATAATCTCTCATTTATGATTTCTAGATCTCAAATGTATGAATCGATGAAATTAACTATTTCAAAAGTTGACAGTTGGATCCTCAATGGAAAAAATGTTGGTAATGGAATCCTCCCTCCACTGTCTCAATCTTGGCTCAGTCAGTTCAGAAACCTTGTCTATAATTTGATTTCTTACATAGCTATAGATCTTCTAATCGACAGAGCCAGGAACCCAAGCATTCTTCCAGATGGATATATTGGTACTCGATCCCACCCGCCAACACATGTCTGTTTAAAGAAGTCCTTTCGCAGCCCATATACTCTTCGAGGTATAACAAGGGTAATTTCCTAGACTCGATCTCAAAAAAGGGGAATCTGAATAATATTTAGCCTTTAACGTGCGCACCAATAAAGAATCTAGAGAACTAAACAATCGCCAACCCTGTTTTGCAAGAAGGGCTAAATTGAATTTTGATAAACTCTTAAGCCCCAAACCATCATCTTCCTTAATGTCACATAGCTTTCTCCATTCGCACCAATGAATCCCCTTCTTGCCCTTGTGTTTCTGCCACCAAAACCTGCTAATGATGCGCTCCATTTCAACATAAAGAGAGTTAGGCAATAAAAAGCATGATATCGAATAAGTAGGATGGCTTGCACAATGCTTTTAATGAAAACCTTTTTACCACCTTGAGAGAGGGGTTTAACACAACAATTATTAATGCGACTAATCACCTTGTCTTTCAATATCTAGAAAGCCTTTCTTTTCATTCAACCTACCGTATTCAGAAGTCCAAGGTATTTTTCCGGACCTGAAGAATAACAGACATTCAAGATTTGAGAATTTGATATCCTTGATTGATCTGAAATATTAGAACTAAAGAGCAGAAGAGATTTCTCAAAATTGATGCATTGACTTGAGAAAACTTCATATTCTTTTGAATAAACCCGTCATATTATTAGCACCTCTGTCAGTAGCCTCTCCAAACAAAATGCAGTTGTCTGTAAACAAAAGATGAGTAATTGTTGGTCCCCGCCTGCATACTTTTTCTCCAATTATTATTCCTTCCCCCTTTTCCATTCTTATAAGAGACGATAAACCTTCACTACAAATAAAGAAAAAGGTAGGGGTTGAGTGGATCTCCTTGCCTAAGATCTCTTGTCGATTTAAAGATTTCGCCCGCTTCCCCATTAATAATAATTGAGTAAGAAATTGTGGGAATACAGTGCATAATGAAATCGACCTAGAAAAAGAAAATCCCGTCTTGATCATCATATCATAAGTTTTACTAATATCGAGTTTGAACGGAACAGAGTATATTTTCCCTATTCTTCTTTGCTTGAAAGTGGGAAGTATTTTGTAGGCAAGTAGAACATTGTCGGTGATTAATCTCTTTGGAACAAAAGCACTTTGTCCTTCATCTATGCAAACATTCAACACCTTTTGAAAATGATTGGCAATTGTTTTTTTATATAATGTTATAAAGAACTGTACATAGACTATGTTTTAGGGATAAGGACTATGTGAGTAGAATTAATAGCCTATAAAGAAGTTGTAACAACTTGATTTATAATTGTGTCGGAACAGTAGTTCAAAGACCACAATTTCGATGATAAAGTTAGAAAATGTTATTTATTTACATTTACCAACCTGTTAAAAGTGTTTTATTGATGTTTGAATTGGTGAATTTAGTCAATAAGTTAGAAATGAAAGTGTATGGACTAAAATCATAAGAATTAGCGAAAAGCTAGTTAAATGAGTTTAATAAAAATTGTTCAAGGTTCAAAGTGGTAAATAGTCACTCTTGCATGGTAGTTTCGGTTGTGTCAATGTTTAGTGGAAACACTTGTTAATTTTCATTAACGATGAAAATTAATATGTTAATGTTGTGAGTTAAAGTGGAGGGGAAGAGAGTTTCATTCTCGTCTTCCTCTACCAAAAATGTTGTCTCTGTAGAAGAAAGAAAAGCTTTAAGCTTTTTGGATTATTCAGCTTTGCATGCAAGTGTTTTCAAAGCCTATTCTTCACGAGTTTCATGTTTTTGAGATTTTTGTATCTTGATTTAGCCAACCTACATGTCTAGTCTCAAAATTGTTAAAGTCTAAAGTGTTGTCATTGATAAAATGAATGTATGTCGTAATGGTATTTCGTTAGGAAGAGCTCAGTCATGATATTATAGTGGAACAAATTCATGACTAAATGAGTTTATCATTAATAGGCGAAAAGCTATAACTTAATTATAAATTATCCTAGCCCTAATTTTTTATGTCCAATCAGTCCTTTCGCTAGCTCATTGAAACCAGAAATGAATTGTGAGTTTGAATAGAAATGAATAGAATGAATAGGAAAAGAGAAATGAAAAACATTTTGGAATGACTATGTTTTTTTTTTCGAAAAAGAAAAATGGAATCATTTGGAAATGAATGTTTTCCAAAAAATGGAAATGGAAATGAAAATTGAAATGATTCATTTGCAATTCTATAAGGATTACTTAAAAACGATAAAAAGAATGAGTTTATATTTTTGAGCTGTTTTGAAGCCCAAAAATAAAAACAAACCATTCAATCACAGTGAAGACGTTGAGTTATGAAATATTGAGCATATTTTCTCAAAACTTTATTAGGGGTAAAATCATCAAAATTTTTATCGGGATTAAAATCGTCAAAATTTTACTGGGTGTAAAATAAGATGAGAAAATTGTTTGATAGAATATTAAAATTTATTTTGGGAAATAGAAAAATCGAATTGGGTTGAATCACATTATAAAGTACTAGGTCAAAAGGCTCAGGAAGTACTCGTAATTGTGTCTGATGTGAAAGAAGGTAAAAACTCTTCGTATAACATGAATGAGGTGACAACCCTAGTAAGAATATTAGGGTGTCTCGTCCACCCCACTTCTATTTTAAGTAGGAAGTTATTTTTCTATTTGAAATAAATCACTACAACTTAACAAGAGTTCTACCTTCTCTTTTATAAATAGATGGCACTGATAGGGCATTATACACAATTTTGAGAGATTGTTACTCTGCCAAAAAAAAGAATTCTTAACTATTAAATATAATTTTTCAAAATAAAAATTCTATCAGTTTCTATTAAAGAAGACAAAATTTTTGTTTTCATCCCAAATAAGAGAACTATTTCTAGTTCTATATTTGATTCAATTGGTTTTAACCCACAATTAAAGCAGTTCGTGGTACGAGAATAGCAAAAAAGATATTTTGGTTTAAAGTTGAAAACAACGAACGTCCTCTAAGCTGAAAGCACATGAATGGATCGATTATGGTTTATTGTTATAAATATCACAAACTAGGTTGATTTTTAAAATTTTAATTTTTTTCTATGCAAGAAAATTATTTTAAAATTGATTTTTTTCCAAAAAAGGAAAGATCATGGATTGATCATTGACGTTCAATTTCTAATACTACATTAGGTAAGTTCATATGGTGTTGTTATATTTATTTACGAAATGTTGTACGTAAATGTATATGGTAAAATGTTAGTAAACTTATATTGATAAGGTGAGAAATGTATTAATCAGTAAAAAGAAAGCTATGTTATGTATATGGAGCCTGAATGAACAAATAATACAATTGACATGCTAATAGGGGTAAATGCACACTGTAAAGGAAGAAAGGGAAATATAATGAAGATGAAAGAAGTTACTGAAGTTTTTTTGGATATTTTGGTGTGTTAATAACTTTTATGAGCAATCTAGTGTGTTATAGGGGGAGAATATTTAGCCTATGGGCTTTGCACTATGTGTATCTGGCATGTTATCAGTTGGAAATAGCTCTTATGAGGAATCTGACGTGTTCTTGAGGGACAATATTTAGCCTAAGGGCTTTACACTATGTGCATTTGGCGTGTTATCGGTTGAAATTGCTCTTATGAGCAAACTGCATGTTAACAGATGGATACTCACGTATTCCTTTCTATTTTTGCTGAGTCATTGGGTAGAATGTTCCTGAAATAAAAATGTTTATGGCATAATTTTTATGAATTGAAATAAGGTATGAATAAATAATGAAATGTTTGGGACATGTTATATGTTTGAATGAGGTATACCCACATTGTACATGTGAAAGGTGTTGGCAAAGGAATTTAGTTAAGTGTTATAAATGTATGAATGTTTTGCGAGGTGAGTTTAACATTTTAAACCTATTTACTTAATAAGCATATTTAATGCTTACCCTTTTTATCTTTTCCCTTCCCTGTAGATATATTGGCAGAACTCAGCAGGCGGATTGATCCACTGCTCACACTATCCAACTCCTGTTTCGGTATGATTATTTTAACTTTACATCAGGTCAAGTGACATGTATATAATCTCTATTTGGTGAAATTTTATATGAAATAAATGATGATGTTTTGAACATTGTGTATATATATATGCTCTTTTGTAATAATTGTTCAATGCTAGCGTAAACTATTAGTATGCTTGAAATGAAGGTAATGTGCATGTTAAATATGTTGACACATTTGAGATAATTGGCGAACTTATAAAAGCGGACTATTTGGGAAGATAATAATAAAGTAATAAGAACGCGTGGCAGATAATCATTTGGCGGATAAGCTCGGGGGGTTATTTTTCTATCGGATCACCTTGGCACATTTTGTTTAAAAGTTTTAGTATAGAATTATAAAATGTTGAAATTAATAGCGCGTTTAAACCTTGATTAATCTCATAAATGTTTGCACCTCTAATACTTATGTATGATTAGAATAAAAATTCTGATGACTTTAAAATAGATTTGCATGATGGTTTTGCATGTAAATGTCTTTTTTTTCTGTAACACTTTGTAACTCAGGTCTGGCGACCGGGCCGGATGAAGGGAGTTACATTTGGTTGGTATTCAAGCTATGATTTAGTTGGTTCTAGGACTGAGCGTAGTGTGTATTAAGTCTAGAAAATACATGCCACTTTAACCTGTGATAGTGTGATGTTGGACGATTCGATTTGACCATATTTTCTTATAGATTTGAAGATATCGAAAGAATCTAATCGTGTTGCCAATGATGAAGTAGATAGTAATGTATTGGCTTTTGAGCAGGAAGCGAGTCTTAGTATGCCAGTTCTGTACATGACAAAAAATGAGACGAAGAATGCATGTTTCAGTGTCATTGGTCAATGGTTTAGTGAGTTATAAGAGCCGATCTTGTGGCTCCACAACCTCTGCCCCCTAATGTGCCTTCTCTTGTACCCCTTGGTCCTCAGAGTTTAACTCATGTACTTGTGATTAAGCTTTCATTACACAAAATTCGTAAATATGGGGCTGAAGAATTTAGAGGTAAGTCTAGTAATGATCCCACCAAAGCGGAATACTAGTTAAAGAATATGTGGAAAATCTTTGATGAAATGGCGTGTTTGCCTGATGATTATGTTAGATACACAGTGTCGCTAATAAAACATAAAGCTTATTATTGGTGGTCCACATTAGTGGTTATGGTACCAAAAGAGAGAATTAGTTGGGAATATTTTCAAGCTAAGTTTCGAAAGAAATATGAGTAAAAGGTATCTAGATAAGAAGAAACAATCCCTGGAGTTAAATAAAGGTAATAGATCTGTGACTGAATATGAACAATAATTTGTTTCAATTAAGTAAATACGTACGTGAGATAGTGCCAATTGAAAAGGAGATGTGTGTTCGATTCGAGGATGGACTGAATGATAAGATTAAGATGTTGGTTGGTGCTATGGAATTACGAAAATTTGTTGTTCTGACAGATCGAGCACAGATAATGGAAGAAATTTGTATTAATAAAAGACAGAATGAAAGAAGATCTCAAGATTTTGGGAAACGTAGAGTTTTGAAGTCGTTTACAACTCCTCTGCCAAAGAAATTCAGAGAAGTTTCTAGCCACCAAACTACTCTGCCAAGGAATACGGGTAGAAATAAAATGAAATTTAGTGATTCGAGATTTCAGTCTCACCCAACGGTAATTGTTGGAAGTGTCCACAATGTAGATAGACCTACTTGTGAGCATTGTGGTAAGTTGCCTGGTGGGGTATGTCGATTTAAGATAGGTGCTTTCTTTCGATGTGGATCAATGGAGCATTTCTTGAGGAACTTCCCGGGAAGGCTGATATTAATGATGGCCAATCTAGCAAGCCATTGTCAACTCCTCAGAGGGGTAGAAAACCGAGACAAAGTGGTAATACTGGTGGAAATCGAAGTGGAAGAAGGGATACTATAGATAAGTCTAAAGCAAGGGCGCCAGCTCAAGCTTATTCTTTTCAAGCTAGGGAGGAAACCTCTTCACCAGACATTATAGCTAGTATTTTCTCTCTTTGACCAAAAGTATATTCATTGATTGAACTTGGGTCGACTTATTTGTATACATGCACTACTTTGGTAAATGATAAGAATATACCAGTAGTGTCAGTTGATTTTGATGTTAAAGTAACAAATCCTTTAGGTTAGAGTGTCATAGTGAACATGATATGTATGTAGTGTCCATTGAAAGTTCAAGGCTGTGATTTTCCTACTGGTTTGATGATGTTGCCTTTTCATGAGTTTGATATTATTCTAGGTATGGATTGATTGACATTGCATAATGTCGTAGTGATTTGTTGTAACACCCCTTACCCGTATTCGACACCGGAATAGGGTACGAGGCATTACCATAACACATACACTTATAAACATGTTAAATCGAGTTATAAAATTTCATTCAAATTTAAACTCTTCAAATTTTTAACATGTTTTTATAAATCTTCATGGTATAACTTCAAAATACTATATTTGTAACAAATAGGGCTTCTAAGACCCAATACATACTCATGCAATTCAATACTTCATTTCCATTTCATTTAATTCATGATTCTCATGTTCACGATTCAATTCAATTTCTCAATCCAATATACATTTCAATACCACAATAATTCATTTAATTCAAATCAAATAATTTGCAATTTCCATTAATTCACGTACAGTTCAATTTCATTAAGTTCAGTACTAATACATAATTATCGTTTAACTTAATATCCCCTTTTTGCTTCATTTTACACTTCAAGCATGAACTTAGTATTTCATTTCCTTTCCACTCCCGTTTCCTATGCATATCACACAAGATATAAACATTACACTCAACCATAGTCGCAAGCTAGAGCATTTAATCCATAAACCATTCATGGCCTTACTTCATACCAAATCATATACCAAATATACCATACATACATACTATGAAATTTTATTTTTTAATATGAGCTTAAACCATTATCAATAATATACAAATGTAAGCATCATTTCTATTTCCACGTTTATTGATTATAATCAATCATATAACCAATTATACATAAATCATTCATATATATATAATTTTCCTCCTCCTCTCAATTCCACATCCTTAGTGTACTTAACACTCTTAGAAATAACATTTTCTATAGTTTCTTTATTCACCCTTATGTATATTCAAAATTATCTATCCGAGTCAGTATCACTAAATTATTTTTATCTAGAGATACAGAACTTCAAATTAAGAACCGTTAATTTTCCCTGAAACTAGACTCGCATATATTCTTACCATAAAATTTTCAAAATTTTTGGTTTGGCCAAATAGTACAGTTTATTTTTTAAAGTTTACCCTGTTACGCAGTCTGACAGTTCTGACCACTCTTCACTAAAAATGAATTATCTCATTGTAAAAAATTCAAATGGTGTTATAGTTTGTTTCTATTGAAAATAGACTCATTAAGGATTCTAATCATATAAATTATAACTTATAATTATTTTTTTTACAATTTTTAATGATTTTCCAAAATCAGAACAGGGGATTCCAAAATCAACCCATCCCTGTCTCACTAAAATTTAAATATCTCAAAATATATAACTCTTTTTCTTGCTCTGTTTCTTTTATGTAAAAATAGACTCACTAAGCTTTCATTTCATACATTATTCACTCTCTAATTCTATTTCCACCATTGTTTGTGATTTTTTAAAGTCACATGATTGTTACTGTCCAAAACTGTTTTGTTGCTAATTCTACTTTTTCATAATTTCACTTTTTCACTTTCAATCACTATTTAATTCAAAATTCACTTTGTCATTTTCAAGTCAATATTCAATTCAATTCCACACATATATTCATTATTCAATTACACTTAATCGTTACATGATCTCATTTATTTTCACTTAGTCAATTTCCCGATGAACACTTCGAAATAATAACAGATACATGGTGGATTCAGCACATAGCAACCACACATTGTAATCAATGATATCCGGTGGGATTAGCATATAACAACCACCTTATAATTAATGATACTGATTCACATAGTAGCCTACACATAGTACTGCACATGTGACCATCACTATCCGATACATGTAGTAGCCTGCACATAGTACTACACACGTGATCGAAGTTATCCGGTACGCATAGTAGCCTGCACATAGTACTACACATGCGACCTATCTTTCTGGTACACGTAGTAGCCTGCACATAGTACTACACACGTGACCATCACTTTCACTTTCACATAGTGGCCTACACACAGTCCGTGCCACACATGTGATCATTTCTGTCACTTCATTTGTATCCCTGTTTATTCCGAAGGTTCAACTAGGAATTTCTCACTTTTTCTCACTTTTTTTTCACTAATCAAAGTCAATTCTTTGTCTTTCCTGACTTATAATGATACATTTAACTTATTTAACACTCGCATTCATCAAAACAGTCCTTGACTCGAACTTTGACAAAATTACAATTTTACCCCAAAACTTTTACATATTTACACTTTTGCCCCAAAGATCGAAAATTAAACTTCATCTGTTATTCTTATGTTTTATGACATGCTGAACATTTTTCCATTCTATGGCAACATCAAATTCTCACTCTAACACTTATGAACATTAGGTATTTTTACCGATAATGTCGTTTTACTCGTTTTCACTTAAAATCGCTTAGTAAAAGTTGTTTAACATAATTTCTATATTCACATTCTACCATAAAATATCAAAATAAACACATTTCACCTATGGGTATTTTTCCAAATATAAAACCTAGGTTAAATTATTGGTAGAATAATCTAAATCAAGTTACTGAGACTCTAAAAACGTAAAGAATATTAAAAACGGGGTTAGAACGGACTTACAATCGAGCTTGGAAGCTTGAAAACCCTAACCATGGCTTCCCCCTTGCTAATTTCTGCCATGAGGTTGAAGATGATGATTTTTGGGCTATTTTGTTTTTTAATACTTTTTAATTACCAAATTACCAAAATGCCCCTAACTTAAAAATTTCCTATTTCACTTATCTCATGTCCATTTTTATCCACAACTTAACCAATGGTCTAATTACCATTTAAGGACCTCCAATTTAAAAGTTCATAACAATTGGACACTTCTAACATGTAGAATTCAACTTTTGCACTTTTTACAATTTAGTTCTTTTAGCTAAATTGAGTGCCCAAATGTCGAAATTTTCGAACGAAATTTTTACGAAATTATTTTGTGAAATCATAGACCATAAAAATATAATAAAAATAATTTTTTCCCGTCGAATTTGTGGTCTTGAAACCACTGTTTTGACTAGCCCCAAATTCGAGCTGTTACAATTGTAAACAGAAAGATATTCTTTTGAAATGTCAAGACAGTGAGATTATTATAGTTGAATTTGTTAAGCTTGGTGGTGTGATTAATATAGTATCAACATTATCTGCTCAAAAATTAATTAAAAAGGATTGTGAAGCATTTTTGGCTTAAATACTTGGTACTCGAATGTTTGAGTTGAAGGTAGAGTAGGTACCGATTGTTAGTGAATTTGTTGATATGTTTCCTAAGGAATTGCTTGAGTTGCCTTTGAATCGTGAAATCAATTTTTCTATTGAATTAGTGTTTGGGATTACCCCAATTTCAATTGCTCCGTACGAAATGGCTCCGACTGAACTGAAGGAATTAAAAGTCCAGTTGCAAGAGTTGATTGATAGAGGCTTTATTAGACCAAGTGTATCACCTTGGGGTGTGTTAGCTCTGTTTGTGAAAAGGAAAGGTTAATGAGGTTATGCATTGATTATGGATAGTCAAACAAGGTCACAATAAAGAATAAGTATTCATTTCCTCAAATTGATGATCTGTTTGATTAGTTGAAGGGAGCTATAGTGTTATCGAAAATTGATTTGAGATTCAAATATTATCAGTTAAAGGTTAAAGAATCTAATGTTCTGAATACTATTTTTAGAACTCGATAAAGTCATTATGAATTTCTAGTAATGCTATTTGGTTTAACTAATTCCCCTCTTGCATTTATGAATTTGATGAATCGAGTGTTTCAGTTGTATTTGGATCAATTTGTTGTTGTGTTTATTGATAATATTTTAATTTACTTGAAAGACATATAGTAACAAGATGTATAAAGATAGTAAAAATGATATTTTATAGTAACAAGATGTATAAATATTTGAAACAGAATTATTGGTGGCCGGAAATGAAGCGTGAAATCTCAAAGTTTGTCTCAAAATGTCTAGTATGTAAACAAGTTAAGGCCAAACTTCAAGTTCCTTGAGGTTTGTTACAACCAATAATGATTCCTAAATGGAAATGAAAAATAGTATCAATGGTTTTTGTATCAGGGTTTCCTATGACTTCGAGAAAGAAAAATGTTATCTTGGTTGTGGTTGATAGATCCTTATTCTATTTTCAAATTAAGAAAATCTTTAGCGATTAAACTTTTACTACATTTGCAATTTAGTCCTTATAACTTAATTAAACACTAAGTCGATAAAAATTCCTAACCAAAATCTAATTTACTTATAATATAACTCTGTAAATATTTAATAAAAATATTTACAGATCTAGTTTATAGAAATGGGTTCCAAAACCACACTTTTTAATACCATTGACTTCTCGGTCGTTACAATTCTCTCCCTAAAGAAATTTCATCCCTGAATTTTTTACCTAAAAAGAGGTGGTGATACTGGGATCTCATTGTCTCCTCCGGTTCCTAAGTCACTTCTTTCACACTGTGACAACGCCATAAGATTTTCACAAGTGGAACACGTTTATTTCTTAACTATTTCATTTCACGAGTTAGAATTTCAGTTGGATCTTCCTTGTAAGACAAATCGGGGTAAATTTCAATTTATTCTATTGAAATAACATGAGATGGATCCAACTGATATCTCCTAAGCATTAACATGTGAAATACATCGGGCATCTTTTATAATTCAACCGGTAATGCTAACCCATACGTAACTGGTCTGATCCTTTCGATGATTTTATATGGTCCGATAAATTGAGGACTTAACTTTCCCTTCCCGCTGAATTGTAGAGCTTTCCTCTATTAAGAAACCTTTAGAAATACTTTATCACCCACAAAAAAAATCAATATCTCGATGTTTCAGATACGCATATGATTTCTACCTATCAAAAGCTGCTTTCATTCTATATTTGATCACTTTAACTGTATTTTTCGTTTCTTTAATCAACTCTGGCCCAACTACTTTTCTTTCACACAAATCTAACCAGCAATCAGGTGTCTACACCTTAAACCGTATAATGCTTCATACAGAATCATCTGAATGCTCGACTGGAAACTATTAGTATACATAAATTCAACAAACTGTGAATAACGTTCCAAACCTACTTCAAAATAAATTATGTAGGCTCGAAGCATATCCTCTAAAATCTAAATAACTCATTTCGATTGCTCATCCATCTGTGGGTGAAAAGTAGTGTTGAAATTTAGTTTTGTACCTAAAGATTCATGTAACTGTATCCAGAACCTTGAGGTGAATCGGGGATCCCGATCCAAAATTATCAACATAGGTACACTGTGTAATCTAACTATTTCTCGAATGTATAACTCAACTAGGATTGGAACTAACCAGTCAATTCTAACTGCAAGAAAATGGGCTGACTTCATAAATCGATCAACTATCACCCAAATGACATTTCTATTACTTGGAGACAACGATAACCCCATTATGAAATCCATCGTTATGCGTTCCCATATCCATTTAGGAATCAAAATAGGTTGAAGAAGTCCAATGGGGACCTAATATTCTATCTTAATTTGCTGACAAGTCAAATATTTGGTAACAAACTCGACTATTTCTCTTTTCATACCGTGCCACCAATACATTTCTCATAAATTATGATACATTTTTGTTTTGCTAGGATGTATAGCAAAAGGACTATCGTGAGTTTCATGAAGTATTAAATCTTTTACATTGACGACTTTTGAAATACAGATTCGATTACAAAACCTTAAACAACCACGATCATCAATATTGAAGTTTTTTTTTATGCCTTGATGAACCATTTTCTTTTTCTCAGCTAACTTGACATCAACAAGTTATGCATCTCTGATTTTCTCAAACAACATTGGATTCCCTAAATAGTCAAGTGATCCACCATATTGTGTTTGGTGAAGGTGCCCCTGTAAGTTAAAGGCTCTCACCTTACCTGCGTCATTTGTTTAATTTTACTCAGAGAATAAGAAGGTAGAGGAAAATAGAGAGTTTATTTTCAAAATTTTGGTGACGATAGGATAAGGGAACGACACCCAGTATTGTAATTATATGAGAAAAAGAAGGATATATAGAAGAAAAGTAAGAGATATTAAGTAAGTTGGTCAAGAAAAAGGTTTATGGATTTGTGAATTTCCCCTCATCATTCTGGTTTATTTATAACCAAACACGTGCATGAGAAGTTATGGGAATTTAAGAATAGTAAAGGGACTATTCAAGTCCACCAGTGTATTAAAGACATCTGTTGTCATAGGAAGGAGCAAAATCCTTTAGTATTCTCGATATCTGTAGAGTAAGTGTATCCAACAATGGAAAGGTCAGATACATGTGAATGAGCCGATATCTATATTTCGTTATGTGTTGAGGGATCCGCAAATCGGACGGAGCAGGTATAAAGCAAATGTACTAAAAGATAACTAAGTTGAAGTTTCCATTAAGAATGAAATGTGAATTCTTCCGTTAACCATACGAGGGCAAAGATAGGGAAGAGTTTCCCTTAGTTTGCCTCTAAGGATAAGTGTGAAAAGAAATTTTGAGGATGGTTTTTTTTGTGGGAGAATTTTCACACTCATGTTCCTTTAAGTTTGGAAATTAGGAATAATTGTGGGATTAAATTGAAAGAAACTGTAAGTTGGTGGCTTCTACAGGAAAATATGGAAAATTTAGGGGATGATTTGGACATTGTTGAGTTCCAAATTCCAGTTCGGTTGGATTGGAAATGATTGGTTCCTTAGTGGGAGACAAAATGGTTGTCAATAGATGGTTTCTATATGGTTGAAGACCATGCGTGAAAAGCTATAAATAAATGAGAAGTGACTTCCCGAGGAGAATTCATTTAAGTTCTGTTTCATTTTCCTCTCTTCTTCATCTTCTTCTTTGGTTGCTTTGAAGAGGAGATAATTATGAGAAACTCTACATGGAGCGATGATCGTGAGGTTTGAGTAAAAAGGTAGAGAATCTAGTGAGTAGGTAAGATTTTAAGTCTTTCGGTGTTCGTCAACTTAAGAAAAAGGGAGTTAAGAATTTTCAGAACCTTTGACCGATTTTGCATGTTTTTGGAAAATCGAGTTTTAAGTTGAAAATGTTGAGTTTAACTTATGACTTTGGTTATAATGCTTGGCTGCCAGGAGAATAGAAGCTCTAACAGTTGGAAAAGCTAAGCTGATGAGGCAAAGAAGCATCAGGTGAGTTTCCATACTCCATTATTTGGAATATTGTATGGTTGGCATGAATCTGTGTTGAGTTTAATAAGATTTTGTGATGATATATGATCTCTGTTGATTGTTAAATACTAAGCATGTATAAGATTAGATAGATAGATTAGCATTCGCTAATGTAGTTTGGCATGTAAGAAATATTTATGATTCTATGTTTCGAAGGTAGCGTGTGTTAAAATATGCCCAAAGACCAATCATGATATGATTGTAATAACGTGTTTTACCTCATTCGTTAATATAAGGCATTTCCATCATTATTTTAGTCTCTCTTCTGTGTATATAAATAAAATGTTTTATAATAATGTTCTGAGAATAATATGATTATTCTTAAAAGGTCCTTAGTCGAGTATTATTATGGGTTAGACAAAAATAATGCATTAAGACTAACGCGTAGTTTATTGATGACAAAGTGTTGTCATTGACATAGGATGTCAAAATCAATACATGAGTATGCATGTTAGGGAACAACATATTGGACTGACCGTTATGAGTATGTTTCTTGGATTATTATGTAATCGTCACAACATTACTCATAGTGATTACTATGTATATGATCCTCAGACTTGAGATCATTATTATCCCAACATGTGTGTCATATATTTTGATACAGTCAAACGTCCACTGTAACTGGTTGTTTTATAAAGGCTGATGTTGAATATACCACAATCTATATAGTGGGATATGGTTGTTCAATGTAGGATTTGTCCCTTCTACATAAAAGGGAGTAATATATTAGGCCACTTGAATGAGTGAGACTAGACATGCATGGCCATGCTCGAATAAGTTGATATGAGATATCATATTTATTTATCATAGTTTGCTCAAAATGTCAAGAAACGTTAGATGGAGTATGCAAGTTGACTATTTCATGACTTGTGTCCATTCTAGATATAAAGGACAAAATGACTTAATACATTAAGGGTTAATCACAGAGAGGTTATGTCGAATCATGACTTCTTGTAACTTAAGTAGCAATGATGTATTGCTAGATGCCACTCATTGTTTGTAATATTAGAATCTTTCTAGTATTACTGCTAATGTTATAAGAACCTACAGGGTCACACATTATGGTTGAAACGAACGGAATCCAAACATATTTGGTATTGTTTTTTTGGCTATCACATGAATTAAATTGATTATAGAATTAATTTAATTGGGCAGTAAAATATCGAACGAATTATATGTACAAGTATGTTGTACACATAATGAGGACATGGTTAAATAAATATATATATGAATTTGAATCGTAGAAAATTGAATTAAACATAAATTATTGAAATTCTTGTTATAATTATTTTAATTATAATTTACGATTGAATATTATTATAATTATTGTAATTGTAATTTTTCGGTCAAACATTATTATAATTATGGTAATTATAATTATTATATTCGGTTAATTATTATAAAGAATTTTGAGTCATATTAAGATATCACCTATTCCTGAATTAGGAAATATAATTTTTTTAAGAAAACCTTATATACCCAAAATATAGTGTATGAGGTCTAGCAGTCGTCAATGAGTTTTCTCTCTGAAAAAGTTTAAAAGAGTTCTTGCCATTCGTTGTCACACCGAGTGGATTACGTAGAGGCCCAAACTTTTCGTAGCGGCTTAGAATCGACATAAAATTGTGTAATTAGTTTCAAAATAGTTATCTTTGGTTTTTTAGAAGATTAAAGGTAATCGTTCATACTCTTCTCACCCTAATTCATTCCTCGCACATGGATCCCTGGGTGTGATCACCATATTTATTTTTTCTGCTGCGCCATGGGGTGTACCGGTGTTCAAATAGCGTACTCCATGATAGTATGTTAATGAAATACATGTATTGCATGTTTATATCGGTGGAATATAAAGGGAAGATTATTGACGGGTTAGGTGAAGTTAGAATTTTGGAGAAAGGAGCTTTCGTTCATCGTTTTTCGGTGTTTTTGGGTGCAAACCATGATGTGCAAAGCTCTGGTTCTAGTAAAGGGAACACTGCAGTGTTTGTGCAACACCCTTAACCCGTATTCGTCACCGGAATAGGGTTTTGGGGTATTACTATAAAATCGTAACCTAAAACATTCAATTTCAAACATTTCATAAGACATAGTATAATTCATCCAAAATCATGGATAACGTCCCTTATTCGAGCCCTCGAGGCCTTAGAAACACTTTAGAAACGATTCAGGACTAAATCTAAAATGTTTAGAACTTCATGGAAAAATATTGAAAATTTCACACTGCAGGGGTCACACGGCTGAGACACACACCTGTGTCTCAGGTTGTGTGGACATTCGAAGTAGGGACACGGTTGTGTCCCAGCCTGTGTCCATGCCTGTGTAACTCTTTGACTTGGAACACATGGCCAAGCCACATGCCTGCGTGCCAGGCCGTGTGCTTGGCCGTGTGCTAGGTCATGTAACTATCTAAATTGTAACCCTTTAAAATCTACAAGGGACACACGACCGTGTCGTATGGCCATATGTCGCACACGGCTGAGGCACACGCCCGTGCCTTAGGCCGTGTGGACAAGAAATAGGCCATTTTCAAGCCATTTATTTCACCCAAATCAAGCTCACACCTGTAAGTCATTTGCACATAAAATCAAGCTTCAAAACAGACTTAAAACATGCATGATAGAACTAATTCAATATGGTATCTGTCCATACAACCAATATGTCAAAAGCCACCTCAATCACAAATAATAAAATCAACCAAAACATAAACACATTTGGCAGAAATCAACCACACACAACTACCCATTTCCATACCATGTCATAGCATCATTTATCATGTACCAAAACAGAACCAAACATACCAAATTGGTCATCCAATATATACTTGTACTTGACTATTTCAACACCAACCATGTAAATACCAAAATGCCAAAAGTCCAACAACCATATTACTACATATATACATGCCAAACATAACCACTAGATCATTAATAGAAGTCCACTTATACATGCCAATATAACCATAACCAAAACATTAAAAGCTACCGGTATAGCAGCTAGATAGTGTGATAGGTCTCTGATGAGCTTCCAAACTAAACGAGCTTCTGATTAACTGTAGAACAAGGGAAATGAGATTCGTATAACATAAAACACAACTTACCATTTCATTTTATAACATTAAAATTTAATATGGCATAATCCAACTTTAGCTTGGCACAAGCCTAAGCACCAACACAAACATGTTAGCATAATTGAACATAAATCATATGAATTTAACATGGATAACCATTATACTTGAGCATGATTCAATTGGATTTATCATCCATCATAACAACATAACATGTTTTCCATATAGCTCATCATTTCAATGTATTTCATACATACATGTCTTGGTTCATATTGAACACTTACCATATCCTTTCACATTCATGACCGTTGAACCATTTAGAATATCATCGGATACACAAGATAGCTCACACAAAGTGTGCTAAACATATAATCATAACATTTCCTTTCTTTTACATCGTTGCTCACACGAGCTGTGAAATGGGTCTGTTCACAAGAGCTGTAAAATGGGTCTGCTCACACGAGCTATGGGTCAGAATGTAAGCTACATGATGCTGCTCACATGAGCCGTGGAGTATCCGTAACACATGCTGAACTTCAGCCATCAGTAGGACATTCAAGACCAGCACCGAAACAGAAAACTCTAATGATATGCCATTTGTATCCTACGAATTCCTAAGGTTCAAACGGGACTCGATAATAGTCGTAACATTGTTGGATTTGCATTAATTATTTACATAACAATCCAAAATTTACATATAGCTCAAAATATAACATTAAAACATTATACAATTACATGAACTTACCTCGACAATAAAAGCGTAGAAACGGAGTCGACTAATCCGAAGCTTTATCTTTACCTTGATCTAAAACCGTACAAGGTCTATCTTGATCTAAATAAATAAATTCAATCTATTTAATATCCATTCTATTCAATTCAATCCAAATTTCATATTTTTGCAAAAATATTCTTTTGCCCTTAATGTTTTGATTTTATTACAATTTAGTCATTAAGCTCGTAATTTGAAATTCATGCAATTTCATCCCTACCCAAGCTAGCCGAATTCAATATAGGTCTATAGAAACTCATAGAATTCATTATTTCATAATTTCCATCATGTATTTTACACATTTTACGAATAAATCCCTATTTGACATTTTCAACAAAATTTACTTTACAAAAGTTGTTCATTTATCAACAAAGATGCATTTTCTTCCATCAAACATCAAAAATCACATGAGCACATTCATGGAAAAACCCTAACCTTTTAACAGCTCTGCAAATTAGTCCCTGGGCTAGTTAGATTGAGTTACAACGATCTCGAAAACATAAAAATCATTAAAAACAAGACAAAAATCACTTACATGTAAGCTAGAGAATGAACCAAAATTTTAAAGCCCTAAATGGTGTTCTTCCTTCTTCATTTTTGGAGGAAGAAGATGAATGAAAATTAAAAGAATTTGTTTTGTTTATTTTAACCTTTATTACTAAATTACCAAAATAACTTTCAAAAACTTTAATAATTTGAATAAACCAATCTCATAAATGTCCACTATCACTAAAATGGTCTAATTACCATATAAGTATTTTTAATTTTTTGTTCTATAGCCATTTAATACCTTTAGCTACTAGAACTCTAATTTTGCATCTTTTACGAATTAGTCATTTTTACCAAATTAAGCATGCAAACAATAATTTTCTTAACGAAATTTTTATACGACCTTTCCAACATACTGTAGACATTAAAAAATTAATAAAATAAATATCCACACATTAGATTTGTGATCCTGAAACCTCTATTCTGATTTCACTGAAAATGGGCTGTTACAGTTCGAGCATCAAGGTTAAAAGTGGTGAAATGGAGGAATGAGTGGATGGATAGGGAAATGGAAGTTCAATTAGATTCTACAATCCGATGTTGTTGGGTGCAAGTCGTGATGTGTGAAGCTCCAAGCCTTGCGGTGGGGACACTACGATGTGCAAGTATTAATGTTAAATATGAAACAAAATGTTATCGATTGGCTCGTTAGAGTGACATTGTGACGAATGTTATTAGGTTCCATAAAGAAACACTGCAATGACAGTTAGTAGGCTCTATAGGGTGACACCTCAAGGAGGTTTAAGGTGTAAGACCATAGCTCAATTGTGGCAACCAATAGAGCCTGTCAGGATGTTACACATGGGGTAAAATCTGAAAGACCATTACTTGGCTACAGAAACATAGAGAGTTCGTTGGGACAATAAATACGGGCAATCCATCGGGATAATAAACACAGGGTAATCCGTCAGGACGATAATTATTGAAAAAAGGTTAGAAGAAAAATGCAAGTGTTGACGATTATAGTTAGCAAACAAATTTTGAGGAATCCATTGAACAAGGAAAAAGTCGTAGAAAAGGGAACATTTCACCAAACAGTAATCATGGAAGCCAATAGGGCATATGGGTGGTAACCCAACAAGAATCAAATATAGGAAATGGCATACCAGTAGTGTCTGGTGTATAGGAAAATGAAAGAAGACTTATTCGAGAATCACATATAAGGATCTGCCATTAAGAACCATTAGAAGGTGTTCAGTAGAACTCTGTATGTTAGAGGTTTGATCATAAGTACCCCGGATAGTCTATTTGGTAAAGAGGAGATTAGTTAGAACCTATTGAAAAGAAGAGGTACCAAAAAGGTTAATCCAAGTGACAAATATTTCTATCAAGAGTATTCATTTTTTAGGAAAACCTAGTATGAGAGTATCTACTATAGAGTTAGTTTTATAGGGGACCATCAGATAAGGGAAATCGTGAACTCAAATGGTCGTTCAAGTAATAGTTTACTGCATATTAAAGGCTAAACGGTCTACAAACATGTTACGTCTCAAAAACAAGGTATCACAATCCAAACAACTTTTCAACCCGAATATAGGGTGAAATGAGATTTAGTCTGCCAGAGTGGAGTGGGTCCTCATTATTTAACCTGTTTGATGGGATGTCAGCAGGTTATTCAAAACTTGAGTAAGGAAGGGAGTCCGCCAATGACAAGTCAGAATTGGAATGTACGCCTAAGAAGGCATATAAAAAGGGTCCTTAGGATGGAAAATTTAAGAGGACAACCTTTTAAGTATATTGCGAAAGAGAAAATGTAGTTGAAGAAAGATTATAATTATTAGTTGTTGCAATACATTTGAAAGTCCATCAAGACTAGTCGAATGGTGATAGGATCAACCAATGGAAGATAATTTAATGATCTGTCTGCCAATAGATAAGTTCAGAGAATGATTCTAAGAACACCATTTCAAGTTAAAAGAAATCGCCCCAAAACAATCAGGGAGTTGAATGTGTTTAATTTCCTTTCATTTTATTACCTCTACAAGGTGGAGTCTATTTTTTATGTATTGTAGTAAAGAAACTCACTAAGTTCATTTGAACTTACAAAATTTTTGACTTATCTTTGCAAGATTCATGGGATAAGGAACTCAAGGAGGGACCAAACCAAATTGGGTTAGATTAATGATCATTTTCAGTAAGGTGTCATGCTCGTAGGAAGGAGGTACCTTCAGAGGTTTCTCCTTAGAGTTATATATTGTCATTAAGTAGTTTTCTTAGAGTATAGATATTTCAAGGTAGTTAATTAGGTTGGTTTAAGGTTCCCGTTGTAAGAAAAATTTGAAATAAATTAGTAAAATATATTGGTGAATTTCTAATTTGAGTTTGATTTTAGATCAAATCGTGTTAATTCTGACATACTATACACGAGCTTGGCGATTGGGTTGGGTAAGGGAGTTGCAAATTCAAAATAAGTTAACATATTTAATAAAAACAATTATTTCCATTTCAAGCATACTAATAGTTTATGCCAGCATTGGACAATTACCACAAAAGAGTATATATATATGAACACAATGTTCAAAACAGCATCTATTTCATATACAATTTCACCAAATATACCTTATATACATCCCACCTGACTCGATATAGAGTTAAAATTATTCTACTGAAAAAGAAGTTGGATAGTGTGAGTAGTAGATCAATCCTGTTGTTGAGTTCCGCCAAAATCTCTACAGGGAAGGGAAAAGATAAATGGGGTAAGCATTAAATAGGCTTAGTAAGTACATAGGTTTAAAATGTTAAACTCACCTCGCAAAATATTCATACATTTATAACATTTAACTAAATTCCTTTATCCTGCCAACACCTTTCACTTGTCCAATGTGAGTGCATCAGATTCAAACATATAACATGTCCCACACATTTTATTATTTATTAATACATTAATTCAATTTATATAAATTATACTGTAAACATTACTATTTCAAAAATATTTCACCCAATGACTTAGCAAGAACAGAAAGGAATACGCGGGTATTCATCCATTAACACACCAATTTGCTTGTAAGAGCAATTCTAACCGATAACAAGTCAAATTGCTCATAAAAGCTATTTCCAACTGATAACACGCCAGAATCTCCAAAGAGATTAAATTGGAAATCCACAACAAATGCAGGATTCCAAAAAAACTTCAGTAACTTCCTTCCTCTTTTTTCTTATTTCCTTTCTTCCCTTACAATGCACAATTACCTTTATTGGCATGCCAACTATATCATTTGTTCATTCGAGCTCCATATACATAATATAACTTTATTTTTATTGAATCATACCTTTCTCACCTTATCAATACAAATTTACTAACATTTACCATATACATTTACATACAACATTTCATAAATAAACATAACAACACCATATGAACTTACCTGGTACAGTAGTAGATATTGAAAGTCAATGATCAATTCGTGATCTTCCCTTTTCCTCTGTTATCTACTAGTTGATTTGGTTCTTGATCCATACATTAATACAATTAGCTTATCAATGACAACACTTCAGACTTTAACAATTTTGAGAGTAGACATGCAGGTTAGCTAAATTGAGATACAATGATCTCAAAAACATGAAACTCATGAATAACAGGCTTTGAAAACACTTACATGCAAAGCTGACTAATTGAGAAAGCTTAGACCTTTTCTTTCTTCTATAAATAACAACGTTTTCGGTGGAGGATGATGAGAATGAAAACTCTCTTCCCTCCACTTCAGCCTACAACACTTAACATATTAATTTTCATCGTTAAACGAAAATTAACAGGTGTTTCCACTAAACATTTACACAACCGACACTACCATGAAAGAGTGGTTATTTACCACGTTGTACCTTGAACAATTTTTATTAAACTCATTTAACCAACTTTTCGCTAATTCTTACAATTTAGTCCATACACTTTCATTTCTAACTTGCTGATCGAATTCACCAATTCAAGCATCAATAAAGCACTCTAATAGGTTGGTAAATGTAAATAAATAACATTTTTCGACTCTAACGTCGGAATTGTGGCCCTTGAACCACTTTTCTGACATCGTTACAAATTGGGTTGTTACACTATTGCTATCCAACTCATGATAAAGCTTAAACAAGTAGCGTTTTTCGCCCAGACTTGACATCCAAACACCCCAAAAGGGTGTCAGAGATTGGCCATGGTAGTTTGCATTATCGAGAAGTGAACAACACTCGCCGTAAGGAAACATCCCGCAAGGCAATACTCATACATTGGCTTTTGCGATTCAATTCCCCCATGAATAGCCAAGCCTCCTCTTCACAATTAGTGATACTCAAACCAACTATCCCACTCTCTATGGACAAAAAGAATAATCAACAAAAAAAAAAAAACGAAAAAAAGAACAAGACAAAACTAGAAAAGCCTTTTAAGGAGAAAAAAAATGTGCCGCTATGAGCAAACATAACCGAGGAAAAAGCAGGCCATAAAGGCAAAATAAGAATTTTTAATAGGCATAATGATAAATTTAGTTCTTTTTGTTTTCAATTTGACCTTTATTCTTTTTTTTCCACACTAAATTTGGCCTTTAACCTCTTAAAAAGAGTTGAATTTGGTCATCAACTTTTCAAAAAAAACAAAAACAAAAATCAAATTGAGGCATTTTTAACGGAAATACGGCAACACACGTGGCAATCCATATGTACTTCATGCTAATTTCTTTTGAATTTTTATGAATTTTTTATATCTTTCTTTTAATTTTTTAAAATATATTTTTTTATAATTTTTAAATTATTTATTGGTGTGGCATAGTTATATTATATATATACTTTTTCTTGCTCACATTGGCTGATATGTTAAAAAGATTATAAATTTATGGAAATTTTTATTTAATAATTCGTTTTCTGTATATGTTAACATGATTACATTTTTGTCATGTTTTAATTATTTGCATTTATTTTGTGAAATGTTTCAATTTAACTTATATCTTACATAATTTTGTCATGGTAATTTAATTTTAAGTTTTTTTAAACTATAACCAAATTAATTTATTTAAGAATTAAATCATTATATTAGTCATATATTAATATAAATATCATATTCAAAAAAAAATATTTAATTTTGAAAGCATAGCAAAAGCGTTATTTAATTTGCAACCAAAGAAATCACTACCATACTAATTAATCAAATTCTACTATTAATCATTAATCTTTGTATGTATAAATTTTAAATTTAACTTTTATACCTTAATTTTTTCTATTTTAAGTCTTTGACTTTTTTTATTTTTAAAAATTCAATCTTGAGTCAAATAGTTAAATACATTAAATAAAATAATATGGCTTTTTAACGAGCATTAAGTAAAAATAGTAAATAGATATAACATTGCACATATGATAAAATATTTTCCTCATAAAATTTTGAAAACAACATAATTTAACTTTAACAAATTTAATGGTTATTGTTTGGGTCAAGATAAAAATATTAAAATTAAAAAAATATAGAAACTAAAAATAACTAAATTTACAATTTACATATAGTACAAAGACTAATAACCAGAATTTGACCATAATAATTACATAGGGAATTAACAAACGTTGGGTACAATGATATATTGTTCTCCCGAATAGGGAAGAAATGTTTGAACATTGGAAATAGTATTGTGGGAAGGGCAATAAAAAATTCTGAAAATAAATCATAAAACCGATATATGATAATAAATAAAATTACATGAAAATTTGGATTAATTAATGGGGTCTTGAGCCACAATCACCACCTTTTTTTAAAGTTTAGGACGGCGATGCATTTATTTACAGTTAATATAAAAACAACAATGATGATAAAATTAAATATAGTAATAATGTTATAAGCTGAAAGAAAAAGAAAACTAAACACACTACACTAGAGATTAAAGTGTTTTGGTTGTATTCGCTGTCAAGTAAATGGAATCTAGCACCATATATGTGTAGTCCCTGAAATATCTATGCAGTCCATTCATTTCCCTCCTCTGATTTATATTTTTCACCTCTCTGCTTATTGCTTATCTTAATCTAATGATTTGAATGCAATCACTGGGATCAAAACTATGGACAAATTTAATCTCTTTTCCGATAAAAAATTAAATGTAGGTCACTACATTCCTCAGCTCGCTGACTTAATCCTAGATTACAATAAACGTTTCAGTGGCAGACCAATCAAGCTTAAAGCCATTGCAGTTAAGCTTCCTCTTACCAACTATTCTTGTGTTTATCTATGAATTTAAGCTTTACCCAAATTTCGTCATTACTTTTCGTTCATTCTGCAGTTGGGAAATCCTCTTTTAGATCCGGATATTAGTGTAATCAATGCTGAGTCCTTGTGTTCACATGGAGTAATTTCAGATGAAACTCTCCTTTTGAGTAAGACTGTATGTAATGCATCAAGGCACCTTAAAGAGTCCATTCACCAGAATCTGTCCAAAGAATGCATACATGTGCTTAACAAACTAGAAGAAGCAATGGGTTCATACACTGACCCTGGAGACCTGATTTTGCCTATTTGCTTGTCACCGACTCTACTCGGCCAGACTTTTTATCAGGGAACACACAATCGGTTACATTGGAAGGTAAGTAATTAACAGCATTAACACAGGCATGAAAGCGACTGGTTCTTTTCCAGCTAACAATTTTCTTTGATTGTTCTAGCAGCTTGCTATGAGCTCGGCTGTTGCCACTGATCCATGTCGTGGAGATGAGATACGTCAGTACCTCAACACACCTAAAGTACAAGAAGCACTTCATGCAAACACAACTCACCTCTCTTCAGTTTGGGAATTCTGTAGAGGGTCTCTTTTTCTCTCAATTGGCAATTTTGCATATGCTTCTGCATGTATGCAAGCAAATTAAACAACTTGTTATAATTGCAGGCATCTTTCCTATCAAAGAGAGAGTATAGGGATCAATATCATACCCCTTCTGTCAAAACTCCTCAAAAGCAGTATTCTAGTTCTCCTCTTCAAGTGAGTAATTTTAAACCTCAAAGGGTTTCTAATTTCAAGCCCCAGTTGCCTCAAATGACTGAAAGTTTCTGCAACTTCACTGCAGTGGAGATCAAGATTCAAAAATCCCATTAACACAAACAAGGATAATTGCAAATATGCTTGCAAAAGAACTGAAGCTGGTGCCTGTCGGAAGTTATGCTCTATGGTATGATAAGAAGCAGGCATGTTTTGCAAAGTCATGTCTGCTATTCAAAGTCTTTTCCAGTATTCATTCCAGATTCATGGTCTAATATATATAATCAGGTTGGTGGGTGGACTCAGTCATTTGGCAAAGTAAGGAGAGGCCAAAATTTGACATTTTTGACATTTGCTACAGTAAGAGGTGCAGCACATGAGGTTCCATACACGTCCCCTTCGCAAGCGCTCACACTTTTTCAAGCATTTCTTAGAAGATCTCCTTTGCCTCTAAACAGAGTTTGAGTTGATGGAACATTTTTAAAAATATATATAATGTTGTTATAGTTGCAAGTTAAAAGTTACATAACCAAAGTTATGTAAGTTAATTATTAAATGAAAGGTTATCATTGTTTATATTGATGAGTTATGTTTTTTTGTTATTAAAAGTTATGTTGATTATTAAAAAAAAGTTATTGTCCAAGTAATATGTAATGAATAATTGTGTTTATTCTTAATAAATGAGACTATCCAAATAAACATTTATTAAATAGTATGTCTCTTGTCTCGAGAACTTCTATAAATAGGAGTTGAATTTCATTTGAATGTACACCAAAAAAAACTCTAAAAGATTTTCTTTGTTCTCCTTCATCTTAATGTTTAAAGATTAATTTATAAAGAGTTACTTCAAATTTTTTTTTTTGTAGAATTTGATACTCAGTTGACTATTTTTTGTCAATGCAAAATACACATGGTTATTGGGTTTTATTGTATACTCAAGGTTCATTTGTCGATAACTCTTTTGCACACCAAAATATAAGTTGAGGGTAAATAGATCCTTAAAAAAAGTGACATGGTTACACACCTTGAAGTCTTCGTTAATTTCTCATAAGTTTATTTTTATCCTCATATTCCAACAATTTTAAGATTCTAATTTTGCGGTAGTATGAGGATGGCTATCGACAAATGCGGTTGAATCGATGTCAATGATATTATCAAATCTTGATTTAGAAGTAATTTTTATTGCGAGAAAATGTATGTCAAGTTTATTGTTTTACAAGTGTTGCATGAATTAGATTTCAACAATTAAGTTATATTCATATTAATTATATTATGAAAAAAGTATGATTGTCTCATGGATTATTTTATTGATAGAAGTAAAATGTTAGTTATTATATGCATGATATTTTAACATGCAAAATTATTATTGGTATAAAATTATATAATATATAATAATATCATGTAAGAAAGAAAGGAAGCAAATGAATGGAATGAAAATATATGGTTGGGAAAGGATCTATTAATGGATCGAAACAATACTTTTATTTTGAGTGGTAATGACATTGTTTAAACATTGGTTGAACAAACTTCTATCTAATAGAAGCATTGAGCATTCGAGAGAGCCTTCCCAAACCAAAAAGTCGTGTTATTGAATCCAACATTAGTTTCAAAAGGTTGAGTTAAAATGATTTCTTGAAAGCAAAAACTGTAACTTGATAAGTCAAGTCGTTTTAAAGAGTGCATTATAAGTAGATAATAAATTTGGAGAATTGAAATTTAATCCATTCCATCCAACTTGTGCGTGAAATTTTTTAGTATAAAAATATTCTTTCTTTTTCATGATATATATTTAACTTTAAATATGAAATTATTTGTTTTCAAATCATTATATTAGTAACTAGCAATTGAGTGTTATTAATGATACATTATTTTAAGTGTATTCATTGCTAAGAATGAAAGTTTGTAACTAATCATATAATATGAATAATCTTGGTTGGTTTTAAAAAAAACTAATAAAAAGCTATATGAGTTTTTATATATGATTGCATATTTTTTAGTTTATGTTATAAATGTTGGACTAGAAGTGGTTTTTACTAGAAATAAAATAAGTCATATGCAATATGCAAAAGATAGTGCAGTCTCTCCCTTAGCATGGTTAATTTTTCTAATCAAGATAGAATAGTGAAAAACCTTAGCTAATATCACAAAATTACTATTTTGGTATGAAATCATTTAATGGAAATTTAAACGCCATAATCATATATTTAAAAATCGAGATCATATTGTACAAGTTTACAACACATGTTTTTTTTAAAAAATATTTATGTCTTAGATATGATATATAATCTCATGGTTCTATAATTTTGAGATATAGTGAAATTTTAAAATTCACTTTAGAAGCCATGAATAAATTATCTCATGAGTAATGAAATAGAAATATTAATGTTCTTTGACCCATTTAGGTGGTGGACATAGTTTTAATAATAGTCACAAATTGACTAATAATGTCTATGATAAATGGTGTATAAGTACATGATGTTATAGTCAAATGATTAAATGATTGATGGTTTTCTAATATGATTATGTTCTAAAATAATATATGGAACACTTTTGTGTTTAAAAATAATGTTACTTGAGTATGCATACATGATAATCATTAAAGGTCATCTATTGACTATGAAAGAAACTATAAAAAATAGTAAATATGTTGTCTTATATCACTAAGGGATTGGAAGGCTCTTTATAATAACTTACTTGGTGAAAAAAATGATGTATGGTTTCATATATGTGGTGATTGTGAAATTAATTTCTTAGATATTAAGAAATAAATAAAGTAGATAAATATGAAATTGTCATGATAAAAAATATAAAGTGTTCACTGTGATTTGATAATAGTAAAAATGATATCCTTGATGAGATTTTTTTTTGCGGAAGAATGAATAGTTGAACATGGTGGAGATGTTGGTCTTGTGAAATTCAAGATACAAATAAATATAAAGTTTCACCATGTGGTATAGATAATTAGAATAGCTAGGCTGGAAATTTGAAAATTTAGGGATGATGTACAAGCCATATTATTTGAGTCACCCATGATAAAAAATGAACTCAACGCTTAGTATAACGTCAAGTCTTGAGTCCGATAAGACAAAGTACATCATTAGTATGTGACTGCTAGCACTATACAATAATATATAATATATCATCCCATTATAAAAAGTGTTAGGTACTCGTAATGGTAAGCGGAAGGATGAGTAATATACTCTTAGTAGACCCATAACATAAATGTGCTAGACTGTCATAATTACGGAATACTCTCGATGAGATATACCTATGTGAGTGGAAGTGCAATAGCTTTTAGGAGCTAAGGGCTTGGCTCTAACAACACTCTTGAAAAGAGGTTACCTTTGCATTAATCACTTCTTAAAATTGAATCATTGTGTTATTTATACCAATAAACCCTTAATCGAAATTATACATGTGCTTTGTACAAGTTGGTTAAGTCAGTTTTGGCTTTCTATTTAATGAACTTCTTTGCTGTTCTCAAACCACAAATTGCTTTGAGTGTGAGCTCAAACAACATGAACCAATCACACAGAATGAAAACTTTTATTAACATTCAGTGGAAAAGTTAATTTTCTCTCTAACAAAAAACAATGCGTTTTTCCTAGAAAATTGAATTTATTCTTTAAAATAAAATTCCATAGTCTAACTAAATAAAAATATTTTAATAGAAAGTATAACTTCTAGTCTAAATAGAAGGCATAGGGGTAGTGGCATGCCGTAGTTAATATCAGTATTTTCCACCCCTTGCATGTAACAAGATCTAATTGAGTCTTTCATGTATTGGATACAATTATGCATGTCATTTAGACCTTTATCCAACACTTATAATTTATCGAACTCAATAACTATTTTCTATTTTTCAAAATATTATTTATTTAATAAATTAATTTAATTAATTTATATTAACTAAATTAATTTCTCAATTAAATTATTTTCCTAACCCAATTCTAATTTTGTTAAAGTCCAGACAACTTTACCGTATTAAAATCTATGAGGAAATATATTTAATTGTCTTATTAAAAAATCCACGATGACTAATTAATTTCATTATTACTTCGAATTTTAATTATTTAATTAAATAATAATTTGAAGAAATTAAATTAATTTTAAGTCATCTTTTGTACTTAGCGAGAAAATGCATTCATTACAGATAGTGATAACGATCTATTTATTTTATTTCATTGTTTTCATTCATTCCATATTTATTTGTTCTACATACAATTCGTTTCTGGTTATCTCAAGCTAGCGAAGGGACTGATTAGACATTTATAATTAGGGATCAAATAATTTGTAATTAAGTTTATGTTCTTTAACGATTAATAATAACATTATTTAGTCATGAAGTCATTCCACTAAAGTATCATGACCGAACTGTTGGAATGCCGGCACCCCTACGGCGCAGTGGAAAATTAAAAGATTCGGTGATCCTAACCATGGATCCATGTGTGAGGAACGAATCGGGGTGAAATAAAGGTTTCGAAATTACCGAATCTTTATTCTGAGTAGACAGCAATGCCTCAACTACGAGTAATCTGATCTACTATCGAACCAAGCCGCAATCTACCGTGACTCCGGCCTCTACGTAATCCACCCAGTTGACAATGAACGGAAGGAATCCCCAAAACTATTTCTGAAAAGACTTTGCTTTGACGGTTGCTAGACCCCAAGCAAAGAAAAAACGGGATTTTTATATCTATTTTTAGGGTTTCTAGAAATTAAATAAATATAACAATGTTTTTAAACCGAAAATTATAATTACATTAATTATAATAATGATTTCGGTAAACTATATATTTATGTGAATTTATATACTAACCAAATTCATGTTCTCATTATGCGTACAACAACCTTGTACATAATGTGTTCGATATTTGATTATCCAATTAAATTAATTCTATAATTAATTTAATTCAAGCGACAACCAAACACAATACCAACTATGTTTTATTCCGTTCATTTCAACTATAGGGAGTGACCCTGTAGGTTCTTGTAACGTTAGCAGTAATACTAGAACGATTCCAATGTTACAAACAATGAGTGGCACCTACCAATGCATCATTTCTACCTAAGTCACAAGAAATCATGATTCGAAATAACCTTTTTATGATTAACCTTTCATGCAATAATCCTTAAGTCCTTTATCTCTGGATTAGACACAAGTCATGGAATAGTTACACTTGCATAGTCCATTCCATGTTCCTTGATATCTTAAGTAGACTATGATATACAAATAAGTATGACATCTCATATCAGCTTATTTGAGCATGGCCATGCATTTCTAGTCTCACTCAATCAAGTGGCCTAAGATATTACTCACATTATGTAGGAGGGACTTATCCTATATCGATCAACCATATCCCTCTACATAGATCGTGGTATATCCAACATCAGCCTTTATAGAACAACCAGTTACGGTGTACGTTTGACTGTATCAAAATATACAACTCACGATGTTGGGATTATGATGATCTCAAGTCTGACGATCATATACATATTAATCACTATAAGTAATGTTGTGACAATTACATAATAAACCAAGAAACATACTCATAACGGGTCAGTCCAATATGTTGTTCTCTAACACACATATTCATGCATCGATTTTGACATTCCATATCAATGACAACTCTTTATCATCAATCAACTACATGTTAGTCTTAATGTATTATTGTTCTATCCAACAATAATACTTGACTAAGGACCTTTTAAGAATAATCATATTACTCTCAGGACATTATTATAAAACAGTTTATTTATACACACAGAAAAGAAACTGAAATAATAATGGTAACGTCTTATATTAATAAACATGATAAATCAAGTATGTTATTACAATCATCTCATGATTAATCTTTGGGCATACTCTAACATACCATAACAAAAGCTACTCATTAACTGCTTGTCCAATGGCTTTTTCATAAGTGTGTTACCCTCATAAGATATCTTTAATCTCTTTGGGATAAATTTATTCTCCCAATATGACTCAATTTTATCTCATGGTAGCCGTTATATCTTCTTTCATGAAAAGTCAATTACTAACAACAGTAATTAAATAATTTATCTACAAGATCAGTGACACATGACCACATTACTTTCCATCTATCATGTAATGTTGACAAGATGTTATCATTTATGTAACATCCCGTTTTTCAGTGGTGACAAAATAGTGGTTTCGAGACCACAAATTTCTATCATGTCGTCTTGTAAATGTTATTTATAGAGTATTTATGAGGCCATTAGGGTCGTATTAAATTTTTGGTAAAGAAATTTTATCGTTTAGATAGCTAATTAAAAAAAAAGACTAAATTGTAAAAGGTGCAAAAATTAGTAATTATTGCATTTAAGTGATTAAATACTTTAATTATTAAATGAGGAAAGACCTATGTAGCAATTAGCCCATAGTCATTAAGTTTGAACCGCATTAAGAATGAAAATGATAAAAATAATGTTTAATTAATGGAAAAATTGTAAATAAAGTAAAACTAAGTAAAAACAAATTGAAAAGTGAGATTTCTTCTTCATTTCTTCACCTTCTTGCCGAAAAACACCATTGAAGAGCTAGGAGAGCTTTGGTCATCTCTTTTCCTTGCATGGTATGGAAATTGACCCGTTTTCTTGTAATTTTTATGTTTTTGAGATCGTTACAAGTAGGTCCATCTAGCCCGTACCTTCGTTTAGGGAAAATGTGTAATTTTTGGGTTAGAGGACTAAATTGAAAAAGTTGTAAAAGTTTAGGGAAAATGTGTAATTAATGAAAAGTTAAGGTTCATATACATTGAATGGAATGTGAAATGTGTATGAGATTAATATAATGTGTTTAATTGTTATATAGATCAAGATTTGAATCTAAGAGACAATAGCCGAGGAAAAGGAAAAATAACGGAATAGTCTTTGCGTGTTAATCGAAATTTAATAGTAGGTAAGTCCATGGTATTTCAATACGTAAATAAAATTTTACTTGTAATATTATATTATTGTATTTAATTAATATGTTTATATACAATTATTAATGATTGCACATACGTCCCTTTTTTGTAATTCGGTACCTCTGATTGCACATACGTGACTTTGTTTGTACTTTAGTACTCCTGAATGCACTTACATGCCCCTGATTATACTCTAGTAACCCTGAATCAAATAGTATGTGAACTGTGTCTAACTGTATTTAGATTAAATGTTATACTATCTCCTTACTAAGTTATGTAAGCTTACCAGTTCTTGTGGATTGTTTTGTAGATAATCGTTCCTGACATTTTTGAAGGATCATTCAACTGACTCACACTATCCATCTACGTTGGTAGTTTTTGTATCTCCTAGGGTAGTGGCATGTATATATAGATGAATATGTGGTTGAAATGTATACGATGTTTGATAATGGTCCATTTGTGGTATGTTTAGGTAAGTAATTGAACTAGGTTGTAATGCTTGAAATAAGGTAATGTTGATTGTTTTTCCATGTTATGTTTTGGTATATTTGTGGTGACGTTTAATGGCATACTAGTTATGTAATTTGAGAGGCTTGAAATGGTGTATTTATGCACGTTTGAATGGTGTTCAGGTCTTTTGAAAGTGTGCAATTGGATTGAATGTTTATACATGGTTTTGTTTTTGTTTTTGTTTTTGAAGTGGCTTGATTTTAGGTAAATTTTGGGTTCACACGGGTTGAGACACGGGCTGTCACATGGCCATGTGAGGCACACGGGTTGATGACACGACCGTGTGCTATTTGAGAATTTATTAGGGTTCAAGTCAATAAGTTACATAGTCTAGCATACACGACCTGACACACGGGTGTGTGGAGCAACTTAGAGAGTTACATGGCTTGGCACACGAGTGTGTGACATGGCCGTGTGACCCTACTTAGTGTGTTACATTGGTGAGGACATAGGCTAAGACACAGTTGTGTGTCCCTTGTTTGAATGTTACACAGCCTAAGACTATGTCACATGGCCTGGCCATACAGACGTGTGACCTCTGTTTTCCAATTTCTGCAACTTTTTCTTGGACTTTCCTTTTTGTTTCAAATTACTTTTTATTTACTTCCAAGTTAGGGCCTCAAAGGCTTGATTTGGGGACGAAATGTATATAATTGAGTGATTTATGATATATTTAAGTTATTAAATGTTATGATGTTTTAATATTTTTGATTGGACGGTAATGCTCTGTAACCCTAATCTGGTGATAGAGATGGGTTAGGGATGTTACATTTAGTGGTATCAAAGCCACGATTTAGTCGATTCTAGGACTAACGTAACAAAGTAGAATTTAGTATATACATGCCACATATACCCTATGATAGTGTAATGCTTTTGATATGCTCTAATATTATATTTTCTTATAGATTCAAGATGTCAGCCGAGTCAAACCAGGCTGTAGTTAATGAAGTTGAAAGTAATATTCATGCTTTGAACCCTAAAGCAAGTAATAGTGCGTCGATTCCACAATCCTTTCATGATGAAATGAAAAATGTTTTTCTCGGAATGATGAACTAGTGGTTCAATGAATTCAAGCAAGAAAATCTTGCAACTTTGCCACCTCCACCCCCTACTGTGCCTCATTCGAAACCCTTGGGTCCTCAAAATCCTATGCCTATGACAGTTACTCGAGTATCCGTAGATAAAATATGGAAATGTAGAGTAGAAGAATTTAAAGGCAAGGTGGATGATGATCCTGCAAAAGCCGAGTAATAGCAACTGAATACAAAGAGAGTCTTCGCGTAATTGATGTGCACTCCTAAAGATTGTTTGAGATATGCTGTGTCGTCACTAGAAGATGATGCGTACTTATGGTGGGACACTTTGAGCACGATGAGATCAAATGATCATATTAATTGGGATTTCTTTCAAACTGAATTCAAAAAGAAGTATGTTAGTCGGTTGTTTATTGACAAGAAAAAGAAATAATTTCTTGAGTTAAAATACGATAATGGACTATAGCTAAGTATGAACGGGAGTTTGTGCAGTGAAGTAAGTATGCCCATAATATAGTGAAAAATGTGGAAGAAATGTGTATTAGATTTAAGGACGGGTTGAATGATAATATCCGTATGTCTATAGCAGCATTAAAGTTATGGGAATTTGTAGAACTTTTAGAACAAGCTCAGAAAATTGAAGAAATTTTGCAAAAGTAAACAACAGTCAAATTCAAAATTTCAAGATTTTAACAAAAGAGGGTTGTTCAAGCCTGCTCAAACATCTCTATAAAAAAAATTAGAAATGAGACAAGTAAATCGGATGCCCCTTCGGAGTTCACTTGCAGAGATAAACCGAGGTAAAGCAATTTTAAGTATGTTAATTCTCCAACGGCCAGTGTTGGAAGTGTAAGAAATGTTGAGAGAAACATTCTTGTTTGTGATGATTGCAACAAAAGTCATTTTGGTAAGGGTCGAGCAAGGTCGGGAGCTTGTTTCCATTATGGATCTACTGATCATTGTAAATGGAAAAATATATAGGATTTTTCCTATGTAATTTATCACCTTTTTACTTAAATCCGTTGTTAAAACTAAGCAATTGTTTAATAAATTAATGAAATATGTGAAAATATGAAATTAAGACATAGAAATTATTAAAATGTGATTTTATGCTTTATTATATAGTTTTCATGCAATAAATGGCTTATTTTATATTAATTTGAATATATTATATTTTTTAGACATAAAGTGGGTCATGCATGATTAAATTAAATAATAAAATATAAAATTATATTTAATAATTCATTTTAAAATATTTCATTAATAATTTGGGTTTTAATTAATTAATTAAATTGGATAAATTTAATTCTTTGGTCCTCTAACTTGTTGATTTATTTTGGACAGGTCTGATAGCTTTGCTTGATTACAAAACTGTCCAAATTGGAGGTCAAGTCAACCCAAAATTCGGTTGCACATGGCTGTCCATAAACCACTTTTTGGTTTAATTGCACAAGGTCCTTTAAGAGTTGAAAAAAATTAGAGATTTACCTGAAGATTTGCACTTGACTGAGTCTTAGTCTTAAGTTGTTGTGGCACTCAAATTGACCAAAAATCAAGGAAAAACCAACTCAACTGGAAACTCCTATTTTTAGCAAACTATCTTTCTCTCCTCATTTATAAATAAGACCCTCTCATTCCTTAATTCATCATCCATCAAGCATCATTCTTTCTTTTTCTCTTAGCCTTTTCCATTCCCACGCCTAGCATCATCTCTCCATAGAGATTTTAGCAATTAAGCCTCTTAAAGAACCCTTGGTCGGCCACCTTGGAGAACCATCAACAAAGGAGCAAAGCAAAGGAACGAAGGAGTCTCGTTAGTCAGAGTCTTGGGTGACAGCCACTCTGAATTGGGTTTAATCTTTCTTTTCTTTAACTTAATATAAAGATGTTTGCTATGTGTTCTTTGTTCTTGTTTACAACAATGTTAGCTTAATTTTATTTAAGCTAGGATGATTGCTTTGATTAAATAATATTTATTTGATTCATTCTTATAATGTTTGTGCTTCAATCGATCATGTTTTCAATTAAAATCAAGTCTGTATTCTATTCATATGTGATTGAAATGCACCTAAATTAGCTGAGCAATCCTAACCAGACGACGGCTAATGGACGCATAATTGAAATGTGCATGCTCAATTTAGATCCTAACACAATTAAATTGTAGCTTGCATAACAACTCTAAGCAAGCTCTGTTATCTGCATAATTTTTAGATCTGTGTGATTAAATTGTTCCAAACCTAACACGTCCCTATTACCTCACACGAATGCTAAGAAACCTTTAATAAATAAGGATCAGTTAAATGCGTATTTACTAAGTAAAGGATTCTGAAAGGACCTAATGTGGTTTCTAAACTCAGGAAAGATCGAGTTGCCATGAAATGTTTTTCCGAATGTTACTAAGCATGTTGATAATAAATTGAGTTTAATTAAAGTAATTGTCCTAGTTTATTTCTTTTATAATTATTGCAAATTGTGTTTAATTTTACTAAAATCTATTTCAATCATATAGTTTGCATACTTAGGATAATTGGCATTAGGGATCATTGCATTTAGTTTAATATATTTTAATTACCACTTCTCAACTATATTGTGTTTTTATTTTCTAAATTATTAATATAATTTTACAAATTAAGTGACTTAGCACAAATAAAATCCCTGTGGAGACGAAAACTCGATACTTACTTATCACTTGATAACGACTATGTACACTTGCACAAACCTAAGCGTTACAAGTTTTTGGCGCCGTTGTCGAGGATTGTCAACTGTTGCCATAGTCATTTTTTGTGAAATTATTTATTTTCAATTTGATTTATTTCTAACATTACTAACTTATTCTTTTTATTTTCTGCAATTTTCTTTTCAGGTGTTTATGAGCATAGATCGAATTGTCGATTTACTCCCTGTAGACCTGAAATTGAGCGAACTTTCAGACAAAGAAGACGTGAACGAATAGCTCAAAGACAAGTCTAGATGAACCTTGGCAATCAGAATCAAGGCCAAGGTAATGAAGCCGATCATGTACGAAATCCTATCCTTATTGGCGATGATAGGGATCGATGCATCAGACAATATGCTGTGCCACTTTTCAGTGAGTTAAACCTAGGAATTAGAAGGCCAGATATTAAGACAACCTAGTTTGAGTTGAAACCAATGATGTTTCAAATGCTACAAACGGTGGGCCAATTTAGTGGTATTCCCACGGAAGATCCACATCTCCACCTTCGATTGTTTATGGAGGTGAGTGATTCATTCAAGATAGCCGGTGTGACTGAAGACGCACTGAGGTTGAAGTTGTTTCCGTACTCGTTGCGAGATCGAGCAAGAGTATGACTCAATTCATTGCCACCAAGTTCCATATCTACATGGCAAGAATTAGTAGAGAGATTTTTGGTTAAGTATTTCCCATCTAACAAAAACGCTAAGTTGAGGAACGAGATCACAACTTTCCAACAATTGGATGACGAGTCTTTGTATAAGGCTTGGGAGAGATTCAAAGAGTTACTTCGTAAGTGTCCTTATCATGAGATTCCTCATTGTATCCAGTTGGAGACATTCTATAATGGTCTTAATGCACATAAAATATTAATGTTAGATGCTTCCGTGAATGGTGCAATTTTTTCTATGTCTTATAATGAGGCTTATGAGATCATCGAGAAGATCGTGAGAAATAAATATCAATGACCAACAAATCGAACAACTTCAAGAAGACGCGTAGCCGGAGTTCATGAAGTAGTAAGCTTACCAGTTCTTGTGGATTGTTTTGTAGATAATCGTTCCTGACATTTTTGAAGGATCATTCAACTGACTCACACTATCCATCTACGTTGGTAGTTTTTGTATCTCCTAGGGTAGTGGCATGTATATATAGATGAATATGTGGTTGAAATGTATACGATGTTTGATAATGGTCCATTTGTGGTATGTTTAGGTAAGTAATTGAACTAGGTTGTAATGCTTGAAATAAGGTAATGTTGATTGTTTTTCCATGTTATGTTTTGGTATATTTGTGGTGACGTTTAATGGCATACTAGTTATGTAATTTGAGAGGCTTGAAATGGTGTATTTATGCACGTTTGAATGGTGTTCAGGTCTTTTGAAAGTGTGCAATTGGATTGAATGTTTATACATGGTTTTGTTTTTGTTTTTGTTTTTGAAGTGGCTTGATTTTAGGTAAATTTTGGGTTCACACGGGTTGAGACACGGGCTGTCACATGGCCATGTGAGGCACACGGGTTGATGACACGACCGTGTGCTATTTGAGAATTTATTAGGGTTCAAGTCAATAAGTTACATAGTCTAGCATACACGACCTGACACACGGGTGTGTGGAGCAACTTAGAGAGTTACATGGCTTGGCACACGAGTGTGTGACATGGCCGTGTGACCCTACTTAGTGTGTTACATTGGTGAGGACATAGGCTAAGACACAGTTGTGTGTCCCTTGTTTGAATGTTACACAGCCTAAGACTATGTCACATGGCCTGGCCATACAGACGTGTGACCTCTGTTTTCCAATTTCTGCAACTTTTTCTTGGACTTTCCTTTTTGTTTCAAATTACTTTTTATTTACTTCCAAGTTAGGGCCTCAAAGGCTTGATTTGGGGACGAAATGTATATAATTGAGTGATTTATGATATATTTAAGTTATTAAATGTTATGATGTTTTAATATTTTTGATTGGACGGTAATGCTCTGTAACCCTAATCTGGTGATAGAGATGGGTTAGGGATGTTACATTTAGTGGTATCAAAGCCACGATTTAGTCGATTCTAGGACTAACGTAACAAAGTAGAATTTAGTATATACATGCCACATATACCCTATGATAGTGTAATGCTTTTGATATGCTCTAATATTATATTTTCTTATAGATTCAAGATGTCAGCCGAGTCAAACCAGGCTGTAGTTAATGAAGTTGAAAGTAATATTCATGCTTTGAACCCTAAAGCAAGTAATAGTGCGTCGATTCCACAATCCTTTCATGATGAAATGAAAAATGTTTTTCTCGGAATGATGAACTAGTGGTTCAATGAATTCAAGCAAGAAAATCTTGCAACTTTGCCACCTCCACCCCCTACTGTGCCTCATTCGAAACCCTTGGGTCCTCAAAATCCTATGCCTATGACAGTTACTCGAGTATCCGTAGATAAAATATGGAAATGTAGAGTAGAAGAATTTAAAGGCAAGGTGGATGATGATCCTGCAAAAGCCGAGTAATAGCAACTGAATACAAAGAGAGTCTTCGCGTAATTGATGTGCACTCCTAAAGATTGTTTGAGATATGCTGTGTCGTCACTAGAAGATGATGCGTACTTATGGTGGGACACTTTGAGCACGATGAGATCAAATGATCATATTAATTGGGATTTCTTTCAAACTGAATTCAAAAAGAAGTATGTTAGTCGGTTGTTTATTGACAAGAAAAAGAAATAATTTCTTGAGTTAAAATACGATAATGGACTATAGCTAAGTATGAACGGGAGTTTGTGCAGTGAAGTAAGTATGCCCATAATATAGTGAAAAATGTGGAAGAAATGTGTATTAGATTTAAGGACGGGTTGAATGATAATATCCGTATGTCTATAGCAGCATTAAAGTTATGGGAATTTGTAGAACTTTTAGAACAAGCTCAGAAAATTGAAGAAATTTTGCAAAAGTAAACAACAGTCAAATTCAAAATTTCAAGATTTTAACAAAAGAGGGTTGTTCAAGCCTGCTCAAACATCTCTATAAAAAAAATTAGAAATGAGACAAGTAAATCGGATGCCCCTTCGGAGTTCACTTGCAGAGATAAACCGAGGTAAAGCAATTTTAAGTATGTTAATTCTCCAACGGCCAGTGTTGGAAGTGTAAGAAATGTTGAGAGAAACATTCTTGTTTGTGATGATTGCAACAAAAGTCATTTTGGTAAGGGTCGAGCAAGGTCGGGAGCTTGTTTCCATTATGGATCTACTGATCATTGTAAATGGAAAAATATATAGGATTTTTCCTATGTAATTTATCACCTTTTTACTTAAATCCGTTGTTAAAACTAAGCAATTGTTTAATAAATTAATGAAATATGTGAAAATATGAAATTAAGACATAGAAATTATTAAAATGTGATTTTATGCTTTATTATATAGTTTTCATGCAATAAATGGCTTATTTTATATTAATTTGAATATATTATATTTTTTAGACATAAAGTGGGTCATGCATGATTAAATTAAATAATAAAATATAAAATTATATTTAATAATTCATTTTAAAATATTTCATTAATAATTTGGGTTTTAATTAATTAATTAAATTGGATAAATTTAATTCTTTGGTCCTCTAACTTGTTGATTTATTTTGGACAGGTCTGATAGCTTTGCTTGATTACAAAACTGTCCAAATTGGAGGTCAAGTCAACCCAAAATTCGGTTGCACATGGCTGTCCATAAACCACTTTTTGGTTTAATTGCACAAGGTCCTTTAAGAGTTGAAAAAAATTAGAGATTTACCTGAAGATTTGCACTTGACTGAGTCTTAGTCTTAAGTTGTTGTGGCACTCAAATTGACCAAAAATCAAGGAAAAACCAACTCAACTGGAAACTCCTATTTTTAGCAAACTATCTTTCTCTCCTCATTTATAAATAAGACCCTCTCATTCCTTAATTCATCATCCATCAAGCATCATTCTTTCTTTTTCTCTTAGCCTTTTCCATTCCCACGCCTAGCATCATCTCTCCATAGAGATTTTAGCAATTAAGCCTCTTAAAGAACCCTTGGTCGGCCACCTTGGAGAACCATCAACAAAGGAGCAAAGCAAAGGAACGAAGGAGTCTCGTTAGTCAGAGTCTTGGGTGACAGCCACTCTGAATTGGGTTTAATCTTTCTTTTCTTTAACTTAATATAAAGATGTTTGCTATGTGTTCTTTGTTCTTGTTTACAACAATGTTAGCTTAATTTTATTTAAGCTAGGATGATTGCTTTGATTAAATAATATTTATTTGATTCATTCTTATAATGTTTGTGCTTCAATCGATCATGTTTTCAATTAAAATCAAGTCTGTATTCTATTCATATGTGATTGAAATGCACCTAAATTAGCTGAGCAATCCTAACCAGACGACGGCTAATGGACGCATAATTGAAATGTGCATGCTCAATTTAGATCCTAACACAATTAAATTGTAGCTTGCATAACAACTCTAAGCAAGCTCTGTTATCTGCATAATTTTTAGATCTGTGTGATTAAATTGTTCCAAACCTAACACGTCCCTATTACCTCACACGAATGCTAAGAAACCTTTAATAAATAAGGATCAGTTAAATGCGTATTTACTAAGTAAAGGATTCTGAAAGGACCTAATGTGGTTTCTAAACTCAGGAAAGATCGAGTTGCCATGAAATGTTTTTCCGAATGTTACTAAGCATGTTGATAATAAATTGAGTTTAATTAAAGTAATTGTCCTAGTTTATTTCTTTTATAATTATTGCAAATTGTGTTTAATTTTACTAAAATCTATTTCAATCATATAGTTTGCATACTTAGGATAATTGGCATTAGGGATCATTGCATTTAGTTTAATATATTTTAATTACCACTTCTCAACTATATTGTGTTTTTATTTTCTAAATTATTAATATAATTTTACAAATTAAGTGACTTAGCACAAATAAAATCCCTGTGGAGACGAAAACTCGATACTTACTTATCACTTGATAACGACTATGTACACTTGCACAAACCTAAGCGTTACAAGTTTTTGGCGCCGTTGTCGAGGATTGTCAACTGTTGCCATAGTCATTTTTTGTGAAATTATTTATTTTCAATTTGATTTATTTCTAACATTACTAACTTATTCTTTTTATTTTCTGCAATTTTCTTTTCAGGTGTTTATGAGCATAGATCGAATTGTCGATTTACTCCCTGTAGACCTGAAATTGAGCGAACTTTCAGACAAAGAAGACGTGAACGAATAGCTCAAAGACAAGTCTAGATGAACCTTGGCAATCAGAATCAAGGCCAAGGTAATGAAGCCGATCATGTACGAAATCCTATCCTTATTGGCGATGATAGGGATCGATGCATCAGACAATATGCTGTGCCACTTTTCAGTGAGTTAAACCTAGGAATTAGAAGGCCAGATATTAAGACAACCTAGTTTGAGTTGAAACCAATGATGTTTCAAATGCTACAAACGGTGGGCCAATTTAGTGGTATTCCCACGGAAGATCCACATCTCCACCTTCGATTGTTTATGGAGGTGAGTGATTCATTCAAGATAGCCGGTGTGACTGAAGACGCACTGAGGTTGAAGTTGTTTCCGTACTCGTTGCGAGATCGAGCAAGAGTATGACTCAATTCATTGCCACCAAGTTCCATATCTACATGGCAAGAATTAGTAGAGAGATTTTTGGTTAAGTATTTCCCATCTAACAAAAACGCTAAGTTGAGGAACGAGATCACAACTTTCCAACAATTGGATGACGAGTCTTTGTATAAGGCTTGGGAGAGATTCAAAGAGTTACTTCGTAAGTGTCCTTATCATGAGATTCCTCATTGTATCCAGTTGGAGACATTCTATAATGGTCTTAATGCACATAAAATATTAATGTTAGATGCTTCCGTGAATGGTGCAATTTTTTCTATGTCTTATAATGAGGCTTATGAGATCATCGAGAAGATCGTGAGAAATAAATATCAATGACCAACAAATCGAACAACTTCAAGAAGACGCGTAGCCGGAGTTCATGAAGTTGACTCTTTCACTTTGTTATCAGCTCATGTATCTTCTATTTCCTTTATGTTAAAATAGTTAACCGCTAATAGTACTAATAATTTTTGCAGCTCAGCCACCAAGTCTGTTTGAAATAGTTTCCTGTGTGTACTTTGGGAAAGGTCATTCTTTTGAAAATTGTCCATCAAATCCCTAGTCAGTGTACTATGTGGGGAACCAATATCAAAATAGGAGTGGACAAGTACCCCAGTCCAACTTCTACAATCCTTCATGGCGTAATCATCCTAACTTTTCTTGGAGCAACCAAGGAAATGGACCGAACAACAACTTATTACAGCAAAGACCCTACCAATCTCAAGGGTATAATCAGCAAGCTCCAAAATCACCTTAAGCTGAGGCATCAAACAGTTTAGAGAACTTGTTGAAAGCGTACAAGGAAAAGAATGACGCTTTGATCCAAAGCCAAGCAGCAACACTGAAAAATTTTAAAAACCAAATGGGTTAGTTAGCTACGGAGCTACGTAATAGATCGCAAGGAACCTTGCCGAGCGATGCTGAGAATCCAAGAAATTTTGGTAAAGAACATATCAAGGCAGTGGCATTGCAAAGTGGTAAAATTCTAGAACCCCGATTGATTGATGTCAAAGATAAGCCTGTTGAGAAGAACCAACCAGCTATTGAAGTTCCTACACCAAAGGAATCATAAACTGAAAAGTCTGACAAGGTAAACCTTGACTTAGTGAATTCAGATATTTTAACATCTTCTTTGGATGCAAATTTACCTACTCAGAAAAATTGTCCTGTTCAACCAAAAGTTCCATCACCTCCATATCCACAAAGATTGTAGTAACACAAGCAGAAACAAGAGGTGCAATTCAAGAAGTTTGTGGATGTTCTGAAGTAGTTACATATCAATATTCCGTTGGTGGAGGCTTTAGAACAAATACCGAATTATGTGAAGTTTATGAAGAATATACTGTCCAAGAAGAAACAACTGAAAGAGTATGAGACTGTTGCCTTGACAAAAGAGTGCAGTGCGTTCTTGCAGAACAAATTGCCACCAAAATTGAAAGACCCAAGAAGCTTTACTATACCCTATAACATTGGTGAATCTTACTGTGGTAAAGCTTTGTGTGACTTAGGAACGAGTATCAACTTGATGTCTAAGTCTATTTTGAAGATGTTAGGGATAGGTGAAGTAAGACCTACAACTGTGACGCTTCAGCTAGCGGATCAATCTTTAGAATATCCCGAAGGAAAGATCGAGGATGTTTTGGTAAGAGCCGATAATTTTATTTTTCCTGCTGATTTCATTGTCTTAGATTTTGAAGCAGACAAGGAAGTGTTGATCATCCTTGGGAGACCTTTCTTAGCCACGGGAAGAACGTTAATTGATGTACAGAAAGGAGAACTCACCATGCGAGTTCAAAATGATTAGGTAACCTTTAACATTCTTAAAGCGATGAAATTTCTCGATCTGGCAGAGGAGTGTTCAGTTATGGAAGAGATAGAAACCTTGGTTTCTATGGAAAACAATTTTGAAGAAGATCCATTGGATAAAGCCTTAGATCTTGACCTTTTGGAGGATGAAAAAGGTGAAAAAAACATGGCTTTGATGGAAGCCAATCTGGGAAATTGTATTCAATTCACATGGTTTGAACTGTTGGTGTTTGAAGTCAGAGAATTTGTGCAACCCAAGTTGTCAATTGAAGAACCACCTAAACTTGAACTAAAGGTACTTCCTTCCTATTTGAAATACGTTTATTTAGGTGATTATTCTACTTTGCCTGTGATTATTTCAGCGGAACTAATGAAAGATCAAGATGAGAAACTAATTGCTATTCTAAAGAAATTTAAGAAAGCAATTGGTTTGACCATAGCTAATATTTGAGGTATAAACCCTTCTTTTTGCATGCATAAAATCATTTTAGAAGAAGGCAAAAAAGCTCGAATTGATGGGAAAATGAGGCTCAATCCTATTATGAAAGAAGTTGTGAGAAAGAAAGTGATCAAATGGTTAGATGCAGGAATCATCTATCCTATTTCAGATAGTTCGTGGGTAAGTCTGGTGTAGTGTGTGCCGAAGAAAGGTGGAATCACGATTGTTGAAAATGAACGTAACGAGTTAATTCCAACGAGAACTATTACCGGTTGGAAAATCTATATTGATTACAGAAAGTTTAACAAACCCACTTGGAAGGACCATTTTCCGTTGCCTTTTATGGATAAGGTGTTAGATCAACTGGTAGGTAATGAATTTTATTGTTTTCTAGATAGCTATTTTGGATATAACTAAATAGTTGTAGCCCTAGAGGATCAACATAAAACAACCTTTACTTGTCCATACGGTACGTTTACTTTTAGGTGAATGCCTTTTGGTTTATGCAATGCACTTGTAACTTTTCAATGATGCATGATGGCAATATTTACTGGTATGGTTGAAAATTTTGTTGAGTTTTCATGGATGATTTTTCTGTTTTTGGTAACACTTATGATATCTGTTTGAGTAATTTGGATAAGGTACTGAAGAGATGCGAAGAGACGAAGCTTGTCCTTAATTGGGAAAAATGCCATTTTATGGTCAAGGAAGGGATTGCCTTAGGTCATAAGATCTGAAAGAAAGGAATTGAAGTCGATAAAGCAAAGATGGACGTAATTGAAAGATTATCGACCCTAATGAATGTGAAAGGAGTCAGAAGTTTCTTAGGCCATGCTAATGTTTATCGAAGGTTTATCAAAGATTTCTCAAAAATTTCTAAACCGTTGTGTTTGTTGATAGAGAAAGATACAGTGTTTGATTTCAACAAAGCATGTTTGGAAGCTTTTGAAGAGCATAAGAAGCGGTTAATCTCAGCCCCAATAATCGTTACACCTGATTGGAATTCACCTTTTGAGTTGATGTACGATGCAAGTGACTATACCGTTGGAGCTGTGATGGGTCAGAGAAGAAATAAAGTGTTTTACCCTTTTTACTATGCAAGTAGAACTTTGACGGGAGCCCAATGCAATTATACGGTAACCGAAAAAGAACTCTTTGCTATAGTTTTTGCTTTTGACAAATTCCGCTCATATCTTATAGGTACCAAAGTTACAGTATTTACTAACCATACGGCCATTAAATACTTGCTCACGAAGAAAGATGCAAAACCAAGGCTAATTCGATGGATACTTTTACTCCAAGAATTTGACATTGAGATCCAAGACAGAAAAGGTGTCAAAAATCAAATAGCTGATCATCTATTGATGTTAGAGCAAGATGAGGTAACTCAGTCATGTGTGCCTATCAACGAGAATTTCCCAGATGAACACTTATTTGAGGAAAATCAAATTCATGAAATACCCTGGTTTGCTAATTTTGCCAATTATCTTGCATGTGGAATAATTCCTCGAGAAATGACATACCAACAGAGGAAAAGATTCCTTCATGATAATCGGTATTATTTATGAGAGGATCCGTTTTTGTTTAAACAATGTGCAGATAATATAATCCGAAAGTGTGTAGTTGAAAGTAAAATTGCTAAGATCTTGTATCATTGCCATTCATCTCCAAGTGGGGGACACTTTGGTGGTTCACGTACTACAGCAAAGATTTTGCAAGTAGGTTTCTTCTGGCCTACACTATTTAAAGATACTTATTCTTATGTGAAGAACTATGATAAATGCCAAAGGACTGGAAATATATCAAGGAGGAATGAGATGCGCTTGACAAACATTTTGGAGATTGAATTGTTCGACGTATAGGGCATTGATTGCTTAGACCAATTTCCTTCTTCGTATAGGAACAAATACATCTTAGTTGTTGTGGACTATGTATCCAAGTGGGTTGAAGCTGAAGCATACCCTACAAATGATGCTAAGGTAGTCATGCGATTTCTACATAAACATGTGTTTACATGATTTGAGACACCAAGAGCTATTATTAGTGATGAAGGTTCTCACTTTGTGAACAAATGGCTTAAGTGGTTTCTTGATAAATATGATGTAGAGCACAAGATTGCTACTGCCTATCACCCCCAGTCTAATGGGCAAGTTGAAAGAGTGAATCGCAAAATCAAAGGTAATCCTTGAATAGGTAGTACGCCCTAGCAGAAAAGATTGATCCCGAAGGCTTGATGATGCATTATGGGCCTATCGAACAACATTTAAGACTCCATTAGGAATGACTCCTTATCGGTTAGTCTTTGGAAAGGCATGTCATTTGCCATTTGATTTGGAGAATAAAGCTCACTGGGCTTTCAAGCAGTTGAACTTTGATCTTAAGCAAGCCGGTGAGAGAAGGATGTTACAACTTGATGAGTTGGAAGAGCTGAGGTTGCTTTCCTATAAGAATGGAAAAATGTGTAAAAAAATATCAAAGAGATGTCATGATAGTCATATACAACCTCGCGAGTTTAAAGAAGGTCAAAAGGTTTTGTTGTTTAATTCAAGGTTAAAGTTATTTCTTGGGAAGCTTAAATCCCAATAGAAAGGTCCTTATACAATCTACTGAGTTTATCCTTATAGAGCTATTGAATTATACGACAATTATGGAGGTACGTTTAAATTTAATGGTCAACGTCTCAAACACTACTGGGATGGTGAAGTTGAGCGAATTGAATCCTCGCTCAAATTAGCAAACCCTTAAATTTTCATGAACTCATTTTGTAAATAAATAAATAATTAGAACTTATTTTTTTAACTTATTACATTTAATTAATTCTATATAAGGAGATTGGAACTTAAGCAGGACCGCTGTGACCCTTCCAACCTTTATTGGGAATTAATTTAAAGTAATTTGTTAAGAAGAAATTTTTTAATTAAAACTTAAAATTTTTAAATTTCATTTGTTCTGTTTAAATTTTAAATTTTAATGTTAATAAAGGGGGTCAAATTTGGCCAAATTACTAATCAATTTTTTTTAGTAAGATACAGTCTGAGTTTGAGGTCCAAGGCAACAAAAAGGAGGGAAAAATCCATGCCTTGCCGTCACACCCATTGCTTGCCGCCCTGGTAACCCTAATGTAGCTAAATTTTTGCTACATGTTGCTCTTATTTTTCCCTATATAAACCCCTTTCCATTCTACTAATTTTCATATCCCTCAAATCAATTTGCTTACACCCTAAAAATCCCTAAATCTCCCTTTTGTGTCGTCAACCTTAAATCTCAAAAGAAACCCTAGTTCTCTTCCTTTTTTGCTGAAATTCCCTTTTGCCATAGCAAGTTCTACTCACTTTGTCGAATTTTTGGGAAAAGATAACATGTCTCACAAAAGAACCAGATCTTCAAAGACTACTCCTGAAAACCTGATTTTATCAATGAAAAAGTGAGAGAGATTTGATTCAATCATCAAGCATCAACCTATGATGCCGGAAAAAGGTTTTGACTTGAAGAGTAATGATTTGATGGTTGTTCCTATACCAATTAGAAAGAAAATAAATGCTCTCAAGTTGGAACGATTTTGTGATGCTCGTTCACTTCCTGATGATGAACTAGTTTGAGAATTCTATGCTAGTTTGACTACGCAAGATGCTACTGAAGTCATCGTTCGAAAGTAAAAGGTACCTCTTACTTCTAACTTCATTAATGATTTATTTAATTTACCTGATGCTAAAGAAGATGAGTACTATCCTATGATGAACAATATCAATTGAGATTTTTTTTAACAAGTGCTTGATGTTGTGAAAAATCCGGGATCCCAATGGATTATAAAAAAAGTATGGGAGTCATTCTTGTCGAAGAGAATACTTAAAACCAGTAGCAAAGGTATGGTTTTATTTCGTTCACTATAGTTTTTTACCTATCTCATATAGTTCCACCATTTCGATGGAACAGATGCTTTTGTTATATGCAATTTTGCCTGAAAAGTCCATTAATGTTGGGAAAATTATCCTCAAGGAAATTCATGATTGTGCTAGAAAGAAGGCAAGAAGTGTTTATTTCCCATCATTAAGCACTTCACTTTGCTTAAAGACCCGTGTTAAAACACAAGCAAATCTGAAGAGGCGATATGTTCAAGGATGCATTACAAATTATGATCTTGAAAGATTAGTAGAGAGGGTGCATGAACTAAATCAAGGCGAGCAAGAAGAGCCAACTGAGTCGGATACAGAGGAGTCAACAAATGGAACTGAAACTGAAGCTAATTCAGTAACAGACACTGAAGAGAATCTGATAAGGAGCTGAACATTCCTGAACCAAGGGTTGAGCCAGAAGAAGAACCAGTCAAGCTAAGTGTTGAACCTGAATATACAACTGTCATGCCGACTTCTGCAAGTACTTCAAGTTCATGCACAATCAACAACAAACTTACTAGAAATATGCAAAAATTAGAGATGACTCAATTCGAAATACTTTTAAGAATATCTTTAATATTTTTGTTCCTGAATTCCCAAATGCTATCTTTAAGACATGGACGGAAGATACTGACGATGCAAGAAGAGATGGAGCTAAAGAAGACAAGGGGAATAAGTCAGAAAAATAAAATGAGGGATTCTTGTCCTGTTATTTATTTAATTATTTTTAGGTCTTTAGGAATTTATTTCTTTCGTAATTAGGATTACTTTCTGCAGAACAAAACATAGCAAGCATGAACAAGCTTAGCACTTCTTTAGAAAGAATAAGACTAAGTGATGTGGTAATGGGAATGTAACACCCCAAACCCAACCTAGACGTTATGGCCGAATCTGATGATGTCACCTGGTAGTGCTTTTCGAAAAAATATGTCGTCACTAAATCCTCTTTCTATTTAACCATTTTTTATTATCTTATGTTAACTTCAAATCGTGCCGTTCGTTTTCAAAATATTATTCATTTGCAAATCATTATTCAATTTCAAAATATTTTTTTTATTGCGAAAGCTTTTAAACAGTTTGCTTATTCGTGGTATTTTTGATAAAACATTAATTTCATTTGAAAGCCCAAGTTTTACCTAACACTAGTAGCTTTAAATCATAAAATTGAATAAAATCTAAATTTTAAACCAAAAGTCGTAAAGGCCATAATTACAGCAAAATATCCCCAAATAAAAGTAAAATCATAAATAGGTAATAAATAGTGTAAAAGAAGTCGTGTGGCCATCACTAAGTCCTTCGTTGCACCGATCCGCCTATATCTGGGGATTACCTATACAGATTAAATAGAAGGGGTGAGTGTATGTAAACCCAGTGTCTAATCGCCATACAAATGAACAGACAGTAAACAAATAACTGCAGTCTGGGCTTAAGCCCTTTTCAGTATCAGTCCAGTTTGGGCCTTAGCCCATCTCAGTACAAAAACAATCATGTAGTAGGGCTTTAGCCCATCATAGTATCAGTAGCAGTAACAGATATGCAGTCACAAAAATCTTACCCATTCACCCTTTACACACCATCTCCGTCCAACGCTACACTCCATGTGGGGATATAATCAACCCACCCATCCCTACACTCCAAGTAGTACTGAATGTGGCACTAGACAGTAGTTTGCAGCTGAGCTACCAGTAAATTAGGCTCGAGGCCTTTCAATACACTTCCTCCGAACATTATAATCCCCCAATCCAGTCCAATGCAATATACAGATATGACATGCTATAACATAATATCATGCATGTAAACTAGGCATACTATATCAAATCATGGGGACATCATCAAGCTTAATCATATTAGTCATACAGTCATTTCAGCCAATTAGGGGTCTAGGTAAGCTTACCAGCCCCACAGTAGGTCGACTCGGGTGACCCGTGCAACCTTAGCAATAAAATAGTGAAAATGGGCCCACAAGCCCATGATGTTCGCCCGTGCAGGTCCACATGTCTATGTGTCCCACATGGCCCAAATTGGCCTTGTGATCCATTTTATTGTAACCCGTGATAAATAATTGTTCATATGTGTCTCTATTATTTACTTATATGATCCTTCAAAGTTGCCTACTTGAGTCACTGTTATTAAATTATTTGTATCTTAAGCTACAGGATTTTGAATTAAGATCCAAATTTTTTTTTGAAACTAGACTCACATATCTTCTTACCACAAAATTTTCAAAATTTTTGGTTTAGCCAATCAGTACAGTTTATTCTTTAAAGTTTCCCCTGTTCTACTGTCTGACAGTTTCAACCTTTCTGTACTAAAAATTAATTATCTTTTCGTACAGAATTCGGATGATGTTCTCGTTTGTTTCTCTTGAAAATAGACTCATTCAAAATTTTACAGATATAAATTCTAACCCATAATTATTTTTATAAAATTTTTAATAATTTTCAAAGTTAGGACAGGGGATTCTAAAATCATTCTGACCCTGTCTCACTAAAATTCAAATATCTCATAATATGAAATTTTTTGGCTTATTTCGTTTCTCTATTCGAAACAAAACTCAAATATCTTTAATCCCATATTTTTCTCATCCTCTAATTCGTTTTCCAAAATTTATGGTGATTTTTCAAAGTTAGCCTACTGCTGCTATCCAAACAACAAGCAATTTTGACTTTTCGCCAAATCCCTTATTTTTGTGTTTCGGGTACACACCTAGTTTTTTATGCTAAAACAGTCCCCGAGCACTCCAAAGCCTATAATTGAACTAATAACACCATAATCAGTCTTACCTCGTGATTAATCAAAATCCCGAAGCCAAAATACTTACTTTTAAAACGATGAACTCTTACCGCAAAAACTTTAAAACGTGAAATGTTGTTGCCAACACCTCGAAATTAGACTATTGAACACAAAATAATCTCTTAAAATGATGCCCAAAAACTTAATGAATTTGCACAAGTGCTGCTTAACGCTACGAAATCAAGAGGAAAGAATGGTGTAGGGGGAACAAGGGAGTTTCAGTAGTTGAGGAAAGAAAAGAAAAGATAATCGAGTAAGAAGCAAGGAAGAAAAAAAATTTGGTAGAGATGGGGGAGGGAAAATGTCAGAAAGATGGAGAGAAAAATGACTGTCTCTTTTTTTCGAAAAAGGAAAAATTCACTCCTAAAATCTCTCCCTCACTTCCCACTACACATCCACCACTCAGAAACCCAATTCAGCACAACTCTTGCCGAAATTAGAAGCAAAAATACAACCATTGCCGTCCCAAAAATTCGAACCCATGAACTCCCTCACACCAACACTCCACTTATCCACTAGTCCAGCAGGTCCGTTCTGTTAATTATTTGCCAACTTTTACTTAAAATTCTACTGACCAAAGATAGGACTTATTCATAAAAATACCAAAATTTGCCCAAATCCTGGCTTGAACTTGGGACCTCCCAAACACACCCAGAACACCTAACCACTAAAGCTGATAGATGTTTGTGTCACACATTCACAATATCCAAAATTAAAATTTTGGGGCGTTATAGGGAATGCACATGTCTAGAATTGGGTTATTAGGGAAGACTTGGTACTTAAGCAGTCTTAATGACTCACCTCTCTTTCTTTACAACTCTACACGGTGTTCAGTTTTCATTCATTACTTTGATCTTGCAATGAGGACATTGCTTCTTTTTAAAAGGGGTAAAGCAAATAAATTGCTCAAACTTTTAAATTTTTCAAGTATGTTTTAATAATTTCTTTCATAAGTAGGTTTTAATAAATGAATGTTTAGAGATATTCTTGTTACTGAGATAGTTTGTATGCAAGTGTGATTGATGATTTTATCTAAGTGAAAGTATGTTATCATGAAGAATGAAATGATTGTATAATCTTAGCCTTAGTAATGTTAGCCATGAAAACTTAGTTCTTTTGAGATTAAACATGCATGAAGGTTTATATCTTTAGAATTGACTTAGTAACTTTCTTTAGGCGAAATCCTAGGGGACATAAAAATATAAAATGATATAGGCACTATTTCTTTGGACCGTTTGAGCCTTTTCAAGCCAACCCTATGATATTAGACCCTTGAAACTGTAATTTTGAGCTTAAAGGCCTGTTTTTTTTTTTTTTGCAATGAGCCTACATTATAAGCTAATTATCATCTTTTTAAAGCTATCCTAAATTTGTGCACCTATCTTAACTAAATTTGTCTTGGGAATCAACATTTGAGGAAATTTCCGTAAAGATGTATGTGCTCATGCTTAAAAAAAAGAAAAAAAGCGAAGAAAAGTTCGCTCAGTCTTTGAAAAAAAGGAAAAATGTATAAGTTCGAGTTCAAAATAAGTTTGGGGGTGTTCCAAAGGTTCACTCAAAGAAAAAGGTTGTATTACGAGAAAACTAAGACAAAGTTAAAGGTTAAGATTTTTAAACTGAAACGTCTCATCTCTTAAAATCCCTACTTTAACCAAGCCCCATTACAACCTTATAAAAGACCTGTTGATTTGATGATTATGTCACCTACATTAGTTGAGAGGAAGTCCTAAGTTCAACATATGAAGAACATAAATAAGCTTTGTGATTGTTCGCTTGATTGATAGGAAATTCTATTGAATGAAGAATGTTATCAATGGCTGTGACATACATACAAACTATGATTCGTGTTGGCATATTTTGAAGCTAAGTATAATTTTAAGGAATGTTTGCATATGAATTATTTGTTAATAAAGTAGATCAATAAGCATGAAGTTATTAATGTATGACTATGGGACAAAGATTGATGCTGCTTACACAATTAGCAATTTTTACTTAGCAAGACCTTTTATTGTGCATAAACATTACTCGGGACGAGCAATGATTTAAGTTTGGGGGTGTGTAAACGGAAAAATATATAGGATTTTTCCTATGTAATTTATCACCTTCTTACTTAAATCCGTTGTTAAAACTAAGTAATTGTTTAATAAATTAATGAAATATGTGAAAATATGAAATTAGGACATAGAAATTATTAAAATGTGATTTTATGTTTTATTATATAGTTTTTATGCGATAAATGACTTATTTTATATTAATTTGAATATATTATATTTTCTAAGACATAAAGTGGGCTATGCATGATTAAATTAAATAATAAAATATAAAATTATATTTAATAATTTATTTAAAAATATTTCATTAATAATTTGGATTTTAATTAATTAATTAAATTGGATAAATTTAATTCTTTGGTCCTCTAACTTGTTGATTTATTTTAGACAAGTCTGATAACTTTGCTGGATTACAAAACCGTCCAAATTGGAGACCAATTCAACCCAACGTTCGGCTATACATGGCTGTCCATAAACCACTTTTTGGTTTAATTGCACAAGGTCCTTAAAGAGTTGAGGAAACTAGAGATTTACCTAAGATTTGCAGTTGACCGAGTCTTAGTCCGGAGTTGTTGTGGCACTCAAATTGACCAAAAATTAAGCAAAAATCAGCTCAACTTGATCAATTTATGGCCGGCCACCCATGCAAGATGCTTCAAAAGATGGAAACTCCTATTTTTAGCAAACTATCTTTTTCTCCTCACCTATAAATAAGGCCCTCTCATTCCTTCATTCATCATCCAACAAGCATCCATCAAGCATCATTCTCTCTTTTTCTCTTAGCCTTTTCCATTCCCATGCCTAGCATCATCTCTGAATTGGGTTTAATCTTTCTTTTCCACCAACCTAGAGATTTTAGCAATTAAGCCTCTTAAAGAACCCTTGGTCGGCCACCTTGGAGAACCATCAGCAAAAGAGCAAAGCAAAGGAATGAAGGACTCTCATCAGTCAAAGTCTTGGGTGACAGCCACTCTGAATTGGGTTTAATCTTTCTTTTCTTTAACTTAATATAAAGATGTTTGCTATGTGTTCTTTGTTCTTGTTTAAAACAATGTTAGCTTAATTTTATTTAAGCTAGAATGATTTATTTGATTAAATAATATTTATTTGATTCATGCTTATAATATTTGTGCCTCAATCGATCATGTTTTCAATTTAAATCAAGTCTGTATTTCGTTGATAGGTGATTGAAATGCATCTGAATTAGATGAGCGATCCTAACCAGACGACGGCAAATCCACGCATAATTGAAACGTGCATGCTCAATTTAGATCCTAACACGATTAAATTGTAGGTTGCATAACAACTCTAAGCAAGCTCTGTTATATGCATAGTTTTTAGATTTGTGTGATTAAATTGGTTCAAACCTAACACGTCCCTATTACCTCACACGAATGCTAAGAAACACTTAGTAAAACAAGGATCAATAAAATGCCTAATTACTAAGTAAAGGATTCCGAAAGAACCTAATGTGGTTTCCAAACTCATGAAAGATCGAGTTGCTATGAAATGTTTTTCCAAATGTTACTAAGCATGTTGATAATAAATTGAGTTTAATTAAAGTAATTGTCCTAGTTTATTTATGTTAAAATTGTTTCAATTTGTGTTTAATTTTACTAAAATCTATTTCAATCATATAGTTTGCATACTTAGGATAATTTGCATTAGGGATCATTGCATTTAGTTTAATATATTTTAATTACCACATCTGAACTATATTGTGTTTTTATTTGCCAAATTGTTAATATAATTTTACAAATTAAGTGACTTAGCACAAATACAATCCATGTGGAGACGATAACTTGATACTTACTTATTACTTGATAACGACTATGTACACTTGCACAAACCTAAGTGTTACAATCATTTCCTCCGTGATTGTCCGAAAAGGTAGAATGATTTTGGCAATCAAACAAACAAGCTTGAAGCAACCTCATAGAGAGGTAGACAATCTGGAAATGCTAGAAATACTACTTCTGGTTGATGGAAGAATAGCAAGATGAATGAACGATATGAAGCGAGAACACCAGCTAGAGCTTATGTAATCAAAGCTTGTAAGGAAGCTACTGCCCCAGACGTTATTGCAGGTACTTTTTCTCTCTTTGATATTAATGTATATGCATTGATTGATCCTGGATCAACTCACTTGTATATATGCACAGTATTAGTAGACAAAAAAAGTTTACTTGTTGATTTCACTGAATATATTGTCAAAGTTACAAATCTACTAAGTTAGTGTGTTTTAGTTAATCAGATATGTAAATCGTGTCCAATGAAAGTTAGGGGTTATGATTTTCCTACTATTTTGATGTTATTTGTGACACCCCTAAAGTGACCCTAGTCGGAAAGTGGTTTCGGGACCACTAAACCGAGTCATAAAGATAATTAACCGTCATAGTTGATGCTCATTATATGTACATATGCATGTGTGAAAATTTCATGTTTGAATTTTGTTAATGGTAAGTGAATTTTATCAAATAGGACTTATGTGAGAAAATTTGGAAATGTGCTAGGCAAATGTAAAGTGGCCTAATAATGCATATTGTGAAATGATGGGTTTGCATGTCAAATTCCCAACTTTAGAGGAAGTGGCCGGCCATGAGGGTATGGGATACAAAGCATATGCATTTTGTATTAATATTATAATGACTACATGGTTTTATAATAGGAAATAAGTATTAAAAAAAACATATTAAAGACATTTTATGCTAATATGTGTGGGAAGAATAATAAAATATGAGGGGAGTGGGAGGAGAAACCAAAGTTGTCTCCCCCTTACTCCCCATTGCCGTGACTAGAGAAAGGGGAGGAAAAACAAAATTCTTCCTTTGTTGTTCAACATGGCCGAATGGAAGGGAGAAGAAGAGGGGAAGTTCGGCCAAGGTGGTTCTTGAGATTAAGGTATGTTCAATGTTGCTTTTGGAGGTTTACACATCCTTTGGAGGGTTAGCCTACTTCTATTTATCTCATGGATGAAATTAGAGTTGTTGGAGAGTTAGGATTCGGCTAAGAGGCTTCAAAATTTTAGTTGATGCCTTGATACTACTAGCATGTTAGCTATATGGATGTGTTAAATTACTTGAAATGCTAGATAAATTTGAACTCCCTACCAAATTCTTTAGGCAACCCATGTTAGAAATTTCGGTATTGAGATGTCTAGATCTTTCGGCCATTGTAGCTATGGAGGAATAAAGTTTTTGTTTCTTGTTAAATTGGATGAATCTTGTTGTATGAGTGCTTAAACAAACTATGATTAAATGGATGCATAAATTCAAAGTGGGAAGAAATGGGCTATTATATTTGATGCTAATGCCGAATATGAAGATGATGAACTTGAATAAATAATATTCAGCTAGCATGATAAGTTATGAAATATTAAGTAGATGATATAATTGATTGATGAAGTGGCTAATAAGGATTTCTAATGAAATTGTTGCCAAGGCCGAATGTATCATGAAGTAAATAAAAAAATTCTAAATGTGCATTATGTGCTTATATGTGTATTCGGCCAGGGAAGTTTGACATGAAACTTTGATAGGTTTGAGAGATGAATGACCGAATGAGCTAGAGGTTATGTATGGGTGAATTTTATGCACATGTGTGTGTGTGGCATTAGTAGCTAGTGGCATTCGGCATTGTTTAATTAAAATTAGAAATGAATGCTTGAAAGTTAAATAGGTCACTCTAATGACCAAATATGCTAAAAGCTAATATATGGACAAATGATACGAACGAATTGGTTTTTGAAATGTATATGGTTGCCATGTATATGTGTTTGATTGAGAAGTAAATTTGTTTGATTTAGCTCAAGAGCCTAGAGGATCAAAGTTGGATAAGGGAAAGGAAAAAAGTGATCGAAGAGCCGTCGTAATCGTTCGGCAACTTCCGAGGTAAGTTTTAAGTGTTTAAACATTGAGTAAATTCAATTATAATAGGACATGATGAGCTGATTTAATAAGATATGATGTGGCCATGATATGTTCTAAGCTCAAATGGTAAGTTCTTAAGTGTTTGAGCTTGGGAATTTAAAGGTAATTTGAAATAGTCTGCTTCGGACAGCAGCAGTAACGTGACTTTAGAAAATCACCATAAATTTATGGACTTGAATTAGAAGCTGAATGAGACATGAAATTAAAGCTTAATGAGTCTAGTTTCTTATAAAAGAAACCATGTAAGCAAAGGAATTTCCGATAATGAGATATTTAAAGTTGTGTGAGACGGTGTCAGAATGACTCCGAAATCCCCTGTTCTGTTTTTAGAAAATCATTATAAATTGTACAAAAATGGTTATAAGATAAAATTTATATGCTTAGACTCCTTAATGAGTCTAGTTTCAAATAAAATCAAATACAACACATTTTTATTTCTGTAAAATGAGAAATTTGATTCGTAGTGAAGAGTGGTCAGATTAGTCAAACAGTGGAACAGGGGAAACTTTAAGAAAAATCTGGTATTGATTGGCCAAACCTAAAATTCTGGAAATTTTATGGATAGAAGATATATGAGCCTATATTCAGGAAAAATTAACGGAAAGTGATTTGGAGTTTTGTAGCTCCAGTTATAAATGATTTAGTGACTATTGCTCAGGAAAAACAGCTTGTGCTGAATTTGAGATTGTGTTGTAAACCTTGATAAACTTGTTCTAGTTGCTCATGAGCTATCGATTAAACCCATACGTGAATTCTAAATTGTGATATTGGAAAATGATAGATGTAGATTCAGCCAAGAGAGTGTATATATGTGATAAGGCCTAATGGCCGATGTGATGAATGTGAAAGTGTATGTATATATGTAATAAGGCCTAATAGCCGATGTGATGAATGTGAAAGTGTATATGTGTGATAAGGCCTAATAGCCGATGTGATGAATGTGAAAGTGTATGTATGTAATAAGGCCTAATGGCCGATGTGATGAATGTGAAAGTGTATGTATGTAATAAGGCCTAATGGCCGATGTGATGAATGTGAAAGTGTATGTATATGTGATAAGGCCTAATGGCCGATGTGATGAATGTGAAAGTCTATGTATATATGTAATAAGGCCTAATAGCCGATGTGATGAATGTGAAAGTGTATATGTGTGATAAGGCCTAATAGCCGATGTGATGAATGTGAAAGTGTATGTATGTAATAAGGCCTAATGGCCGATGTGATGAATGTGAAAGTGTATGTATATGTGATAAGGCCTAATGGCCGATGTGATGAATGTGAAAGTGTATGTATATATGTAATAAGGCCTAATAGTCGATGTGATAATGTGAAAGTGTATATGTGTGATAAGGCCTAATAGCCGATGTGATGAATGTGAAAGTGTATATATGTGACAGGGCCGAGTGGCCAACGTAATGGATCTGAAAGTGCATAAATGTGATAAGTCCCGAAAGGCATTTGTGTCAGTACTATATCCGGGTTAAAACCCCGCAGGCTTTATGCGAGAATATTATCACTGATTAATGTCCTTAAGCTTCGTGCTTGTACTATATCCGAGCTCTAAAGACCCGATGACTACGTGTGGGGATTTTGTCCGGGTAAGACCCGATAACTTCGTGTGGAGATTATGTCCGGGTAAGACTTCGTAATAAGAATTGCTTATAAATATATTCAATGCGAAAGGTTAAACAGGTATGTACTTCAAGTTTATATGTGAGCTTGATTTGCACTAAATCATAAGGTAGTTATGTGATGCATACGAAAGCAATCTATGAGACTATTCCTATGATTATGTGACATCGGATCAGTGTGAGAGGTGATGTGAAATCATACGATATATCTATGTCACATGAGCTCACTTTTATGTGAAAGTTTATCTGCCTATTGTATATGATGAGATGTGCAGATTCGGTAAAGGGATGGTATGCCCGAAGGAAGAGTGAAATAAAAATACGAACAACTATGTTATAATTTGATTGTTATCTGTTGACACTGCTTAAAACTTACTAAGCATTGTAATGCTTACTCCGTTCACTTTGTTTCCTCTGTTTTATAGATCTCATTGCGAAGCTACAGGCTCGGGGATCATCAGCAACTAGTCACACTATCACTATCCACTGTTTGGTACTGCTATGTTTCGGATTGTCTTATGGCATGTATAAAATAGACTAGTGGCGGAAGAATATTTTGGTTAATGTATATAGCCATGCGAAAATGGCTTATATATGTTTGAGCATAATGTTATAATCATTTGGTATGGAATGGTTAATCGCTATCATGATTTGTGCTATTTATGCTAAAAGGGCTAGTTGAATCATGGAAACTATGAAATGGGTAAAGTCTACCTTAAAGGCAGATGCTGGCAGCAGCAGTGATGTAGATTTGGAAAATCACTAAAAATAGTAGGATTGGAATTAAATAGTGAATAAATTATGTAAACGAACCTTGATGAATCTATTTTCATAGGAAAGTAACGAAATGATCATATGGACAGTATGTTAAGAGATATTCAGGTTCTCGTGAGAAAGGGCCAGAACGGTTTCTGGATTTCCTGTTCCGACTTTGGAAATTCATTATAAATTAACCAGAGATAATTAGGAGTCATGCCATATATGTATGGATTCCTCTATGAGTCTAGTTTCTATAGAAACAAACGTCATCAGTATTGAAGCCCTGTGCAGGGAGATATCCAAGTCGTAATGCGCAAAGGTCAGTGTAGTCGATCCCTGTAACATGGGAGACTTTGACTAATAAACTGTACTAATTTGCCTGACCAAAAATTCTAGAAAAAAATATGTAGATGGACATATGAGTCTAGTTTTAGGGAAAAATTACGAAACTGATTTTCAAGTTGTGAAACTCAAGATATGATTTTTAAAGCGACTAGTACGCAGATTGGCAGTGTCTGGGAATTTTTTTTTTATAAGTGGTTAAAGTCTGCTAACACCTCGTGTTCGACTCCGGTGACGGTCTCGGGTTCGGGGTGTTACATTATTACCTTTTGATGATTTTGATATCATTTTAGGAATGTATTGGTTGTCTGAGCATGATGCAATAGTGAGTTTTCGAAGGAAGAAAGTTAGTTTAAAGCGTCTGAATGGTGAATTTATTTGTGTTAAGGCAGACCGGATCGATTGCATTACAAATGTAGTTTCAACACTGTCAACTGTAAAATTGATTAAAAAGGGATGTGCCGATAATCAAAGAGTATGCTGATGTTTTTCTTGAAGAACTGCCTAGGTTGCCACCAACTCGAGAAGTAGAATTTGTGGTCGAATTGTGCCTGGAATAACTCCAATTTTGATAACACCATATCGGATGGCCTCTACAGAATTGAAAGGGTTAAAAGTGCAGTTGCAAGAGTTGTTAGATAGCAGATTTATTCAAATGAGCGTGCCACCTTGGGGTGCTCCAATTTTGTTTGTGAAGAAGAAAGATGGGTCAATGAGACTATGTATAGATTATCGTCAGATGAATAGAGCCACCATTAAGAATAAATACTTTTTATCTCATATTGATGATTTATTCGATTAGTTAAAAGGAGCTACAGTGTTTTCGAATATCGACTTGAGATCTGGATATTATCAAATGCGAGTTAAAGAGTAATATGTACCAAAAACCACATTTAGAACTAGGAATGGTCATTATGGGAAGACGTTCAGTAGCGTAAATGGGTTTGATATGTTTGACTTAAGCTCCGAAAGGGAAAGTCATGGATCTGATTTTTCTAGAAGTACTTTGTCCCCAACCTTAAATTGGTTCGTTCTCATCACATGCTCATCATGGCATCATTTTGTTTCTCCATCGTGTTTTTTCAATTTCTTCTCAGCATGCACTCCCCATTCCTCTAGTTCATCGAGTTGTGCCATTCGTTTTTCATATGTTGTTCTGTTTATGTCACTGAAACATGGCTCCAACATGTTTTCACAAGAGGTTTCCTGTAAAAAAGGTTGAACCACGTGGTTACTCACATTAACAAAACATTTAAAATCATCTCGCTCACTAGAGACTCATAGAATCACGTGCTTGGATAGTAATCTTTTTGTCACCTACACAAAGCACAAGTTCACCCGTACCAACATCAATAATAGCCTTAGCAGTGGCTAAGAAGGGTCGGCCTAAGATCAAAGGTACCTCACTATCCTCATCCATTTCTAACACAAAAAAGTCAATGGGAATTTGACTTCATCGATTTTCACAAGCACCTCCTCAATAACACCTCTAGGATATCTGATAGTTCTATCCGCTAATTGAATACTCATCTAATGTGTTTGGGTTTCCCAAGACCTAGTTGTTTAATCATCTTATAGGGCATGACATTAATATTGGCCCCTAAATCAGCCAAAGCATTATCAATATTTAAACTACCAATGAGACAAAGAATAGTAAAACTCTTTGGGTCTTTTAGTTTGTTGGGTAGTTTATTTTAGAGAATGATAGAGCAAAATGCATTGAGTTTCATAGTTGACAAGTCGTCTAACTTCCTTTTGTTCATCAACAACTCTTTTAAGAATTTAACGTAATTCGGCATCTGTGAAAGAGCTTCAACAAATGGGAAGTTAATGTGTATTTTTTTAAGAAGCTTAAGAAATTTACCGTATTATTCATTTGTATGGTCTCTCTTCGTCGCGTTAGGATATGGCACTCAAGGTTTGTATTCTTTGACAATTGGCCTTTTCTCTTTCTGACTTTCCTTGACCTCATCGTTGTTTGCCACATCTTCTTGCCTTAATTTCTGTTCAGATTCAACTAAACCTTCCATATCTTGAATAGTAATTGAGTGAAGCTGCTCCATTGGGTTAGTTTCAGTATTGCTAGGGAAGCTACCTTGTGGTCTTTTTTAGATTAACTTAGCAAGCTGTCTAATTTTATTCTCAAGCCCTTAAATCAATGCTTGCTGATTTTTTAGTGCTGCTTCGGTGTTTTGGAAATGAGTTTCTAACACCGAGTTAAATTTTGTCAAGATTTCCTCAAGGTTCGACTTCTTCTTTTGTTGATAAGGTTATTGAAAACCTAGAGGGGGTTGCGTTCTTTGATTTCCTTAACCACTCTAAGAAAAATTGAGATGGTTTCTCCAACCTGCATTATAGATATTACTATAAGGGCTATTTTGAGGTCTAGAATTATTACCCATATAATTAACTTGCTCATTTTCTGTGCTAGGACCGAAAGGTAAACATTCTGGATTACTTAGTCCATCTCCATTTGTATCGCATTGCATCACTGGATTTACCTACGTAGAAAAATATATACTATCAATTTTCTTATTCAGTGCTTTTACTTGGCTTGCCAACATAGTAACAGCATCTAGATTAAAAACACCGACTGCTTTCATCGGTTTCATTGATAATTATTTAGCGTCATCTCCTCTATCAACCCATAGGCTGCCTCGAGTGTTTTATTGTTCAGTGTTCCACCAGCTGCTGCATCAATTAACTGCCTAGTCGAGGGATTCAAACTATTGTAGAAGGTTTGAGGTTACAACCATAAAGGTAACCCAAGATGAGGGCACCTTCTCAATAAATCATTGTATCTCTCCCATGCATCATATAAATCGATCTGAACAAAGGAGGAAATATCATTCCTAAACTTGGTTGTTTTAGCCGGTGGGAAGTACTTCAATAGAAATTTATTGTTTATTTGAGCTCATGTAGTGATGAAACCTCGAGGTAAAGAGTTTAACCACTTTTTTGCCTTGTTCTTCAACGAGAAAGGGAACAACTATAAGTGAATGGCATCATTAGTGGCACCATTAATGTTGAAGTTGTCTCAAATCTCTAAGATATTAGCCAAATAAGTATTTGGGTCTTCATCTTGCAAACCATTGAACTAAAAATTTTGTTGTACCATCTCAATTGCGTTCGGCTTCAGTTCAAAATTATTTGCAGCAATTGTAGGTCTCACAATACTCGATTCAGCCCCAATTAGAGTAGGCTTGGCATAATCACAGTACCCATTTTCACAATAATATTGCTGTCCTCTTGTTCGTCTACTATATTCTATTGACTCTGGCTTACTTCTCTAACCTCTCTACAAATTCTACGAACTACTTTCAATTTCACTGTCGAAAAGAAATGATCCTGACGGGTTTCTTCTAGTCATAAACCAAAAGAACCTTCTAGAAGCAAACAAGAAAAATTAAAATGTAAAAATTAAATGAAAACAAGAATAATAAAAATAAAATAAAAATGACTAAATTAATAAAAATGAAGTGTTCCTAATATTTTAGTCCTCGACAATGATGCCAAAAACTTGATATGTATTTTCCGAAGCTAACTAAAAATACGACGAAAGCAATTGCACCTACCGATAAATAGTGTAACTGCAATGAGTAAAGATATCGTATCCACAAGAAATAGGCCATTTTCAAGCCATTTCCTTCACCCAAATTAAGCACACACATGCAACCCATTTGCATCCAATTCAAACATTCAAAATGTACCTAAAATATGCATAATCAAGCTAGCACAATATGGTACCTATTCATACGACCAATATGCCAAAAGGCACCTCAATTTTCATGACGTTACATATACTCAAACACAAGCATAACTTAGCCATTTAACAACTCAATATTTGCAACCAACTTCCATACCAAATTCTACCAAAATGACGATACCAAAATCACCTTCAAATATACCAAAATGTCACTAAAACATACATCAACTTAACCATTCCAACATCAATCACAAAAAGCACCAAAATGCTAAATTATCAACCATCATAAAACCACATATATACAAGCCAACATGACAACTAATTCATTAAATAAAATACAACTTTTACAAGCCAAACATAATGGTTATTTCACCAAGCACAAAACACCTATACATGCCCTTATAACCATGACTTAAAGACATCAAAATCTACCGATATAGCCAATGGATAGTGTGATAGGTCTTCGACTAACTTCCAACCCGAACGAGCTTCCGATTAACTACCAAAACATAGAAAAATGAACACAAGGTAAGCATATAATGCTTAGTAAGTTTGTAATTCATAAACGATGCTTACCAATACAATGCGTAAGCTTAAAATAAATATGAATCATTCCAACACAAGCTTGGCACAAGTCAAAGCATCACCAACAACCCAAATTAGTCCTTGATCAAATAAATTGAATATCAACACATGATAAAATAACTTTCCACAAATCATGAATACACATGCTTCCTACCTTCCATAGTAACAAATAACTTGCATCAAAAACTCTTACAAAAGCTCACTTGAAGTGGAATCACGATGGTCATCACCATCCCTATTCATAGTTGATGGTCTCTAGAATCTCTTTTCATAATCGATAGTCGAAGCTATCCCGTTTCATATTCGATGGTCGTCACCATCCCTTTTCATAGTTGATGGTTGTCACCATCCCTTTTGATAGTTGATGGTTGTCACCATCCCTTTTCATAGTTGATGGTCGTCACCATCCTTTTTCGTAATCGATAGCTGAAGCTATCCCTTTTCATATTCGATGTCCGTCGTTACGCCGTTGGATTTTTCCCGTCAAGACATAATTTGATACTATAAAATGATAGCATTTAAAAACATGATTTAAAACGTTATTTAAAACGTACGAACTTACCTCGACAATAAAATATAGAAACGGAGTCGATTAATCCGAAGCTTTCTCTTTGCCTCGATATAAAGCCGTACGAGGTCTATCTTGATCTAAATGAATAAATTCAATAAATTTAATAGTCATTCTATTCAAGTCAATCCAAATTCATATTTTTGAAAATTACTCTTTTGCCCCTAATGTTTTGATTTCTTTATAATTTAGTCCTTAAGCTTGTAAAATGAAATTCATGCAATTTCATTCTTACCCAAGCCTAGCCAAATTTCATATAAGCTCATAGCAGCCCACACATTTCATTATTTCACAAATTACACCATGAATATTTCTCATTTTTCAATTTAATCCCTAATTGACAATTTTATCAAAAATCACTTAACAAAAGTTGTTTATCTAACAACAAAGATTGATTTTCTTCCATCAAACATCACAAACAACATGTATAAATTCATGGAAAAGCCCTAATATTTTGATAGTTTTACAAATTAGTCCCAGGACTAGCTAGATTAAACTACAACGATCCTTAAAACATAAAAATCACCAAAAACTAACCTCAAAATTGACCTCATGCAAGACCTTTAATTGTCGAACCTTTAAGGTGTTTAAAATGGGGTTTTTCTTTTTTTTTTTTATTTTCGATGAAGAGTATTTTAGAAAGATGATACCTTAATTACATTATTTTTGTTTTACTTAATTTATTTATTAAATTATTTAATTAACCTTGTAGTATAACCATTAAATCACCTAATAAAGTGTCCATAAAAGTTGACTCATGATTTTAATGGTTTATTTACAACATAAACCCTCCAACCATTTAATATCATAACTATTTCATCCCTTTAGCTTATAGAACTCAAGTTTTGCACCATTTGTAAATTAGTCCTTTTTATCGAATTAAGCTTACAAACGGTAAAATTTCTTAACGAATTTTTTATGCGATACTACTAACTTATTGTAGACAATAAAATAATAATAAAATAATTATTCAAAAATTGAATTTGTAGTCCCAAACCACTGTTTCGATTTCACTAAAAATAAGCTATTACAACTCTCCCCCTAAAGGAATTTTTGTCCCCAAAAATCTTACTAGAAAAGAGGTTTGGATATTGTTTTCTCATAGCTTCTTCCGGTCCCATGAAGCCTCCTCTATCCCGTGTCATTGCCAGAGAACTTTCACTATAGTTATGTTTTTATTTCTTAATTCTTTAACCTCTCGATCTATGATTCTAATAGGTTCTTCGCTATATGACATATCAGGCTGAATCTCTACATCCGCTGGTGAGATAACATGTGAAGGGTCTGACCAATACCGTCGTAACATTGATACGTGAAACATATTATGAATATTTTCTAACTCCGACAGGAAAGCTAAACGATACACTACTAACTCGGTTCTTTTAATACTCTCATACGACTCGAGAAATCGCGAATTTCACTTTCCTTTATGACTGAAACACAGAACTTTTTTCTACGGCAATACTTTCAGGAACACTTTATCGTCGACTTGAAATTCAATATCTTTACGTTTTAAATCCGCATATGATTTTTGTCGATCTGAAGCTGCTTTCAAACTATCTCGGTTCACTTTCACTTTTTCTTCAGTTTCTCTAATCAAATCAACCCCATGAACCTTTTTCTCACTGAGCTTAGTCCAATACAATAGACTACCAGGATGAAAAAACAAGCTACCACTATGAGCTTCATGCAAAATCTTCCGAACGAGCTTTGAATTCTTCAGTATGCAAATTATGCCTCTAAAAAGTAAACAATCATCGGATCCAATCTAAAAATCTGAATCAGGAGTCAACTCATTTTGATTCCTTTTAGATAAAATCACATCATCGCATTTCTGAGCCTCACAAATCTATTGTATAAACATCGTTCTAGCTTTCAACTCAACTAGGATCAAACCATCATCAGACAATGTCAATCGCGTATTCAACGCTAGCAAAGCAAATAGAGACTTTTTACACAAAGCATCAACAAGTACATTCGCTTTACCCGGATGATAATCAAAGATCAAGTCGTAGTCTTTCAATAGCTCGAGCCATCCACACTGTCTCAAATTCAAATCTTTTTGCGACATTAAATACTTCAAGCTTTTATGATCTGTAAAGATGTAACACTGTTCACCGTATAAATGGTGTCGCCAAATATTCAATACAAACACAATAGCTGCAAGTTCTAAATCATGCGTCGGATAATTCTTTCGGTGCGACTTTAACTGTCTGGAAGCATAAACTATTACTTTACCTTCCTGCATCAAAACACAGCCTAAACCATTCAAAGAAGCATCACTGAAAATCATGAATTCTTTACTCGACTCAGGTTGAACTAGCACTGGTGCCTCGGTCAACAATGCTTTCAACTGATTGAAACTTTGCTGACATTTCTCAAACCACTCAAATTTCACATCTTTCTGCAATAATCTCGTCATTGGCTTAGTAATTATTGAAAATCCCTTAACAAACCTTCTATAATACTCGGCTAGTCCCAGAAAGCTTTTAATCTCGGATCCATTTTTTGAATCAATTCTGATGCCCTCGACTGACAGAACATGTCCCAAAAATGCGACTTCTTGAAGCCAAAATTCACACTTAGTAAACTTAGCGAATAATTGTTTTTCACACAAATTTTGAAAAACAATTCTCAAATGTTCGGCATGCTCGGTCTCATCTCATGAATAAATCAAGATATCATCAATAAATACCACAACAAACCGGATTAAATACGGTCTGAAAATTCTGTTCATCAAAACCATAAATACTATAGGTGCATTAGTTAAACGAAATGACATTACAAGAAATTCATAGTGTCGATACCTAGTCTGGAACACAGTTTTTGGCACATCAGAATTTTTCCCAACTGAGAATAACCAGAACAAAGATCAATCTTCAAATATACTGTTGCACCTTTCAACTGATCAAACAGATCATCAATACGCGGCAATGGGTATTTATTCTTGATCGTAACTTTGTTGAGCTGGGGATAATCGATGCATCATCTCATAGATCCATCCTTTTTCTTAACGAACAAAACAGGTGCACCCCAAGGTGAAAAACTAGGTCGAGAAAAACCCTTATCTGTTTAACTCTTACAACTGTGTTTTCCACTCTTTCAATTTAGTGGGAGCCATTCTGTAAAGAGCTATCGATATCGATGATGTTCCCAGTACTAATTCAATTGAAAACTCAACCTCTCTGATCAGCAGCAACCCGGGTAACTCTTCTAGAAACACATCTAGATACTCACAAACCACTGGAACCAATTCTAGAATTAACTTAGAAACTCTAGAATGAAAAATATATGCAAGATACGCATCACAACCTTTTTTTCACATATCTATATGCTGACATAGCTTAAATAACATTAAGCATACCACTCAAACTATCTGACTCAATCTGAAGCTTTTCACTGTTTTAACACTTTAACACAATAAGCTTTCGTCTACAGTTCACAATAGCATCATGTAGAGTCAACCAATCCATGCCCAAAATCACATCAAACTCATCAAATGGTAGTAGCATCAAATCGGTCTAAAAATTACAACCCCAAATCATCAATGAACAGTTTTTACAAACCTTATCAACTAACACATATTGACCTAGGGGTCCGATACTTTAACCACGAATTCAGTGGACTCAATAGGTAAATTCTTACTCGACACTAAATTCATGCATACATACAAATGGGTTGATCCCGGATCAATCAAAGCAGTAACATCAGTATCAAAGATAGAAAATGTACCAGTAATAACATCTGGCCCTGAAGCTTCCTCTCATGCTCGAATTGTGTAAGCTCTGGCTAGTGCTCGTACCTTAGATCTCATAGCAGAGTCTGTTGTTCCAGTACGACTATTATTTGCATTTCCATGATTACGAGGTGCTCTACCTCTCGCGGCAGTATTTCTAGGTCGAACATTTTGAACTTTTTCTTTCCCAGGTACCTCCGGGCACTCTAAAATAAAATGCTTATATGAAACACATTTGAAACACGCACCGTCTTTCGCCCTGTACTCACCAAAATGTCGACATCCACACCATTGTCAATTAGGCTTATTGTCTTTAACACTACTTATGCTCGTTACAGACATAGCTTGCGCCTTTGAACCCGCATGTTGTTTACCTTAGTCTCTACTAGAATATCCTACTGAAGCAATCAAATAGTCATAATGTTCTCTCGATTTCTTCAATGACGATTGATATGAATTTCCTAATGATCTCTTTCTTGAATCTTTAACTTCATAATCATATTTTCTCTTCTCTTTGCAAAACTCCTCGGCCTTATGAGCTCGATCAACTAACACAACAAATTCTTTCAGTTCAAGTATCTGGACTAGAAGTTTTATATCTTAATTTAATCATTCCTCAAACCGTTTACACATAGAAACCTCAATTGGAAAACATTCTTGGGCATATTTGCTCAATCTAAAAAATTTCCTTTCGTATTCAGACACTGACATACAACCATATTTAAGCTCAAGGAATTCTTTACATTTCTGATCAAGAAATCTCTAACTTATGTATTTCTTTCAAAATTTAGTTTCAAAGAATTCCTAGTCGATACACTCTCTCGGTACAACTGAAACCAAAGTATTCCCCCACTAATATGCTGAGTCCTTTAGTAGAGATACGACACATTTTACACACTCTGCAGGTGTACAAGATAACTCGTCAAAAACTCTGATAGTATTTTCTAAATAGAATTTAGCTTTTTCCAGATCATCATCAACTGTAGCTCTAAATTCTTCAGCCCCATATTTGTAAGTTTTGTCGACTGGCGGTTTATTAACTCGCATTGGTTCCAAACCTTGAGGAACGACAGGGATCGGTCGAGGAATAGGTGGGTATGGAGGTCGTTGAGCCACCGGGTTCGTCCGTAGGAACTTGGTAAACCACTCACTCATCATTTGGAAGAAAGCTTCCTTAGCTTCTCCTCCTTGGCCCTCAAATATAGCCCTTGTACCACCTGATGCTGCTCCATGAATGGAGTCTTGCATTTTACTTGTTACTTCATCGAAGTCGGCTCTGTTGGATGATATTACTATATGAAAACATGTTTTAAAACAAGTCAGGAATTATCATACTATCACAAGTTATATAATGACATGTATTTCTAGACTCACACAAGCTACGCTCAATCCGAGAATCGACTAAATTGTAGCTCTGATACCAATAAATGTAACACTCTTATCCCGTATCTGTCGCTAAAATAGTGTTACGGAGTATTACCAAAAGATTCAAAACTTAAAACATTCATTTCTAAATATTTCATAAATCATATTATAATTCATTCAAATACATGCATATTGTCCCTTATACAAGACCTCAAGGCCCAAAAAAACACTGTAAAAATGAATTGGGACTAAATTGAAAATGTATAGAATTTTTGGGAAATTATTAGAATTTTATAAACTGCAGGGATCACAGACCATGTGGACATTCGAAGTAGGGATACACGGTCGTGTCCCAGCCCGTGTAACTCTCTAACTTGGGTCACACGGCCAAGCCACACACCCATGTGCAAGGCCGTCTAACTTTTGAAACGGCCTCACACACCTATGTGCCAGACCGTGAACTAGGTCGTGTAGCAGCCTGACTTGCTACCCTTTGAAACCTACATGGGACACACGGTCATATTGTAAGGCCATGTGTTACACACAACTGAGACATACGCCCGTGTGAACAAGAAATAATTCACTTTCAAGCCACTTTCTTCACCCAAATTGTGCACACAGATACAACCCATTTGTATCCAATTCAAGCATTCAAAATGTACCTAAAATATACATAATCAAGCTAGCACAATATGGTACCTATTCATACAACCAATATGCCAAAAGGCACCTCAATTTTCATGACATTACATATACTCAAGAACAAGCATAACTTAGCCATTTAACAACTCAATAATTGCAACCAATTTCCATACCAAATTCTACCAAAATGACCATACCAAAATCACATTCAAATATACCAAAATGGTCACTAAAACATACATCAACTTAACCATTCCAACATCAAGCAAAAAAAGCACCAAAATGCTAAATTATCAACCATCATAAAACCACATATATACAAGCCAACATGACAACTAATTCATTAAATAAAATGCCACTTTTACAAGCCAAACATAATGGTTATTTCACCAAGCACAAAACACCTATACATGCCATTATAACCATGACTTAAAGACATCAAAATCTACCGATATAGCCAATGAATAGTATGATAGGTCTCTGACTAACTTGCAACCCAAACGAGCTTCTGATTAATTACAAAACATAGAAAATTGAACACAAGGTAAGCATATAATGCTTAGTAAGTTTGTAGTTCATAAACGATGCTTACCAATACAATGCATAAGCTTAAAATAAATATGAATCATTCCAACACAAGCTTGTCACAAGCCTAAGCATCACCAAAAACCCAAATTAGTCCTTGATCACATAAATTCAATATCAACACATGATAAAATAACTTTCCCCAAATCATGAATATACATGCTTCCTACCTTCCATAGTAACCAATAACTCGCATAAAAAAATCTTACCAGAGCTCACATGAAGTGGAATCACGATGGCCATCACCATCCCTATTCATAAACAATAGCTGAAGCTATCCCTTTTCGTAGTTGATGGTTATCACCATCCCTTTTCGTAGTTGATGGTCGTCACCATCCCTTTTCATAATCGATAGCCGAAGCTATGCCTTTTCATAAGTCATCGTTACGTCGTTGGATTTTTCTTGTCGAGACATAATTTGATATTATAAAATGATAGCATTTAAAAACATGATTTAAAATGCTATTTAAAACATGCGAACTTACCTCGATGATTAAATGTAGAAACGAAGTCGATTAATCTGAAGCTTTATTTTTTGCCTCGATCTAAAGCCGTACGAGGTCATCTTGTTCTAAATGAATAAATTCAATCAATTTAATAGTCATTCTATTCAATTCAATCCAAATTCATATTTTTGAAAAATTATTTTTTTACCCCTAATGTTTTGATTTCTTTACAATTTAGTCCTTAAGCTTGTAAAATGAAATTCATGCAAGTTCATCCTTACCCAAGCCTAACCAAATTTTATATAAGCTCATAGCAGCCCACATATTTCATTATTTCACAAATTACACCATGAATATTTCTCAATTTTAAATTTTATCCCTAATGGACAATTTTATCAAAAATTACTTAACAAAAGTTGTTTATCTAACAACAAAGATTCATTTTCTTCCACCAAACATCACAAAAAAACATGTATACATTCATGGAAAAGCCCTAATATTTTGAAAATTTTATAGATTAGTCCCTAGGCTAGCTGGATTAAGCTACAACGATCCCGAAAACATAAAAAACATCAAAAATTAAGCTCAAAATTGACCACATGCAAAAAATTTGATTGTCAAAACTTTAAGGTGTTTAAAATGGGGTTTTTCTTCTTTATTTTCATTGAAGAGTAGTTAAGAAATATGATACCTTGACTTCTTGCACTTCTCATATTTGATTAATGAAGTCCCAAGAGTATCGTGACTGAGCTCTCCTAACAATATACCATTACAAAAACAACTATTCAATCCTTGTCCAATGACCTTGTCATAAGTGTGTTACCCTCATAGTATATCCTTGATCTCTTTGAGATAATATTCGTTCGCTCAATATGATCCTACTTTGTCTCATGGTAATCATTTCGTCGTCCTTCATGAAAAGTCAATCACTATCAAATAGTAATCAAGTCATTCATCACAAAGATGACTGTCCCGTGGCCACATTTACTTTTCATCAGCTATATAATGTCATTAAGAGGATATCATTTACCCATATCTTGGGCTATGAATTCCATTATTGTGAATGACACTACATACTGTAGAAGTTATACACCCAATGCACTAGTTTTGTGCTCCTTATCTATTCAAATCTAGGCTTTTGTTTATATCAATGTGTACGAGGCACATATATATAGTCTATCATCCACTCAAGATTTATGTATGCCACACTATGAATGTTGCAAGTGAATAAATCCATAAATAGATTCAAGATCTGTTCTACTTGGGTCCTGTTCCATGTATTTTTAGTTCAATCAGTCACAAATATGTCTTTATCTTCTGAGAGCCATCTGCTCTGATGCCCAAGACAACATATTAGTCTTTCAATCGGTTTCCTCATTTTCGATTACATTAAAGACATGTTTAGGTTCGTCTACTAATACAAGTTTTCTTTTCGTATTTCGATCCGACCATGTAATATCGATTAGTATTAGTTAAACATTAGATAACCTATTAGCAACATTTGCTTCCATTTTGCTTTGCGTGCAAAAACCATGTGAGGACAATTTACAGAGTATTAATGTAATTCATGAATAATTTAATTAACCAATCTATTCGAAAAAATTATAAGCGTACTTAAACAAAAATACTACACTTAGGTCGCCAGATCCAACAATAGGGTCGTGTAACAAACTAGGACCGTGTGCAAACCAAGTGACTACATGTATAAAAATTCACACTAGCATGTAGCAAACCCGTGTGTCATTAAAAAATCATGTGAACTATACAATAACTTACCTCATTGGTCACACAGCCGTGTCACTAGCTCGTGTGAAGACACATGGTCATGTGCCAAACCATGTGCAACTAAATGTGCCTTTAGATTAAGACACCTATTTCAATCATTTCAACACTTGTACCAATGCTAATCACCAATATTACACCTATTCATAACATGTTAAAACAAACCTTATACTATTGTCCTAATCAACTAACCAACATGCCTCAACGGCACCATTTCATGACAAAGCTTTTCAAACTATTGCACACAATTTAGACACCAAAACATAGCATTAAAAGTAATTCAATTCAAAATCCCAAAATGTAGCATTCAAACTTCTCAATACTTACAACGTCAAAACACATTTATCTACCAAAACATTACCACTTTAAGGAATCAAAATAGATTATTTAGATCCTACCCAAAGTACTACTTAATACATACATTTACATGATTTAACTAGCCCAAGTTCTTAACAAAGGAACCAACTCAAAAGCATCAAGTCCCATACATGTATATCTATCCATTTAAACCTATTTACCACTTATAACCAATCCAAAACGATCAAAAGTCTACCGAGTAATTAGATGGATAGTGTGAGCTCCGGCGAGTTCCAACCAATTGCACAGTTTCTAACAATCTACAAGGAAGAAAATAGAACAAAGGTAAGCATACTTAATGCTCAGAAAGTTCGTACAAAAACCAATGTAAGTTACCCAACATTAACACAACTCAAGAATTGAATACAATATATATGTAAATACTATACATGATAGTTCTTGATACCCTATGCAAATCCATCATCCAACAAGGTTAGTTCTTTCACAATTTAAACATTAAACATAATTCATGTCTTCAAATCATATACATACCAACCATGCCAAATTCGTGTAACAACATTCATTTCATAATTAAACCATTCTACCATTTCCATTCCATAAACCATGTTTTCGCTCAAAGAACTATAGTGAAATAACCACAGATACTCGGGATAGAGTTGCTCACACGAGCTATGAATATAAATGCTCACACGAGTTATGAATATAGGCCTGCTCACACGAGCTGTGGGTCGGGATGGTAATTGTACTCGATGCTGCTCACATGAGCTGTGAAGGATCCGTAACACATGTTGGACCTTAGCCATCAGTAAAACATCCAATACTAGCACTTGGTACCTTATACACCCTAATGTCATGTCATTTGTATTGTAACACCCCGAACCCGAGACCGTCACCGGAGTCGAACACGAGGTGTTAACAGACTTTTAAAAAAAATTTCCCAGACACTGCCAATCTGCGTACTAGTCGCTTTAAAAATCATATCTTGAGTTCAGAAACTCGGAATCCAGTTATGTAAATTTTCCCTGAAACTAGACTCATATGCCCATCTACATATTTTTTTCTAGAATTTTTGGTTTTGCCAATTAGAACAGTTTATTAGTCAAAGTCTCCCATGTTACAGGGATCGACTACACTGACCTTTTCGCATTACGACTTGGATATCTCCCTGTACAGGGATTCAATACTGATAACGTTTGTTTCTATAGAAACTAGACTCAGAGAGGAATCTATACATATATGGCTTGACTCCTAATTGTCTCTGGTTAATTTATAATGAATTTCCAAAGTCGGAACAGGAAATCCAGAAACCGTTCTGGCCCTGTTTCGCGAGAACCTGAATATCTCTTAACATACTGTCCGTCTGATTGTTTCGTTACTTTCCTATGAAAATAGATTCATCAAGGTTCGTTTACATAATTTATATACTATTTAATTCCATTCCTACTATTTTTACTGATTTTCCAAATCTATATCACTGCTGCTGTCAGCATCTGCCTTTAAGGTAGACTTTACCTATTTCATAGTTTCCATGATTCAACTAGCCCTTTTTGCATAAATAGCACAATTTATGATAGTGATTAACCATTCCCATGGCCAATCCTTGTCAAGCATATCCACACCAAATGATTATAACATTATACTCAAACATATATAAGCCATTTTCGCATGGCTATCCAAAATTATACAAGTCCAAAGGGTCCATGACCCACAACAAACGGGTAGTCGTATACATGCCATTTCGAAGTTCAACCAAAATTGTACCAAAAAGGGGGGGGCTTTGATAGTGTGGGCGACTTCGACTTCAAAATCCCGAGTCCGATAGCTGGAGAACCAAAATCTATAAAACAGAGGATCAAAGAAACGGAGTAAGCAATTTATGCTTAGTAAGTTTTGAGCAAGGAATTCCAGCACAACAAAAGTATAGCATTCATGTAGCTAAACGGATAATTTCATATGCACAATTTTTCAATATCATACTTGCTTCACATTACCAACCCTTATGTACATACACAAAAGATCAACTTAGCCAAAGGCCGGTAGCTCGTTTATCAACTGAGCGAATACTTATTTGTAAGGGCTCAACTAAATTCAAGCACATACGAAACATACCTCAATGTTGGGATGTTTCTAGAGTATTTACTGAAATTTTTACAGCAAGATCATTCATTCCCAAATCACGTACCTTCGGAATTTAACCGGATATAGCTACTCGTTCAAATGCCTTCGGGACATAGCCCGGTTATAGTAACTCGCACAATTGCCTTCGGGACTTAACCCGGATTTAGTAACTCGCACAAATGCCTTCGGGCTTAGCCCGGAATTAGTATCTCGCACAAATGCCTTCGGATCTTAGTCCGGATATGGTCACTTAGCACAAAGCCTTCGGGACTTAGCCCGGACATCATTCAAATAACCATGCACATTTAACAATAAATCATGGCACATTCGTATTTCATTTTCGTTAGCAAAACTCGAACACAAGACACTTATCATTCTTGCAATTTCGGCTCAATAGCCACACAAAGAGCATGATTTTAATTTGCTTAAAACATGATCTAATCAAATCATAATTTAAGCTCTTTTACTCAAGAACTTACCTCGGGTGTTGTCGAACGATTCCGATAGCTATTCGACCACTTTTTCATTCCCTTTATCGGATTTAGTTCCCCTTTGCTCTTGAGCTTAATTAAACAAATAAATTGATTTAATCATTTGAGCATCGAAAAGAGGAACACAAGGCACTTAGCCCATATTTATACATTAGACATTAAAGTCACATATGTACGGAATCATGAATCAAACTCAACATTTTAGCTAATTTTTCCCCATTGGCCGAATTTTCTAAGCCAAGACAAAAGCATCAATATGCTTGCCTCTAACCGAATACATGCAACACCAATCTCCTTCCTATGGCCGAATATGCATGTCTATGTTGGGGCCAATTTCAACACTTAATACATTCTACAAGTATGGTCACTTGTATTGACTAAACACCCTTTTGTTTCAAGTTCAAAACTTGGCTAATACACACATATATAGACTAGTAAAGCATCCTCTCCCTTTCCATCAATTTAACACATGCATTACTCATTAATATACAAAAATTATATTCGGCCTTAGCACACAGCTTGCTAGCCGATTCTTCTCCATCTAGCAACCAATGCACATATGTGCTCACTCAAAAATGCTAAAAAGAAGATTCAAGAATCATCAATCCACCATCACATGCATCATTAACAAGCTTCATATTTAGCATGCAATGGCATTAACACAAAATCTACCTAGGCCGAATATCATCCCCATGACATAGCAAAGATTTGAACCATGGGCTAATTAGAACTCAAGCTAGCAACTAAAAACATGCATGAATCTCATGGCACAACCTCAAACATACCTTGATCTAGATACAAGTATGGCCAAACCTCCTCCTAATCCTCTTCCAAACCAAACATGAAGCAAGAACTCCTTCCTCCTTCCTTTGAATTTTCGGCCAAATGAAGATGAAAAAGGATGAACAAAATTTTCTCTTTTCTTTTCTTTAACTCACGGCAATGGGGGGGGAAACAACCACACATTTTTTTTTCATCATATTCCCTTTCATTATTTTATGCCCATGCTCCTTATTTTATTTTTTTCCACCCATGATGCACCAACACAACATGTCTATGACATGTCTTGCCCATCACACTTGGTCTACCATGCTTGTCATGGCCGGCCACACTAATTAGGGGGGGAATTTGACATGCAAGTCCCCCCTTTTTATTTCATGTACTATACTAATAGGTCCTTATGCTTCGACCTATCACATTTCAAAAATGTCGCACATAAGTCCTATTGACTAAATTCACATGCAATCGACTAAATCGAAGCTTGAAATTTTCACACATTCATAATTACATATTCTAGACAATAAATATCACATTCAAACATTTTGGTGACTCGGTTTAGCGGTCCCGAAACCACTTCCCCACTAGGGTCAATTTTGGGCTGTCACAACTCTCCCCCACTTAAGAAATTTTCGTCCCCGAAAATCTTACCGGTAAATAGGTTTGGGTATCGTTCTTTCATCGAGCTCTCGGTTTCCCAAGTAGCTTCCTCGATCCCGTGTTTGAGCCATAACACCTTAACTAACGGAACCCTTTTGTTTCGCAACTCTTTCACTTCACGAGCTAGGATACGAATCGGTTCTTCTTCATAACTCAAGTCAGATTGAATTTCAACTTCTGAGGGATTAATCACATGTGACGGATCGGATCTATAACGTCGAAGCATCGAAACATGAAAGACATCGTGAATCTTTTCAAGTTCAAGGGGCAAAATCAATCTATACGCAATCGGACCAACTCGTTCAGAAATTTCGTACGGCCTAATGAATCTCGGGCTCAACTTGCCCTTACGGCCAAATCTGAGTACCTTCTTCCAAGGCGAAACTTTAAGAAACACTTTATCTCCCACCTGATATTCAATGTCCTTTCGTTTCAAATCCGCATACGATTTTTGACGATCTGTGGCTGCTTTCAGACTTTCACGGATTACCTTTACTTTCTGTTCGGCATCTTTAATCAAATCAACTCCGAAAATTTTACTTTCACCAAGCTCGGTCCAAAACAATGGTGTACGGCATTTACGACCGTACAAAGCCTCGTAAGGTGCCATCTTAATACTTGATTGAAAACTATTGTTGTAAGCGAATTCAATCAAAGGTAAATACCGTTCCCATGAACTACTGAACTCGAGGATGCAACATCTCAACATATCCTCAAGTATCTGAATTATCCGCTCAGATTGACCATCGGTTTGGGGATGAAAAGCAGTGCTAAAATGCAGCTTGGTACCCAAAGCTTCTTGCAATTTCCTCCAAAATCGCGAGGTGAATCTCGGATCTCTATCCGACACAATAGAAATAGGTACCCCGTGTAATCTCACAATCTGAGAAACATACAATTCCGCTAGTTTATCCAATGAAAAATCCGTACGCACGGGGATAAAGTGAGTCGACTTAGTCAGTCTATCAACAACAACCCAAATCGCATCCTTCTTACTTGCTGACAATGGCAGTCTGGACACAAAGTCCATTGTGACTCGATCCCATTTCCACTCGGGTATCATGATCGGCTGAAGTAATCCTGAAGGCACTTGATGTTCCGCTTTCACTTCTTGACATATTAAACATCTCGAAACAAAGTCGGAGATGTCTCGTTTCATACCATGCCACCAAAACCAACGTTTCAAATCGTTGTACATTTTCGTACTCCCCGGGTGAATTGATATTCGGCTACAATGGGCTTCGTTCAGAATCATCGAAATGAGTTCTGAATTCCTTGGAACACACAAACAACTTCTGAACCTCAAACAATCATCATCATCAATTTGAAACTCCGATTCCTTGTTCGGAGCACACTCAGCCCGTTTTGCAACCAATTCATCATCAACTTTCTGGGCTTCACGAATTTGATGAATCAATAATGGTTTGGCTTTTAATTCAGCTACTAACACATTGTCGGGTAGAACAGACAAGTGCACATTCATCGCTCGTAAAGCAAACAATGATTTCCGGCTTAAGGCGTCTGCAACCACATTAGCCTTTCCCGGGTGGTAATCAATGACAAGCTCGTAATCTTTCAACAACTCAAGCCAACGTCTTTGTCGCAGATTTAAGTCTCTTTGAGTCATCAAATATTTGAGACTTTTGTGATCCGAAAATACACGGCACTTTTCACCAAATAAGTAATGTCGCCATATTTTTAAAGCAAATACGATGGCAGCTAGTTCAAGATCATGGGTCGGATAATTTTTCTCATGTGGCTTTAATTGTCTCGACGCATAGGCCACCACTAGACCTTCTTGCATCAATACGCAACCCAACTCAAGTAGGGATGCGTCACTATAAATGACAAACTCTTTGCCTGATTCGGGTTGCACTAAAATTGGAGCTTCAGTCAAATAAGTTTTTAGTTGATCAAAACTTTTCTGACATTTCTCCGTCCATTCGAACTTAACATCCTTTTGAAGTAGCTTCGTCATTGGTGTGGCTATCATCGAGAAACCTTTGACAAATCGTCGGTAATAACCGACGAGCCCCAGGAAGCTCCGAACTTCGGTAATATTTCTTGGAGGCTTCCAATTAAGTTTGGCTAAAATTTTGCTCGGGTCAACTCGAATACCCGATGCGGATACCACATGACCCAAGAAGCTAACCTCTCTTAACCAGAACTCACACTTACTGAACTTAGCATATAACTGCTTATCCCGCAAAATTTGCAACACTAGTCTCAGGTGCTCAGCATGTTCGGTCTCATCTCTTGAATAGACCAAGATGTCATCAATGAACACAACTACGAACCGATCCAAATATGGTCTGAAGATCCGATTCATCAAATCCATAAATACCGCAGGGGCATTAGTGAGCCCAAACGGCATCACTAAGAATTCGTAGTGACCATATCTCGTTCTGAAGGCAGTTTTGGGTATGTCCAAATCTCGAATTCGCAACTGATAATAGCCCGATCTCAAATCTATTTTTGAGAACACTGAGGCTCCCTTCAGTTGGTCGAACAAATCATCGATACGCGGTAACGGATATTTGTTCTTTATCGTCACTTTATTCAGTTGACGATAGTCAATGCACAACCTCATGGTTCCGTCCTTCTTTTTCACGAACAATACTGGTGCACCCCAAGGTGAGAAACTTGGTCGAGCAAAACCTCTATCCGTCAATTCTTGCAACTGAGCTTTCAACTCTTTTAACTCGGTTGGTGCCATACGATACGAAGCCATCGAAATCGGCGTAGTCCCAAGTACAAGCTCAATACCAAACTCTATCTCCCGAACATGTGGTAAACCCGGTAATTCTTCAGGAAAAACATCCGGGTATTCACAAACCACCGGCACAGATTCGGGTTTCTTTTCTAATTCTTTGTCATCAAGTACATACGCAAGGTATGCTTCGCACCCTTTTCTTACATATTTCTGGGCCAACATTGAGGATATTACAGCTGGCAACCCCTTTAAGTCCGTAGACTCAACTCGGATTATCTTGTTATTTGCGCACCTCAAATCAATAGTCTTGCTTTTGCAGTTCACAACTGCATCATGCGCGGTCAGCCAATCCAAACCAAGAATAACATCAAATTCATCAAATGGCAAAAGCATCAAGTCCGCCGGAAAATAGGAACCGCGAATTACTAGGGGACATTCCTTACACACTTTGTCGACAAGCACGTAATGACCCAAGGGATTTGACACCCGAATTACGAACTCAGTAGACTCAATAGGTAAAGTCTTACTGGATGCTAAGGTTTCACATATGTAAGAATGAGTAGAACCGGGGTCAATCAAAGCAATTACATTAGTATCAAAGAGAGTAAAAGTACCGGTAATAACATCAGGCGAAGAAGCATCCTCGCGGGCACGTATAGCATAAGCTCTAGCAGGCGCACGAGCCTCGGATCTGGTCGTAGCTTCTCTAGATCCTCTCTGACCACCACTAGCATTGCCCGTATTTCCAGATGGTCTACCTCGAGCAGTGGTAGCACCCGGTTTCCCACTCTGATTTACATTCTGTTTAGACAACCTCGGGCAATCTTTAATGAAGTGGTCAACTGATCCGCACTTGTAACAGGAGCGGTCAGGGAATCTACAACTCCCCGAATGCCATTTACCGCAATATCGACATTTCGTTCTGTCTCGACGTTCATTCCCAACACTGGCGACCGAAGTGCCTCGTGTACCCACAGGGGGTCGATCACGATCTCGTCTAAAAAGGCCCGAAGTGCCTCCGACCAGCCCACATCATCTCGAAATTTCTTCGATGCCTGTTGAAGAGACTTTCCCGAAGATCTTTTACGAAACTCTCCAGTTCCCACATCAACTTTTTGTTTTTCTTTTCTAAGCTCTTCGGCTTTACAAGCTCGCTCGACAAGTACTACGAACTCTCGTATTTCAAGAACGCCAACGAACATTTTTATATCTTCATTCAGCCCATCCTCGAAGCGTTTACACATGATAGCCTCGGACGAAACACATTCCCGAGCGTATTTGCTAAGTCTAACAAATTTTCGCTCGTAATCAGTAACCGACATGGAACCTTGCTTAAGCTCAAGAAATTCCTTCCATTTTTGATCAACAAATCTCTGACTGATATACTTTTTCCGAAACTCAGTTTGGAAAAACTCCCAAGTTACTTGCTCTCGGGGCACAACAGAAGTCAGAGTACTCCACCAATAGTAGGCAGAATCACGTAGCAAGGAGATAGTACACTTTAGGCATTCATCGGGTGTACAAGATTGTAACACCCCGAACCCGAGACCGACACCGGAGTCGGACACGAGATGTTAACAAACTTTGAAAAATTTCCTTCCAGACACTGCCCAGTCTGAGTACTAGTCGCTTCAAAAATCATATCTTGAGTTTCACAACTCGAAAATCAGTTTGGTGATTTTTCCCTGAAACTAGACTCATGTCCCCACCTATGTATTTTTTTCTAGAATTTTTGGTCGGGCCAATTAGTACAGTTTATTAGTCAAAGTCTCCCATGTTACAGGGGTCGACTACACTGACCTTTTCCCATTACAACTTGGATATCTCTCTGCACAGAGCTTCAATACTGATGCCGTTTGTTTCTATGGAAACTAGACTCAGAGAGGAATCCATACATATATGGTATGACCCCTAATTATCTCTGGTCAATTTATAGTGAATTTCCAAAGGCGGAATAGGGAATCCAGAAACTGTTCTGGCCCTGTTCCACAAGAACCCGAATATCTCTTACTGTACTGTCCATATGATTGTTTCGTTACTTTCCTATGAAAGTAGATTCTTCAAGGTTTGTTTACATAATTTATTCACTATTTAATTCCATTCCTATTATTTTTAGTGATTTTCCAAATCTACGTCACTGCTGCTGTCAGCATCTACCTTTAAGGTAGGCTTTACCTATTTCATGGTTCAACTAGCCCTTTTTGCATACATAGCACAATTTATGAAAGTGATTAACCATCCCCGTGGCCAATCCTTGTCAAGCATATCCACACTAAATGATTATAACATTATACTTAAACACATATAAGCCATTTTCACATGGCTATCCAAAACTTATACATCACATAAAGTACTCGAAAAACAACAATGGGTCGTCCTATACATGCCATATCAAAATTCAACCAAAAGAGTACCCATAAGAGCCTTTGATAGTGTGGGCGACTTCGACGTCAAGATCCCGAGTCCGATAGCTGGAGAACCAAAAAATCTATAAAACAGAGGAGCAATGGAACGAAGTAAGCAATTTATGCTTAGTAAGTTTTGAGCAAGAAATTCCAGCATAAACAAAGAATAACACACATTTAGCTAAATGGAATATTTCATAATACGCAATTTACCGATATCAAACTTGCTTCACAACATTCACAACCCTTATGTACATACACAATAGACTAACTTAGCCGAAGGCCGGTAGCTCGTTTATCAACTGAGCGAACATTTATTTGTAAGGGCTCGATTAAATTCAACACATACGTAACATATCCCCATATTGGGATGTTTTTCGAGTATTCGCTGGAATTTTACAGCAAGCTCATTCATTACCAAAATCACGTACCTTCGGGATTTAACCGGATATAGCTCCTCGTTCAAATGCCTTCGGGACATAGCCCGGTTTTAGTAACTCACACAATGCCTTCGGGACATAACCCGGATTTAACAACTCGCACGAATGCCTTCAGGACTTAACCCGGATTTAATAACTCGCACGAATGCCTTCGGGACTTAACCCGGATTTAACAACTCGCACGAATGCCTTCGGGACTTAACCCGGATTTAACAACTCGCACGAATGCCTTCGGGACTTAGCCCGGACAGCATTCAATTAATCATGCACATTCATATTTCATTTTCATTTGCGAAACTCAAACACAAGGCACATATCGTCCTTGCACATTCGGCTCAATAGCCACACATAGAGCATGATTTAATCACATTGTAATTTAAGCTCTCTTAGCCTTCGGGACTTAGCCCGGACAGCATTCAATTAATCATGCACATTCATATTTCATTTTCATTTGCGAAACTCAAACACAAGGCACATATCGTCCTTGCACATTCGGCTCAATAGCCACACATAGAGCATGATTTAATCACATTGTAATTTAAGCTCTCTTACTCAAGAACTTACCTCGGGTGTTGTCGAACGATTCCGCTAGCTATTCAACCACTTTTTCCTTCCCTTTATCGGATTTATTTCCCCTTTGCTCTTGAGCTTAATCAAACAAATAAATTGATTTCATCATTTAGGCATCAAAAAGATGAACACAAGGCACTTAGCCCATATTTATACATTAGACATTAAAGTCTCATACATGCAAAAATCATGCATCAACACAACATATTAGCTAATTTCTTTCCCCTTGGCCGAATATGCATGTCTATTTTTGGGGTCGATCTCAACACTTAATACACACATATACACACTAGTAAAGCATCCTCCCCCTTTTCATCGATTTAACACATGCATTGCTCATCAACATGCAAAGTTACATTCGGCCTTAGCACACATCTTGCTAGCCGATTCTTCTCCATTTAGCAACCAATGCACATATGTGCTCACAAAAAAATGCTAAAAAGGAGGTTCAAGAATCATCAAGCCATCATCACATGCATCATTAACAAGCCTCATATTTTGCATGCAATGGCATTAACACAACCTCCACCTAGGCCGAATCTTAACTCATCCTCATGCCTCATCACCACAACATCAAACACCAACCAAGAATGATGCATCCATGGTCAAGTGCCAATTCCATCACATAGCAAGATTTAGACCATGGGCCAAGTAGAACTCAAGCTAACAACTAAAACATGCATGCATCTCATGGAACATCATCAAACATACCTTAGCCTAGCTACATGCATGGCCGAATCTCTTCACCTTTCTTCTTCTTTCCTCCTTAAAATTTTTGGCCAAGGATGAACCAAAGGATGAGAAAATTTTTCTTTGTTTTTTCTTTCTAGTTTCGGCAAGCATGAAGATGAGAAAAGGATGAACAAAATTCTCTCCTTTCTCTTCTTTAGCTCACGGCAATGGGGGGGGGGACAAACAACTACACACACATTTTTTTTTTGTATTCTCCATACTCCTTTTTATTATTTTATTTGTTTTATCCCAACATTTTATGACACAAATTAACATATCTTATTTGTGCCATACTCATGCCATAATTTCCATAAAATAAATTGCACACTTGTGCATCATGCCCATCATGGCCGGCCACTACTAGTAGGGGGGAAATTTGACATGCAAGTCCCCCCCTTTGTCCACATGCACTAATAGGTCCTCACACATTGACCTATCACATTTTAGAATTTTCTCACATAAGTCCTATTAACTAAATTCACATGAAATCAACCAAATTGAAGCTTGAAATTTTCACACATTCATAATTACATATTCTAGACAATAAGTATCACATTCAAACATTTTGGTGACTCGGTTTAGCGGTCCCGAAACCACTTCCCGACTAGGGTCAACTTTGGGCTGTCACAAAGATAGCTCATCGAGTACTCGGATAGTGTTGTCCAACCAAAATTCAGCTTGTTCGGCATCGTCGCTATCCGTAGCTTTAAATTCAGTAGCCCCATGTTTTCGGATTCTGTCAACTGGGGGCTTATTTGACCTTATTTGGTCAGTTACCGGAGGTATTGTAGGTGCGGGGGTTGTATTAGTCGGGAAGGGAGGTTGTGGAACAGCCGTATTAGTTCGAATGTATTCGTTGAACCAATCATTCATCACGCTATAGAAAGCTTGTCTAGCTTCATCATTCGGGTTACTAGCATTAGGTTGAGAGTCCACCGGCGCTGTCCCTTGTGCGGGAGCAGGCGCTACACTCTCAAGATCATCAGCTACCGCTCGGTCGGGATCGGGATCCATTACTATAAATAAACACATTTGCAAATGTCAGAAATCACCACACTATCAAATAATCACATAAAATGGCATGTATAGCTAGACCCAACGCATTACGGTAGTCCTAGAATCGACTAAACCGTAGCTCTGATACCAATCAAATGTAACACCCCGAACCCGAGACCGTCACCGGAGTCGAACACGAGGTGTTAATAGACTTTTAAAAAAAATTTCCCAGACACTGCCAATCTGCATACTAGTCGCTTTAAAAATCATATCTTGAGTTCAGAAACTCGGAATCCAGTTCCGTAAATTTTCCCTGAAACTAGACTCATATGCCCATCTACATATTTTTTTCTAGAAATTTTGGTTAGGCCAATTAGTACAGTTTATTAGTCAAAGTCTCCCATGTTACAGGGATCGACTACACTGACCTTTGCGCATTACGACTTGGATATCTCCCTGTACAGGGCTTCAATACTGATACCGTTTGTTTCTATAGAAAGTAGACTCAAAGAGGAATCTATACATATATGGATTGACTCCTAATTGTCTCTGGTTAAATTATAATGAATTTCCAAAGTCGGAACAGGAAATCCAGAAACCGTTCTGGCCCTGTCTCACGAGAACCTGAATATCTCTTAACATACTGTCCGTATGATTGTTTCGTTACTTTCCTATGAAAACAGATTCATCAAGGTTCGTTTACATAATTTATTCAATATTTAATTCCATTTCTACTATTTTTAGTGATTTTCCAAATCTACATCACTGCTGCTGTCAGCATCTGCCTTTAAGGTAGACTTTACCTATTTCATAGTTTCCATGATTCAACTAGCCCTTTTTGCATAAATAGCACAATTTATGATAGTGATTAACCATTCCCATGGCCAATCCTTGTCAAGCATATCCACACCAAATGATTATAACATTATACTCAAACATATATAAGCCATTTTCGCATGGCTATCCAAAATTATACAAGTCCAAAGGGTCCATGACCCACAACAAATGGGTAGTCCTATACATGCCATTTCGAAGTTCAACTAAAATTGTACCAAAAAGGGGGGGGGCTTTGATAGTGTGGGCGACTTCGACTTCAAAATCTCGAGTCCGATAGCTGGAGAACCAAAATCTATAAAACAGAGGATCAAAGAAACGGAGTAAGCAATTTATGCTTAGTAAGTTTTGAGCAAGGAATTCCAGCACAACAAAAGTATAGCATTCATGTAGCTAAACGGATAATTTCATATGCACAATTTTTCAATATCATACTTGCTTCACATTACCAACCCTTATGTACATACACAAAAGATCAACTTAGCCAAAGGCCGGTAGCTCGTTTATCAACTGAGCGAATACTTATTTGTAAGGGCTCAACTAAATTCAAGCACATACGAAACATACCTCAATGTTGGGATGTTTCTAGAGTATTTACTGAAATTTTTATACAAGATCATTCATTCCCAAATCACGTACCTTCGGAATTTAACCGGATATAGCTACTCGTTCAAATGCCTTCGGGACATAGCCCGGTTATAGTAACTCGCACAATTGCCTTCGGGACTTAACCCGGATTTAGTAACTCGCACAAATGCCTTCGGGCTTAGCCCAGAATTAGTATCTCGCACAAATGCCTTCGGATCTTAGTCCGGATATGGTCACTTAGCACAAAGCCTTCGGGACTTAGCCCGGACATCATTCAAATAACCATGCACATTTAACAATAAATCATGGCACATTCGTATTTCATTTTCGTTAGCAAAACTCGAACACAAGACACTTATCATTCTTGCAATTTCGGCTCAATAGCCACACAAAGAGCATGATTTTAATTTGCTTAAAACATGATCTAATCAAATCATAATTTAAGCTCTTTTACTCAAGAACTTACCTCGGGTGTTGTCGAACGATTCCGATAGCTATTCGACCACTTTTTCATTCCCTTTATCGGATTTAGTTCCCCTTTGCTCTTGAGCTTAATTAAACAAATAAATTGATTTAATCATTTGAGCATCGAAAAGAGGAACACAAGGCACTTAGCCCATGTAACACCCCGAACCCAAGACCGACACCGGAGTCGAACACGAGGTGTTAACAGACTTTAAGCCCCTTATAAAAAAATTTCCCAGACACTGCCAATCTGCATTCTAGTCGCTTGAAAAATCATATCTTGAGTTTCACAACTCGGAATCCAGTTCCGTAAATTTTCCCTAAAACTAGACTCATATTCCCATCTACATATTTTTTTCTAGAATTTTTGGTTGGGCCAATTAGTACAGTTTATTAGTCAAAGTCTCCCATGTTACAGGGATCGACTACCCTGACCTTTGCGCATTACGACTTGGATATCTCCCTGTACAGGGCTTCAATACTGATGCCGTTTGTTTCTATAGAAACTAGACTCAGAGAGGAATCTATCCATATATGGTATGACTCCTAATTATCTCTGGTTAATTTATAATGAATTTCCAAAGTCGGAACAGGAAATCCAGAAACCGTTCTGGCCCTGTCTCACGAGAACCTGAATATCTCTTAACATACTGTCCGTATGATTGTTTCGTTACTTTCCTATGAAAGTATATTCATCAAGGTTTGTTTAAATAATTTATTCACTATTTAATTCCATTCCTACTATTTTTAGTGATTTTCCAAATCTACATCACTGCTGCTGTCAGCATCTGCCTTTAAGGTAGACTTTACCTATTTCATGGTTTCCATGATTCAACTAGCCCTTTTTGCATAAATAGCACAATTTATGAAAGTGATTAACCATCCCCATGGCCAATCATTGTCAAGCATATCTACACCAAATGATTATAACAATATACTCAAACACATATAAGCCATTTTCGCATGGCTATCCAAAATTTATACAAGTCCAAAGGGTCCACGACCCACAACAAACGGGTAGTCCTATACATGCCATTTCGAAGTTCAACCAAAATTGTACCAAAAGGGGGCTTTGATAGTGTGGGCGACTTTGACCTCAAGATCCCGAGTCCGATAGCTGGAGAACCAAATCTATAAAACAGAGGAGCAATGAAACGGAGTAAGCAATTTATGCTTAGTAAGTTTTGAGCAAGGAATTCCAGCACAACAAAAGTATAGCATTCATATAGCTAAATGGATAATTTCATATGCACAAATTTACGATATCGTACTTGCTTCACATTATCAACCCTTATGTACATACACAAAAGATCAACTCAGCCAAAGGCCGGTAGCTCGTTTATCCACTGAGCGAATACTTATTTGTAAGGGCTCAACTAAATTCAAGCACATACGAAACATACCTCAATGTTGGGATGTTTCGAGAGTATTAACTGGAATTTTACAGCAAGTTCATTCATTCCCAAATCACGTACCTTCGGAATTTAACCGGATATAGCTCCTCGTTCAAATGCCTTCGGGACATAGCCCGGTTATAGTAATTCGCACAAATGCCTTCGGGACTTAACCCGGATTTAGTAACTCGCACAAATGCCTTCGGGCTTAGCCCGGAATTAGTATCTCGCACAAATGCCTTCGGATCTTAGTCCGGATATTGTCACTTAGCACAAGCCTTCGGGACTTAGCCCGGACAGCATTCAAATAACCATGCACATTTAACAATAAATCATGGCCCATTCGTATTTCATTTTCGTTAGCAAAACTCAAACACAAGACATTTATCATTCTTGCAATTTCGGCTCAATAGCCACACAAAGAGCATGATTTTAATTTGCTCAAAACATGATCTAATCACATCATAATTTAAGCTCTTTTACTCAAGAACTTACCTCGGGTGTTGTCGAACGATTCCGATAGCTATTCGACCACTTTTTCCTTCCCTTTATCGGATTTAGTTCCCCTTTGCTCTTGAGCTTAATTAAACAAATAAATTGATTTAATCATTTGAGCATCGAAAAGAGGAACACAAGGCACTTAGCCCATATTTATACATTAGACATTAAAGTCACATATGTACGAAATCATGAATCAAACTCAACATTTTAGCTAATTTTTCCCCCTTGGCCGAATATGCATGTCTATTTTGGGGCCGATTTCAACACTTAATACATTCTACAAGTATGGTCACTTGTATTGACTAAACACCCTTTTGTTTCAAGTTCAAAACTTGGCTAATACACACATATACACACTAGTAAAGCATCCTCTCCCTTTCCATCAATTTAACACATGCATTGCTCATTAACATGCAAAAGTTATATTCGGCCTTAGCACACAACTTGCTAGCCGATTCTTCTCCATTTAGCAACCAATGCACATATGTGCTCACTCAAAAATGCTAAAAAGGAGGTTCAAGAATCATCAAGCCACCATCACATGCATCATTAACAAGCTTCATATTTAGCATGCAATGGCATTAACACAAACTCCACCTAGGCCGAATCTTAACTCATCCTCATGCCTCATCACCACAACATCAAACATCAACCAAGAATGATGCATCCATGGCCGAGTGTCATTTCCATCACATAGCAAGATTTAGACCATGGGCTAGGTAGAACTCAAGCTAACAACTAAAACATGCATGCATCTCATGGAACATCATCAAACATACCTTAGCCTAGCTACATGCATGGCCGAATCTCTTCACCTTTCTTCTTCTTTCCTCCTTAAAATTTTTGGCCAAGGATGAACCAAAGGATGAGAAAATTTTTTCTTTGTTTTTCTTTCTAATTTAGGCTAAATGAAGGTGAGAAAAGGATGAACAAAGATCTTCTCCTCTCTTTTCTTTAGCTCACGGCAATGGGGGGGAAAAGAATCAACTACACACTTTTTTTTTTGTGTATTCATCATACTCCTTTTCATTATTTAATTTCCATGCCTATTATTTTATTTTTTTCCACCCATGATGCACCAACAAAACATGTCTATGACATGTCTTGGCCATCAAACTTGGTCTACCATGCTTGTCATGGCCGGCCACTACTAGTAGGGGGGAATTTGACATGCTTGTCATGGCCGGCCACTACTAGTAGGGGGGAATTTGACATGCAAGTCCCCCCTTTGTCCACATGCACTAATAGGTCCTCACACATTGACCTATCACATTTTAGAATTTTCTCACATAAGCCCTATTGACTAAATTCACATGAAATCAACCAAATTGAAGCTTGAAATTTTCACACATTCATAATTACATATTCTAGACAATAAGTATCACATTCAAACATTTCGGTGACTCGGTTTAGCGGTCCCGAAACCACTTCCCGACTAGGGTCAACTTTGGGCTGTCACAACTCTCCCCCACTTAAGAAATTTTCGTCCCCGAAAATCTTACCGGTAAATAGGTTTGGGTATCGTTCTTTCATCGAGCTCTCGGTCTCCCAAGTAGCTTCCTCGATCCCGTGTTTGAGCCATAACACCTTTACTAGCGGAACTCTTTTGTTTCGCAACTCCTTCACTTCACGAGCTAGGATACGCATCGGTTCTTCTTCATAGCTCATGTCGACTTGAATTTCAACCTCTGATGGGCTAATTATATGCGATGGATCAGATCGATAGCGTCGAAGCATCGAAACATGAAAGACGTCATGAATCTTTTCAAGCTCCGGGGGCAAAATCAATCTATACGCAACCGGACCAACTCGTTCGGAGATTTCGTACGGCCCAATGAATCTTGGGCTCAACTTGCCCTTACGGCCGAACCTGAGTATCTTTTTCCAAGGTGAAACCTTAAGGAACACTTTGTCTCCCACCTGATACTCGATGTCTTTTCGTTTCAAATCTGCATACGATTTTTGACGATCTGTGGCTGCTTTCAGACTTTCACGGATTACCTTTACTTTCTGTTCGGCATCCTTAATCAAATCAACTCCGAAAATTTTACTTTCACCGAGCTCGGCCCAAAACAATGGTGTACGGCATTTACGACCGTACAAAGCCTCGTAAGGTGCCATCTTAATACTTGATTGAAAACTATTATTGTAAGCGAATTCAATCAAAGGTAAATACCGTTCCCATGAACCACTGAACTCGAGGATGCAACATCTCAACATATCCTCAAGTATCTGAATTATCCGCTCAGATTGACCATCGGTTTGGGGATGAAAAGCAGTGCTAAAATGCAGCTTGGTACCCAAAGCTTCTTGCAATTTCCTCCAAAATCGCGAGGTGAATCTCGGATCTCTATCCGACACGATAGAAATAGGTACCCCGTGTAATCTCACAATCTGAGAAACGTACAATTCAACTAGTCTATCCAATGAAAAATCCATACACACGGGGATAAAGTGAGCCGACTTAGTCAGTCTATCGACAACCCAAATCGCATCCTTCTTACTTGTTGACAATGGCAGTCCGGACACAAAGTCCATTGTGACTCGATCCCATTTCCACTCGGGTATCATGATCGGCTGAAGTAATCCTGAAGGCACTTGATGTTCCGCTTTCACTTGTTGACATATTAAACATCTCGAAACAAGGTCGGAGATGTCTCGTTTCATACCATGCCACCAAAACCAACGTTTCAAATCGTTGTACATTTTCGTACTCCCCGGGTGACTTGACATTCAGCTACAATGGGCTTCGTTCAGAATCATCGAAATGAGTTCCGAACTCCTTGGAACACACAAACGATTTCTGAACCTCAAACAATCATCATCATCAATTTGAAACTCCGATTCCTCGTTCGGAAAACACTTAGCCCGTTTTGCAACCAATTCATCATCGACTTTCTGAGCTTCACGAATTTGGTGAGTCAATAATGGTTTAGCTTTTAATTCAGCTACTAACACATTGTCTGGTAGAACAGACAAATGCACGTTCATCGCTCGTAAAGCAAACAATGACTTCCGGCTTAAGGCGTCCGCAACCACGTTAGCCTTTCCCGGGTGGTAATCAATGACAAGCTCGTAATCTTTCAACAACTCAAGCCAACGTCTTTGTCGCAGATTCAAGTCTCATTGAGTCATCAAATATTTGAGACTTTTGTGATCCGAAAATACATGGCACTTCTCACCAAACAGATAATGTCGCCATATTTTTAAAGCAAACACGATGGCAGCTAGTTCGAGATCATGGGTCGGATAATTCCTCTCGTGTGGCTTCAATTGTCTCGACGCATAGGCCACGACTCGACCTTCTTGCATCAATACGCAACCCAACCCAAGTAGGGATGCGTCACTATAAATGAAAAACTCTTTACCTGATTCGGGTTGCACCAAAATTGGAGCTTCAGTCAAATGAGTTTTCAGTTGGTCGAAACTTTTCTGACATTTCTCCGTCCACTCGAACTTAACATCCTTTTGAAGTAACTTCGTTATTGGTGTGGCTATCATCGAGAAACCTTTCACAAATCGTCGGTAATAACCGGCGAGCCCCAAAAAGCTCCGAACTTCAGTAATATTTCTCGGAGGTTTCCAGTCAAGTATGGCTGAAATTTTGTTCGGGTCAACTCGAATACCCGACGCGGATACCACATGACCCAAGAAGCTAACCTCTCTTAACCAGAACTCACACTTACTGAACTTAGCATATAACTGCTTATCCCGCAAAATTTACAGCACTAGCCTCAGATGCTCAGCATGTTCGGTCTCATCTCTTGAATAGACCAAAATGTCATCAATGAACACAACTACGAACCGATCCAAATACGGTCTGAAGATCCGATTCATCAAATCCATAAATACTGCAGGGGCATTAGTGAGCCCAAACGGCATCACTAAGAATTCGTAGTGACCATATCTCGTTCTGAAGGCAGTTTTCAGAATATCTGAATCTCGAATTCGCAACTGATAATAGCCCGATCTCAAATCTATTTTTGAGAACACTGAGGCTCCCTTCAGTTGGTCGAACAAATCATCGATGCGCGGCAACGGATATTTGTTCTTTATCGTCACTTTATTCAGCTGACGATAGTCAATGCACAACCTCATGGTTCCGTCCTTCTTTTTCACGAACAATACTGGTGCACCCCAAGGTGAGAAACTTGGTCGAGCGAAACCTCTATCCGTCAGTTCTTGCAACTGAGCTTTCAACTCCTTTAACTCGGTTGGTGCCATACGATACGGAGCTATCGAAATCGGCGTAGTCCCAGGTACAAGCTCAATACCAAACTCTACCTCCCGAACAGGTGGTAAACCCGGTAATCCTTCAGGAAAAACATCCGGGTATTCATAAACCACCGGCACAGATTCGGGTTTCTTGTCTAATTCTTTGTCATCCAGTACATACGCAAGGTATGCTTCGCACCCTTTTCTTACATATTTCTGGGCCAACATTGCTGATATTACAGCTGGCATCCCCTCCAAGTCCGTAGACTCAACTCGGATTACTTCGTTATTTGCGCACCTCAAATCAATAGTCTTGCTTTTGCAATTCACAACCGCATCATGCGCGGTCAACCAATCCAAACCAAGAATAACATCAAATTCATCAAACGGCAAAAGCATCAAGTCCACCGGAAAACAGGAACCTCGAATTTCTAGGGGACATTTCTTACACACTTTGTCGACAAGCACGTAACGACCCAAGGGATTTGACACCCGAATTATGAACTCAGTAGACTCAATAGGTAAAGTCTTACTGGATGCTAAGGTTTCACATATGTAAGAATGAGTAGAATCAGGGTCAATTAAAGCAATTACATTAGTATCCAAGAGAGTAAAAGTACCGGTAATAACATCAGGCGAAGAAGCATCCTCGCGGGCACGTATAGCATAAGCTCTAGCAGGCGCACGAGCCTCAGATCTGGTCGTAGCATCTCTAGATCCTCTCTGACCACCACCAGCATTGCCCGTATTTCCAGATGGTCTACCTCGAGCTGTGGTAGCACTCGATTTCCCACTCTGATTTACATTCTGTTCAGACAACCTCGGGCAATCTTTAATGAAGTGGTCAACCGATCCGCACTTGTAACAGGAGCGGTCAGGGAATCTACAACTCCCCGAATGCCATTTACCGCAATATCGACATTTCGTTCTGTCTCGACGTTCATTCCCAACACTGGCGACCGAAGTGCCTCGTGTACCCACAGGGGGTCGATCACGATCTCGTCTAAAAAGGCCCGAAGTGCCTCTCGACCAGCCCACATCATCTCAAAATTTCTTCGATGCCTGTTGAAGAGACTTTCCCGAAGATCTTTTACGAAACTCTCCAGTTCCCTCATCAACTTTTTGTTTTTCTTTTCTAAGCTCTTCGGCTTTACAAGCTCGCTCGACAAGTACTACGAACTCTCGTATTTCAAGAACGCCAACGAACATTTTTATATCTTCATTCAGCCCATCCTCGAAGCGTTTACACATAATAGCTTCGGACGAAACACATTCCCGAGCGTATTTGCTAAGTCTAACAAATTTTCGCTCGTAATCAGTAACCGACATGGAGCCTTGCTTAAGCTCAAGAAATTCCTTCCGTTTTTGATCAACAAATCTCTGACTGATATACTTTTTCCGAAACTCAGTTTGGAAAAACTCCCAAGTTACTTGCTCTCGGGGCACAACAGAAGTCAGAGTACTCCACCAATAGTAGGCAGAATCACGTAGCAAGGAGATAGCACACTTTAGGCATTCATCGGGTGTACAAGATAGCTCATCGAGTACCCGGATAGTGTTGTCCAGCCAAAATTCAGCTTGCTCGGCATCATCGCTATCCATAGCCTTAAATTCAGTAGCCCCATGTTTTCGGATTCTGTCAACTGGGGGCTTATTTGACCTTATTTGGTCAGTTACCGGAGGTATTGTAGGTGCGGGGGTGGTATTAGTCGGGAATGGAGGTTGTGGAACAGCCGTATTAGTTCGAATGTATTGGTTGAACCAATCATTCATCACGCTATAGAATGCTTGTCTAGCTTCCTCATTCGGGTTACTAGCATTAGGTTGAGAGTCCGCCGGCGCTGTCCCTTGTGCGGGAGCAAGCGCTACACTCTCAAGATCATCAGCTACCTCTCGGTCGGGATCGGGATCCATTACTATAAATAAACACATTTACAATTGTCAGAAATCACCACACTATCAAGTAATCACATAAAATGGCATGTATAGCTAGACCCAACGCATTACGGTAGTCCTAGAATCGACTAAACCGTAGCTCTGATACCAATCAAATGTAACACCCCGAACCCGAGACCGACACCGGAGTCGAACACGAGGTGTTAACAGACTTTAAGCCCCTTATAAAAAAATTTCCCAGACACTGCCAATCTGCATACTAGTCGCTTTAAAAATCATATCTTGAGTTTCACAACTCGGAATCCAGTTCCGTAAATTTTTCCTGAAACTAGACTCATATTCCCATCTACATATTTTTTTCTAGAATTTTTGGTTGGGCCAATTAGTACAGTTTATTAGTCAAAGTCTCCCATGTTACAGGGATCGACTACCCTGACCTTTGCGCATTACGACTTGGATATCTCCCTGTACAGGGCTTCAATACTGATGTCGTTTGTTTCTATAGAAACTAGACTCAGAGAGGAATCTATCCATATATAGTATGACTCCTAATTATCTCTGGTTAATTTATAATTTATTTCCAAATTCGGAACAGGAAATCCAGAAACCGTTCTGGCCCTGTCTCACGAGAACCTGAATATCTCTTAACGTACTGTCCGTATGATTGTTTCGTTACTTTCCTATGAAAGTATATTCATCAAGGTTTGTTTAAATAATTTATTCACTATTTAATTCCATTCCTACTATTTTTAGTGATTTTCCAAATCTACATCACTGCTGCTGTCAGCATCTGCCTTTAAGGTAGACTTTACCTATTTCATGGTTTCCATGATTCAACTAGCCCTTTTTGCATAAATAGCACAATTTATGAAAGTGATTAACCATCCCCATGGCCAATCCTTGTCAAGCATATCTACACCAAATGATTATAACAATATACTCAAACACATATAAGCCATTTTCGCATGGCTATCCAAAATTTATACAAGTCCAAAGGGTCCACGACCCACAACAAACGGGTAGTCCTATACATGCCATTTCGAAGTTCAACCAAAATTGTACCAAAAGGGGGCTTTGATAGTGTGGGCGACTTTGACCTCAAGATCCCGAGTCCGATAGCTGGAGAACCAAATCTATAAAACAGAGGAGCAATGAAACGGAGTAAGCAATTTATGCTTAGTAAGTTTTGAGCAAGGAATTCCAGCACAACAAAAGTATAGCATTCATATAGCTAAACGGATAATTTCATATGCACAGATTTACGATATCGTACTTGCTTCACATTATCAACCCTTATGTACATACACAAAAGATCAACTCAGCCAAAGGCCGGTAGCTCGTTTATCCACTGAGCGAATACTTATTTGTAAGGGCTCAACTAAATTCAAGCACATACGAAACATACCTCAATGTTGGGATGTTTCGAGAGTATTAACTGGAATTTTACAGCAAGTTTTATTCATTCCCAAATCACGTACCTTCGGAATTTAACCGGATATAGCTCCTCGTTCAAATGCCTTCGGGACATAGCCCGGTTATAGTAATTCGCACAAATGCCTTCGGGACTTAACCCGGATTTAGTAACTCGCACAAATGCCTTCGAGACTTAACCCGGATTTAGTAACTCGCACAAATGCCTTCGGGCTTAGCCCGGAATTAGTATCTCGCACAAATGCCTTCGGATCTTAGTCCGGATATTGTCACTTAGCACAAGCCTTCGGGACTTAGCCCGGACAGCATTCAAATAACCATGCACATTTAACAATAAATCATGGCCCATTCGTATTTCATTTTCGTTAGCAAAACTCAAACACAAGACATTTATCATTCTTGCAAATTCGGCTCAATAGCCACACAAAGAGCATGATTTTAATTTGCTCAAAACATGATCTAATCACATCATAGTTTAAGCTCTTTTACTCAAGAACTTACCTCGGGTGTTGTCGAACGATTCCGATAGCTATTCGACCACTTTTTCATTCCCTTTATCGGATTTAGTTCCCCTTTGCTCTTGAGCTTAATTAAACAAATAAATTGATTTAATCATTTGAGCATCGAAAAGAGGAACACAAGGCACTTAGCCCATATTTATACATTAGACATTAAAGTCACATATGTACGAAATCATGAATCAAACTCAACATTTTAGCTAATTTTTCCCCCTTGGCCGAATATGCATGTCTATTTTGGGGCCGATTTCAACACTTAATACATTCTACAAGTATGGTCACTTGTATTGACTAAACACCCTTTTGTTTCAAGTTCAAAACTTGGCTAATACACACATATACACACTAGTAAAGCATCCTCTCCCTTTCCATCAATTTAACACATGCATTGCTCATTAACATGCAAAAGTTATATTCGGCCTTAGCACACAACTTGCTAGCCGATTCTTCTCCATTTAGCAACCAATGCACATATGTGCTCACTCAAAAATGCTAAAAAGGAGGTTCAAGAATCATCAAGCCACCATCACATGCATCATTAACAAGCTTCATATTTAGCATGCAATGGCATTAACACAAACTCCACCTAGGCCGAATCTTAACTCATCCTCATGCCTCATCACCACAACATCAAACATCAACCAAGAATGATGCATCCATGGCCGAGTGTCATTTCCATCACATAGCAAGATTTAGACCATGGGCTAGGTAGAACTCAAGCTAACAACTAAAACATGCATGCATCTCATGGAACATCATCAAACATACCTTAGCCTAGCTACATGCATGGCCGAATCTCTTCACCTTTCTTCTTCTTTCCTCCTTAAAATTTTTGGCCAAGGATGAACCAAAGGATGAGAAAATTTTTTCTTTGTTTTTCTTTCTAATTTAGGCTAAATGAAGGTGAGAAAAGGATGAACAAAGATCTTCTCCTCTCTTTTCTTTAGCTCACGGCAATGGGGGGGAAAAGAATCAACTACACACTTTTTTTTTTGTGTATTCATCATACTCCTTTTCATTATTTAATTTCCATGCCTATTATTTTATTTTTTTCCACCCATGATGCACCAACAAAACATGTCTATGACATGTCTTGGCCATCAAACTTGGTCTACCATGCTTGTCATGGCCGGCCACTACTAGTAGGGGGGAATTTGACATGCTTGTCATGGCCGGCCACTACTAGTAGGGGGGAATTTGACATGCAAGTCCCCCCTTTGTCCACATGCACTAATAGGTCCTCACATATTGACCTATCACATTTTAGAATTTTCTCACATAAGCCCTATTGACTAAATTCACATGAAATCAACCAAATTGAAGCTTGAAATTTTCACACATTCATAATTACATATTCTAGACAATAAGTATCACATTCAAACATTTCGGTGACTCGGTTTAGCGGTCCCGAAACCACTTCCCGACTAGGGTCAACTTTGGGCTGTCACAGCCCATATTTATACATTAGACATTAAAGTCACATATGTACGGAATCATGAATCAAACTCAACATTTTAGCTAATTTTTCCCCCTTGGCCGAATTTTCTAAGCCAAGACAAAAGCATCAATATGCTTGCCTCTAACCGAATACATGCAACACCAATCTCCTTCCTATGGCCGAATATGCATGTCTATGTTGGGGCCGATTTCAACACTTAATACATTCTACAAGTATGGTCACTTGTATTGACTAAACACCCTTTTGTTTCAAGTTCAAACCTTGGCTAATACACACATATATACACTAGTAAAGCATCCTCTCCCTTTCCATCAATTTAACACATGCATTACTCATTAATATACAAAAATTATATTCGGCCTTAGCACACAACTTGCTAGCCGATTCTTCTCCATCTAGCAACCAATGCACATATGTGCTCACTCAAAAATGCTAAAAAGAAGATTCAAGAATCATCAATCCACCATCACATGCATCATTAACAAGCTTCATATTTAGCATTCAATGGCATTAACACAAAATCTACCTAGGCCGAATATCATCCCCATGACATAGCAAAGATTTGAACCATGGGCTAATTAGAACTCAAGCTAGCAACTAAAAACATGCATGAATCTCATGGCACAACCTCAAACATACCTTGATCTAGATACAAGTATGGCCAAACCTCCTCCTAATCCTCTTCCAAACCAAACATGAAGCAAGAACTCCTTCCTCCTTCCTTTGAATTTTCGGCCAAATGAAGATGAAAAAGGATGAACAAAATTTTCTCTTTTCTTTTCTTTAACTCACGGCAATGGGGGGGGGAACAACCACACATTTTTTTTTCATCATATTCCCTTTCATTATTTTATGCCCATGCTCCTTATTTTATTTTTTTCCACCCATGATGCACCAACACAACATGTCTATGACATGTCTTGCCCATCACACTTGGTCTACCATGCTTGTCATGGCCGGCCACTACTAATTAGGGGGGGAATTTGACATGCGAGTCCCCCCTTTTTATTTCATGCACTAATAGGTCCTTATGCTTCGACCTATCACATTTCAAAAATGTCGCACATAAGTCCTATTGACTAAATTCACATGCAATCGACTAAATCGAAGCTTGAAATTTTCACACATTCATAATTACATATTCTAGACAATAAATATCACATTCAAACATTTCGGTGACTCGGTTTAGCGGTCCCGAAACCACTTCCCGACTAGGGTCAATTTTGGGCTGTCACATGTATCCTAGTCGTTCACTAAGTTTGTACGAGCCTCAATCATATCCATGTCATTTCAGTCCTTTAAAAATCATCATATGCATTCTCATATCCATTCACAGTCATCAATTATAACTTACTTTACAGTTTAGTCCCTCCAATACTCAAAATCATTATTACATAGCAATTCGATTACAAGGAATATACATAACATACCACAATGACAAATATAAATCAAAATAAATGTTATAAAAACTTATCTAACCAAAAACAACAACAAATACAATGCCAAGGACTATTCTGCAAGTTTTCTTTTTTTGAGTTTGTCTTCTAGTTATTTTAATTCTTGATCTATATAATAATTCATTTCAAAATTTCAGTTCCAAATTCCTTAAAACCCATTATGTTATGCATATGAAAACTTAATTCCATTTTTCAAAATGTTCTTAAAGTTTTACACTTTATTCAATTTAGTCCCTAAATCCAAACAACTATAACTTACACCTTTAAACCCCAATTTTCAAATTGATTCCAATATTATCCTTAAACAACTCTCAAGTGCCTATATTTACAAAAAAAATAATTCTAATTTTAGTATTTTTTTCCATTTTAGTCCCTAAAATCAAAATTAACAACTATCACTTTACAAATTAATCCTATTTCGTAAAAAAGTTTCAAACTCTACCATTTAACATCCAAAACCCTTCAAAAACAACAATGATAACTTTTAAAATATTTGACAATTTTACAATTTAGTACCCAGATTAGCTAGATTAAGCTTGTGACAACTTAGTAAGTACCCATGATAACAAAATGTATTCATTTCTTTAATTTATTCATTTATTTCATTTACCAAAATTATTAGTATTTTAATTCAAAAATACATTTTATTACTGATTATCTTTTGACTAATACTTGAATACAAATTTTCACTAATAATTACTTCACTTATTCAATTTATTTTTATTACTTAAATTAACAAGAATAAGACTTTTATCAAAATTCACTTACCATGACTTTTTAATTAGCCCATGCTAGACACGTTGAACCGAATGGATACATGGAACATATCACATAGCATGAAGCACAAATATGTTTTAATACAAAGCACTGAAGTGCTATAACAGAACAGAGAGCACCTAGGTGCTAAACAAAGAGCACTAATGTGCTAATCAGATAGCACTAATGTGTTAAACAGAAAGCACTACCGTGCTAATGAATCAGAGAGCACACTGAGGTTCCTATGACATGTCAACTATATCCACAAAGTTCACTACTAGTCTACATGGGCATTTCACGATACTGTATTTTACAACATTTAAACATGAATATTTTATTCCACATTTATCACAATTTTCATTACATTTTTTCATTCCTTCCATTCAAATTGCTATTATTTATACTTTATCATTTCACAATCATATTTCACATATCAACTATTATGCTTTTCACTTTTCTTATTCTTTTATCTTAAATTTTGTAAAGCTCACGATTTAGTCCCTAATATTACATACGTTCAAATTTTTTTCCTAAATTTATACTATCACTTTTTATACTCATACTTGTTTTTCCATTTAATCCCTATTCTTCCATAATTTTAAGAGCAATTATAATTTGAATTACAATATTTATATTTTGCATTTTCAACCATATTCTCCTATTATCAAATATTTACTTGTAAACTATCATGACTTTTTTTATTTAATCCTTTTATTCATAAAAGCTCAATATTCATTAAATAGTTTTATCTAATCAACTTCTTTTCCTTGTAGCGTTCTAAATATACACTTTATTTTAATTTCTCATTTCACATAGAAAAATTCCATATCTTCCACTTCTATTGCTTTTAAGACTTATTTTCTCGAGTTTTGCACAAAAAAACTAACTCCTAGAGTTAAAAATTTTATTAATGGAAACAATTGTGTCACTAATGAACAATGAAGAGGCTTTTATATAAACTCACTCAATTACATCCAAATAAAACTCTAAAGTACAATGAAACTCAAATTAATCTAAACAAGAAGTAGTTTTTGTCACACCCCAAAATATAGGGGGTTAATTGAAATAATTAACTAAGTAATGACCTAGGCTAAATGGTTAAGTAGCTATTGTACTCCTTAAAGGTTCTAGGTTCAAGCCAATCATTTTCCATTTCTTTCCTTTTTATTTTCAGAAATTAGGGTGAAAACCACACTAAAAAATATATAAATTTAAGGAGAAATTAAATAAAAAATTGGTAGTAGCCCAATGGTCAACATGCCACTCCTCCTCTCAACATACCTAAGTTTAGGCCACTCCATCCTAAAATTGTTCCGTTTATTTTCTCTTTTAAAATTCCGACCCAAAACTTTGAGAAAATTTCTCCTGCCGTCCAAGGGTTCCCAAACCCTATATATTTAATCCAAGTTTCCCCAATAGAACTAGGATTTTGTTTTCTCTTTAATTCCAAATAGGGCTATCTTTTTTTTTCCTTATTTCTTCTATCTTTTCTTTTCTTTCCTCTCTTTTACATCAAAGTTTACATTCTATTTGTTGCTAAACATAATTGCTTCAACAAATTAAATCTTTTCCGACTAATTATTCTTCCATCAATTTCATAATTGACGATAATTCCAAATCAATCCTTGCCAAGAAATGGTAAGTACATCTCATTTTAAAGTTTAAATCCCAAACTTCTATAAATTTTCTATCTAGCACTAACCCTACATTCAATTAATCAATATTTATCAGTTCTTATCACATCTCTCGAAAATCTTAATTAATCTTAAAAACAACCATTAATTCTTGTGTAAATTTTGTTTGAAGGCCCCGTTTTAGGTACCTTGGATCAAATTTGAATGTGAGGGACGTCGCTCGAGCTTTCGGTGAAAGGTGTGTGGTTTTTTACAAGCAAATCAGGGCAAATCGTGTCAGGATTAAGGCCAGATGGGTATGTGGACCACACGGCCCCACACACGGCTATGTGCCTTTAAAACACTAGGCTAGTTCAAATCTCGCATGGCCAAGAACCTTCCACACGGCCTGTCAAGTGGTCGTGCCTCCCATGTAGCTTAAATTTTCATGTACCACACGGCCACAGTTTATTACACAGCCTAGCCACACGACCGTGTAACCCCTCCACACGGCTTGGCCACACAACTAAGTGCCCCTTATTTTATATTTTTGTCCATAATTTTTGTAAACTATTCAATTTAGTCCCTACATGATCCTCAAACTATTTTTAGAATTTTATCTCTTTCAATTGAGTCTTTGATATTATGAATAATGTTGGAATTCACGATTTAATTGACTAAATTATTACCATATATGTATGATATGTAATTAGTACATGCTTTCTATGATTCAATTACTGATAAATTGTTATTGATACTCGAACCAAGAATCATTGTATTACTAATTGCATGAACAACATGCCTATTGTTACTAATAAATCAAAAACATGGCGTACACGTCTACTGCTACTGTTAATCAAATTATATGTTGAGCATGTCTACTATTCTTTTATTGTAGTTAATAACATTTCATACTGCATTGCATGGGGTAGGACGTTTTGAAAGGAGGAAATACAGGCAAATTATCTGCAAACAGTGGTGGTTTATCCACAAACTTACTAGTAGTTTTTATCTGCAAAGCCATTATGCATTCACAACCTATTGACAATGTATTAACTTGCAAGCACTGGTGGTTTACCCACAACTTTTACTAGTAGCTTTTATCTACAAACCCATTGTGTATTCACAACTACTGACAGTGTATTCACCTGCCACACTTGTGGTTCATTCACTGATTGTACTAGAAAGAACATATGCTTTCTCCCTACTTATTGGTTAATTTTATCCCATTTAGTTATCTTTAGCATACATTTTAGCATTTTCATTTTAGTAAATTTCATTTTATAACCTAGTGAATCCTAGCCTATTTTATCCTTAATTTTTCTATCTTTCTGCACTAATGTCGCTACTTTAGTTAATTCCAGATTGCATCCAGAACTATTGCCGCAGTTGACAGTTGTTTAATAAGAGCCAACCATGTTGAGCTGTCCGCTCTGGTATAACTACCCTATAAGTACAAGTATAGAAGAATCCTGAGAGAAGGACACTTGTACAGTTGAAAAGAACATAAAAGGTTGATGTGAGAGGAGGAAGGGGGCATTTTTTGGCTGAACCACCATTCTCTTACCCTATTTTGAAGCTTGCAGCCATGGCACCTTGAGCCTCCTACGGGTGAGCCAACGTGAAGACTGATGCAGATCCACTATTGAAGAGGAAATCTAAGTGCAAAATAAGGAGAAATGGAGAGATCCAGTCGAGTAGCCTAGGAATAGTATTCTCCATTCGATTCTTTCTTATTTCTTTGAAAACACTGGTGATTACTCTATGTTTTCTATTCTATGGAAATACAATGAATGCTTTGTTAAATTTTATCTTATTAAATCTTTTTTTGTTTAATCTTGGGGGTTTGAATGTTCTAAACACGGAAGTGTTATTGCAGTCACTAACACTGGAAGGCGCAGTGACAGTTTGAGCTAATAAGCCTTTCAACAAAAGTTGAGTAAGAACTATAAGAATTTAGTCCACTTGTTCTTAATAGTGCCATATTGCCATCACCGGAAGGTGAGGTTAATGTGCATGGTTAAGTCCCTGATTAAATAAAAGAGTGGCGTTTGGTAAGATATAATTTAATTTTTATTGCGTCGACAATCACCTATCTTTTATACCTTGTGAGTACTTAGTATTTTGCTGAAGATTCATGTTGGGGATCCCAGTTTATTATTACCATATTTTATTTCATTGTTTTTAAGATATTGCTCCGACAATTACCCACACAATTTAATTCAATTTTTTTAGCTATTGCATTGACATTAATACACAAAGAACTACCATCCCTGTGGGATCGATATCCAACAGACTCACATCTGTCTACATTAATTGACAGTATACGCCGGCACAATTTTGTTGTGATGTTAACAACCAATCAAGTTTTTAGCGTCGTTATCGGGGATGACGTTTGTTTGATGTTTATTTTTGTTGTTGTGTGTTTTTTGCACTTTTTTTCCTTATATAATATTTAGTATTCACTAACTTGTTTTCTCTTTGTTGCTATTTTCCAATTTCATTTTAGGTTTTTTATGACCAAAAGCAATTAAGATTTTCTTGCTGATTTTGATCCGAAAATCGAAAGAAATGTTTGAAGAAGACTTCGAGAATAGAGAAATATGGATTTACTAAGGGACAATGCAGCTATACCCCCGATGCACCAACAAAATATTAAAAATCCACTACTACCGCAAAATGCTCACATCCACAATAGAACCGTACGAGATTGTGTAGTACCTATTTTGGATTATTTACAACCAAGAGTTGTTAGAGCAACAATTCAAGCTAGGAACTTTGAACTTAAGCTAGTGATGTTTCAAATGTTGAACTCCATTGGCCAATATGTTGGGCTTCCACATGAAGATGTGAGAGAACATCTTAAATCTTTTTTATTGATTTATGCTTCATTTAGTCAACAAGGCGTTGCTGATGATGCCTTAAGGATATAATTTTTTCCCTATTCCTTACAAGCGAGAGCTTGCACTTGGTTTCTTGGGCTACCTGTTGGATCACTTACTTCTTCTAATGCAAGGGACGAGTGATATTGCACCTATATAGGTTGCTCAACAATTGGATATTGCTACCCTCTGTTATGAAATTTGTGGTCACAACCATAGATATGAAGATTGTCCGCAACATGCAGAAAATACCTATTATGTTAGTAATATTCGCAACAATTCTTATGGCAACTCTTACAACAACTCTGCATGCAACCAATAGTTTTGGGGAACCCAGAATGTTAGAAAAAAAAGTTGCGACATTCAGATATGGGAATGCATTTACTCAGGGCAATTATAATCCACGACAAAGGAATAACAATCAACAATAGAACTACAATCTGCATACTCAATTGTATCCACAACAAGGTCAAATACAATCACATCAAACTCAGATGTAGCCACCAATGATGAATCTGAATGATCAAGGACAACGACAACAACAGTATACACGAGCTTCTACTTTTGACCCATTAACTGCTCTTGAGGCGTTAATGCGGGCACATATTATTCGCAAAGAAGCTATTGTTCAAGGAAATTCATCTTCTATTTGAGTATTAGAGGCACAATTGGGATAGCTTGCTTCAAATCTGAATACTCAACCACAAGGCTCATTACCTAGCGACACCAAAAATCCCAATCCGAGAGGGAAAGAGCACTGTAAAGCTATCACTCTTAGGAGAGGTAAACAAACTGTTAAGCCGATTATAGATTCTACTGTAGCATCCACAGACGTTGATGACGTAAGCCCTGATGGAAAGGGTGCATCTGAAGAGCTTGTTGATGTATTCGACAATGAAGTATCGAAAAAATATCACTCACATGCCTTATATTCGACCCTCGAAATTGTGGACACAACCAAAAGTGTCGCTACAGCCAGATGTACTTCCACCTGTACCTTTTCTACAAAGATTCAAGAGGAATGAAAATGAAAAATAGCATCAGTAATTCTTGGATACACTGAAACAAGTGTAGACCAACATTCCTTTAGTAGACGATTTGGTACAAATTTCGAGTTATGGGAAATTTATGAAAGACTTCTTGTCCAAGAAGAAAAAACTCACTGATATTGAAACTATTACAATCACGAAGACTGTAGTGTTGTTTTGACAAACAAGTTGCCCCCTAAATTGAAAGATCCTAAAAGCTTTACCATTTCATGTTCGATTGGAAACTACTATTTGGGCAAGGCTTTATGTGATTTGGGAGCTAGCATCAACCTCATGCCATATCTACTTTTAGAAAATTGGGAATTGGTCACATGAAACCTACTGCAGTGACATTGTAACTGGCAAATCGATATTTAGCTCAACCTGAAGGATAAATCAAAGATGTCATAATTCGTATGGATAAATTTGTTTTCCCGTCTGATTTTATCATACTTGACTGTGAGGCAAACAAAGAGGTTCCCATAACCTTGGGGTGACCATTTTTAGCCACTGGTCAAACTCTCATTGATGTTTATAAAGGAGAACTAACCATGTGACTTAACGATGAGTAAGTTACCTTCAGTATTTTCAAGTTTGTTCATCACAAGGATACAGCAGAGTGCCATACTGTCGATGTGCTAGATGATTTAATTGAGGAAGAATTCAATAACCAAAGCGCAGTCCTTGCAGAAAAAATTGCAGTGACATCTGAGGTGGAATCTTTAGACAATTATGGTAGCACGATTGAAGTAAGTAATGTTGAAATCAAGCACAGTTGGAAAATTGAATCCTTAGACTTAACCAACAGAACAAATCCAACTTTCAAACCATCAATTGAAGAAGCTCCTACTCTGGAATTGAAACCACTACCTCCTCATCTCAAATACATTTTTTTGGGTGATCACAATACTCTGCCAGTTATTGTCTTCGCAACACTGGATGAAACACAAGAAAAAAATTGACTCACATTCTCAAGCAACACAAACGAGCTATTTCCTAGAATATTGTAGATATTCAAGGTATTAGTCCTTTTTGCATGCACAAAATCAAGTTAAAAGATAAAGGCAAGCAATCAATTAAACTGCAACAAAGGTTAAACGAGAAGGTGAAAGAAGTTGCCAAGAAGAAAATCATAAAATGGCTTGATGCAGGAATTATTTACCCAATTTATGATAGCAAGTAGGTGAGTCCAGTGCAATGCATCTTGAAAAAGAGTGACATCACAGTATTTTGCAATGATAAGAATGAATTACAACCAACACGCATCCACACAGGATGGCGAGTTTGTATGGACTATCATCAATTGAATGCAGCCACAAGGATTATTTTCCACTTTCCTTCATTGACCAAATGTTAGATCGGCTTGCTGGAAAAGCTTATTATTGCTTCCTAGACAGCTATTCTAGGTACAACAAAATTGCTATTGCACCGGAGGATCAGGAGAAAACAACTTTCACCTGCCTTTTTGATACTTTTACTTTTCATCGTATGCCTTTCGGTCTTTGCAATGCCCTAGCCACATTTCAAAGATGTATGATGGAAATATTCTAAAATAAGATAGAAGACTCTTTAGAGGTTTTTATGGATGACTTTTCAATTTATGGGAACGATTTTGATCATTTTGCTGAGATGTGACACCCCTAACCCGTATCTATCGCCAGAATAGGGTTATAGAGTATTACCAAAGTTTACTAATTAATTTTCAGACTTTTCTTTTCATCAAGCATTCATATTTATAACCAATCAAAATCAAAACATTAATCAGCTAACGTTAACCAATTTCACTTGTACATGCCATTATAACCAAAATCAAATCATCCAAAATTATCGATAGAACCAATGGATAATGTGATATATCTCCAACAAGCTTACAACTCAATCGAGCTTCCGCTAATCATTTTAATGCATCAAATAATTATACATATTACCAATAATAATTCAATTCCAATAATAAAAAACACACACATATATATAATATTCATTACCAAATAGCATTCACTTCATTAAAATTATACAGAATATAGATCATACGAACTTACCAGGATAAATTGCAGAATACCAAAATTCAGTGACATTTTGGAATTTTTTTATTTTTCTCAAATTTCCATCCAATCTTGATCTAAATTAATATTTCATTCAATTTACTAATTTAAATAATAAAACAATTCATTTCATGCAATTTGGTCACTTTTTGACATTTTTACAAATTTACCTTTAAAGTTTTACTTTTATTCAATTTAGTCCCTGAGCCTAAAACGTGCAAATTATCCATGCTAGCTGAATATTCATATATATATTTTCCTCCTTCTCCTCTCCATTCAAAATACTTAATTTATATAATATGCTTATAAATAACATTATCTATGATTTTACTATTTACATGTAAATTTATTCAAAATTGTCCATTTGAGATAGCCACTAAATTATTTTTATCTTGAGCTACAGAACTCCAAATTAGAATCTGCTAATTTCCCCTGAAACTAGACTCACATATCTTCTTACCATAGAAGTTTCATAATTTTTAGTTTAGCCAATAAGTACAGTTTATTCTTTAAAATCAAATCTATTCTGCTGTCTAACAGTTCCGACCCTTCTTCACTAAAACTTAATTATCTCCTTGTACAAAATTCGGATGATATCTCTGTTTGTTTATATTGCAAATATACTCTTTAAGGATTTTAAACATATAAATTATAACCCATAATTATTTTTGTACAAGTTTTTATGATTTTCCAAAGTCGGAACAGGGGAACCCAAAATCATTCTGACCTTGTCTCACAAAATCTATTATATCTCATGATTTACAATTACATTACTTACACCATTTCTTCTATGAGAAACTAGACTCAGTAAGACTTAATTCCATATTTTTTTCATCTTCTAATTTCATTTCCACAATTTATGGTGATTTTTCAAAGTTAACCTACTGGTTCTGTCTAAAACTATTTTAGTGCAAAATGTTAATTACTATGTTTATAACTTCCTTATTCCCTTTTTCTATAATATTTCCCATCACTTTCACTTATTTCTCTTCACTAATATATCAAGAACATAATAATTTATATAAGAAAACTGTACTATAACATCTTTTCCATGCTATTTCGATAATATCAAACTTAAAAATATATTGAAATCTCAATGTTCTTACCTTGTCCTATTGATTTCAACCTTTAGCTTAATTTTCTCTCTCCTCCAGCTTCAATTTTTTGAATCCAACTTGATATTCTAGCTCCCCATAGTCTCCTTGTTATCTTTCTCTCTTGATGGCTATGGAAATTCTTTTGATTTCTAAGTGAAAATGGTGAATTTTTTTGGTGGAAGGACCAAATTGTAAAGAAAGCAAAACTTTCTTTCTTCTTTTCTTTTCTAACGTGAATTGCGTGGAAAAGATGGTGGGTTGGTTCCTTTTCATCTTTCTTTCCACTTATATATACTAAATAATAAAATAATAAAATAATAAAATATCATTTAAAAATTAAATTAAAATATTAATAAACTAATATTTATTTATTTATTTAATCTAAAATATCTCCAACATCATCATTATCTTCTAGATTTCTCTCTCTTCTAAATGACCATCTTTCCCTTTATGATCTTTTAAAATTTCATCCTTGAGTCATTACTTAATTTGGTAAAATTACAATTTAGTCCCTCATAATTCTTCACCTATTAATTTGGTCCTAATTTATCCATTTTCCTTAGTTTCTAGATTATTCGAACCTTAAAATATTTGCACCATTGGTCCTTCAATTTTTTCTTATTTGCACTTTAACCCCTCAAATTTTAAGTATTTACCCTTGGGCAACAAAACTTTTCTCACTTTTGCGATTTAATCTTTTCTTGAATTAATATGTCATAATTTACTTCTTAATGTTGACATAACTCAAAATTACCCTTTTTATCACTTTATTTCCTTATTTTACTATATCAGGAATATTATCTTACTTTCTTACTGTAGTAATTTTCGGGGTATTACATTTCTCTCCCCCTTAAAATAAATTTCGTCCTCGAAATTTCCTTGTTTTTTTTTATCATGAACTTCATTTTCCTTTCCATAAGAATAGAAGACCTTTAGTAGATTACTTTTGGAGTTATTCATATAATCCCATGTTTCCTTTTTGCTCAATTTACAAGGAAATTCATAATTAATATACATTATCAATTTTCTTTAAATATCAAACATATAATGATTTATTGGTATATATATTAATTTGTACTTTATCTTCAAATTTTCAACAATAACAATTAATCAAATTAATATCGTATACCCTCAAACTGAATTTAATCATCTTGTGAACCTTTGGTTCATGTCCTTTATTTTCAGTCTCTATTTAATTCACAATTTCAACTTTCTCATTTCTTAAATAAATCAATCGATCAATTTCATTCATTTTTTAATTTACTTGTTTACCCCTATTAACAAGTATGTAAGCAATAAATGCTTAGTAAGCTCGTATAAACTTTAATCATGTCCATTCATTTCAAATATGTAATTTATAAATATCAAGAATAATTTAATATTGATACCACAATGCTCATGTGGCTATATTCATCAACTCACAAGGTAAATAAATACACGTCATTACTTGTTCGTTTTATCCTTAGCAATATAGGATTTTAAACAACTTTATACTCTTTGAAATTTCTTTATTTTCATTTGCATTTCTTTACTTTCCACACTTATTCCATATACATGACACACAAGTCATAAACATATCATTAAACCATGGTCACAAGCTAAAGCATTTAACCTAAATTTTTTTTTTGAATTGATCACAAGATAAATCATTTCATAAGAAATTGCATAATTTAAACCTTACCACTTTTTAGTGAGAACTGGCATATTTTCACTTAAATACTTACCAATTCAATGCATTATATAAATAATCATATTACCATTCAACCAATAGCTTGGCACTTGCCTAAGCATCAAGCAACACCACTGGTTAGCGTACTTGCACATATTACATATAAATTCAACTTTGATAAACTTACTTTCTCAATATGTCACAGTTGAGTTTATTACTTGTCTCAACATACATAATTTCCTTGTCAAATACCATATCAATATTAATTTAGAAATATTTCATTTCAATCACATAAGTCTCTTACCATTTCTTACTAAATCGAAGAACGGCTTACGGATATGAGTACATTGTTCTTTTTGTGTCGTAGTCCAACTATGGTCTTACACATGTATCTATACTACCATGGTCCAACCATGGTCTTACGTTCAAGGTGCCATAACCCAGTTATGGTCTTATCCATAAATTCATCCTTTGCCACTGAACGATTATACTCAATCCCGCGTTCAATCCAAATTGAGTATTAAATTCAATAATATATTTCTAATAATAATTCTTTCATTAGTTAATATCATATACTATCACATTGAGCCATTATTTGCCTCATAAACATTTAGTTCATGCTTTCTATTCACATTTTCATATTTAATTCACATTTTCAAATTATATTCCACTTAGTCATTACATGATCTCATTTATTTTTACTTAGTCAAATTTTCGATGAACACTTCGGAATAATAACAAATACATGGTGGAATCAGCACATAGCAACCACCTTATAATCAATGATACTCGGTGGAATCAGCATATTGCAACCACCTTTATAGTCAATGGTACCCGGTTCACATAGTAGCCTACACATAGTACTACACATGTGACCATTTCCATCCGATGCACGTAGTAGCCTGTACATAGTACTACACACGTGATTGAAGCTATTCGATACGCATAGTAGCCTGCACATAGTACTACACATGCGACCCATCATTCCGGTACACGTAGTAGACTGCACATAGTACTACACACGTGACCATCACTTTCACTTTTACATAGTGGCCTACACACAGTCCGTGCCACACATGTGATCATTTCTATCAGTTCATTCGTATCCCTTTTTATTCTGAAGGTTCATTTGGAAATTTTTCGCTTTTTCTCACTTCTCTTTTTATCGATCAATTTCAATTTCTCATCTTTCTAAATTTATAACAGTACATTTAACTTATATAACATTCACACTATTCATTCCAGTCCAAAAATCATACTTTGGAAAAATTACATTTTTGCCCCTAAAGTTTCACAAAATTACGATTTTACCCCTAGGCTTGTAAAATAATTTTTATTCAATTTCCTTGCATTTTAGGACTAGCCGAACCATTTTATGACAATTTCAATCCACAATTTTCACTTATTCACACACTTATGACATATTTTATAACTTTTCAAAATTAGTCCTTTTAGGTATTTTTATCGAAAATCACTTAGTTCAAGTCGTTTATCACACTCCAAACATTCATATTCTTCCATAAAACATCAAAATACATGCATATCACTTTTACACTTTTCGCATAATGGTTTCAATATTATCGAAATTAGCTAAGTTGAAAAGTATCTCTATTTATAAGTAAAATAAATCTCATCAAGGTCAGAAGATATCACACTATCACAGGTTATATAATGACATGTATATTCCAAACTTTACATATGCTACGTTTAGTCCGAGAATCGACTAAACCGTAGCTCTAATACCAATAATTGTTGTAACACCCCCTAACCCTTATCCGTCGCCGGACTAGGGTTACGAGGCATTACTGAACAAAACACACCTCAATACAAAAGTTCAATAGAATTCAAGAATTTAACATTGATATGCAATTCGTTTGAATACATGTTTAAATCAACTATTTCTAAATCAAAATATAAGCATTGTATATATATATAAATGGAAATATATTAAGCTTAGCCAAATTTTAAGTAAGTATAATTATAAATTCTACTTTAACCTTTTTAAAGCAAAACATAACATTTTGATCCCGTTAAACCATAAGAAAATAAGCCATTTTCGTATGGCTATTAATTTCATGTACAATATATCAAAGTACGACTTTCCAAAACAATTATCTAGCCTGTACATTGTAACACCCCGAACCCGATACCGTCGCCGGAGTCGAACACGAGGTGTTAACAGACTTCAAACCACTTATTCGACACTATCCCAGACAAGCTGCCAATCTGCATACTAGTCGCTTTAAAAATCATATCTTGAGTTCTGAAACTCGAAATCCAGTTTCGTAAATTTTCCCTGGAACTAGACTCATATACCTATATGGTAGAATTTTTGTAGAATTTTTGGTTGGGCCAATTAGTACAGTTTATTAGTCAAAGTCTCCCATGTTACAGGGATCGACTACACTGACCCTTGCGCATTACGAATTGGATATCTCCCTGCACAGAGCTTCAATACTGATGTCGTTTGTTTCTATAGAAACTAGACTCATAGAGGAATCTGTACATATATGGAACGACTCCTAATTATCTCTGGTTAATTTATAATAAATCTCCAAAGTCGGAACAGGGAATCCAGAAACTGTTCTGGCCCTGTCTCACGAGAACCTGAATATCTCTTAACATACTGTCCATATGATCTTTTCGTTACTTCTATATGAAAATAGACTCATCGAGCTTCGAATACATAATTTATTCATCAATTAATCCCACTCCTACTATTTTTAGTGATTTTTCAATCTCACGTCACTGCTGCTGCCAGCATCTGTTACGAAAGCAACTATACCCATATCGTGATTTCTCCTTGATCTAACTAGTAATTCATCATACATATCACAAATTATGATCACGACTAGCCATGCCAAAGGCTAATCATTGTCAAACATCCCCCTACTACACTATTGCCATATCATGAATTTTAACACCAAAATAATCAACCATGACATATGGCATAAAAAGGTCGAATTATCAAGATTTACGACCTAACGTTATGAAACCAAAACCAACCGAACATTTATGCCATTTTCGCATGGCTAAAAGTTTACATACCAAAGTTCAAACACAACATAATAGCCTATACATGCTGAAATGTTCTCCTAAGCCGACTAAGAAGAAAGTACCAAAACTTGCTAGCCGGTGTGATGACTCCAATGACGGCCCGATCACGCAAAAAGAGTCGAGTCCAAGAAACCTAAAATAGGTGACAAGGAAACACCGAGTGAGTATATAACTCAGTAAGTCATAAGCAATGCACTACCATCCATTAATAACATTATCACAATAGGAAACAAAATGGAACGAGGCTAGTTACTCCATCCATACCGAACCATGCCATAGTTCCTCAGACCCATCGGTTCAATCTCATACCAAATCATGCATTCACATTCCATATACTCATCAATAGGATATTTGAGGCATTTTCATACTTCATTTTATTTTCGTTACAATCATACAACTAAACGGCCTTTCACCTATTCCACGATAAATCTTATGTACGTGACTTCAATTATAATTGTCACATAGGTTTCAACTTACCAAGCTCAACTCCAATTATAAACATAGCGCCTATTGGCCATGAACTCAAGGTACTTACCCGATCCGCTGTCCGTGATCGACTCAATAATGTCGCACACTTAGTGTCCATAATGATTCAAAAGTATATATTAAGTCCGCACACTCAGTGCTATATAATCAACTCGCACACTTAGTGCTATATAATCAAACTCGCACACTTAGTGCTACATAATCAAACTCGCACACTTAGTGCTACATAATCAAACTCGCACACTTAGTGCTACATAATCAAACTCGCACACTTAGTGCTGTACAATTTAAACCCGCACACTTAGCGCCAATCTCATGATCATAAATGTTTATACCTGCACTCTTAGTGCCGAGGTCAACAACTCAATACATCTCACCTCTTTTCTCTTCATTCAACACTTTCATCACCACATACATACATGTATATAAATTTATCATTCCATTCAGCATGATTACATAGACATTATGTCTATTTAGATCAATACAAAATATATGCTTGATGACTTACTTTGTGTTGGGTAAGACGGTTCCAACTCGGCTACTCGATGATCTTTTCTTTGCCTTTGCTTGATTCTCCTCCTTTAACTCCTTGAGCTTAATCAATAAATCAACTAGTTTAACCATCTTGCTAAACATTCATAATTCAATTACACATGCATATGTATGTTTGTATATTTGGCAACCATCCTCACTAATTACCCATTTAGTCGATTACACCATAATTAAAGGTAACATCACGAATGGGCATACTTATGTATATATATATGTATATATATACTTCGGAATGGGCATCACAATTAGATTTAACACCACCTTCATACTCAATTAGATGGCCGAATGCATGTGTATATGCACAATGCCAACTATAACATCATGTAAATCCACATATAACTACATTTCTTATGTTCCACATCTTAATGCCCATTATACATAATCAAATTTAACATCATCATTATATTTACTCATATGGCCGAATATACATACCCCCATATAATATCATTTTCATTCCATTTAACACTTAATTTCCACCACATAAACACTTGGCCGATTTTGCTAGCACACAAGCCTTTGACCGAATGTCCTTGACCTCTAGTCACCTAGATTTTTATTCTTTAAGACTCATCCAACTCATATTTTTCATTGACAACCTCCTTAACTTCAATTTATTCACATCTTTAATCATGCTACATTCGACCATTATTTAACAATAATTCATGCATCCTTTTTATTAAACACTCAAAATCAACCATCTTCATACCTCATCACCAAAGACATCAAAATACCAACCAAGAATGTAACATTCATGGCCGAATATCATCTCCATCAATTAACAAAATTTGAACCATGGCTAGGTAGATTTCAAACTTACAACTTAAAATATACATGAATCTCAAAGAATAATATCAAACATACCTCAATCTAGTTACATGCATGGCCAAACTTCTTAGAAACTTTTCCCCTAGGCACCGAATATTCAAGAGCTTCTTAATCAACTTGAAGATGACCAAATGCCTTAACTTCACTTTCTTCTTTTTCTTTCTTTAGGTACGGCAATTGTGGTAAGGAAAAGGATGAACACTCCTTCTTCCTCCCTTATTTTATTCATCCTTTTTTTCTTTTTAATTCCCTTCTTTTATTTATTCTAATTTACTTACCAATATTAAATAATAAACAACATAAACTTGGAGGAATGGAACCATGCTTGGCCGGCCACTTATCAAGAATTGGGCACTTTGACATGCAAACCCAAACTTTCCTATTTTAATACTATTTGGTCCTTACTTATTTACCTATCATAATTTTCTAAGTCTCTCAACTAGATCCTTTCAAGCAAAATTCACATTCCTAATACAAAATTGAAACATCAAATTTTTATACAAGTACTATCACACATATAAGATATGCAAATAAAATTTTAACTAAATTTTGTGACTCGGTTTTGTGGTCCCGAAACCACTTCCCGACTAGGGTCAATTTTGGGCTGTTACATACATGCCAAAGTTAAAATTTAAACAGTTTAATACTGAGACAGTAGATAGAGTGATGAACTTGCTGACAATCCCCGAGCTTGAAGCTTGATCTTAAGTCTAAAAATCAGAAAGACATGAACAAACAAAGTAAGCTTTTATAGCTTAGTAAGTCTATAGCATAATAGAAATTATAAAAATAATTATGTAATTTCCTGATACACTTAATGAATTCGCAAATACTATATATGTTAACTATTACATATAGTCAAAAGCATACTTAATTATCAACTCTTAAAACCGAATGTAAATTCACCATAAACATGAATAGTCGAATGCTTATATACATATATGCTTAACAAATATTAGCTCGAAATGTATATACACTTATTATAACTAAATGTATATATGTATTTATCACCTGCATATATCTAAATGCATATATGTGCTATCGCTTGCACTTCATCGAATGCATATATATTATTCAAATACATATGCCAAAAGTATATACTTATTCTTATCAACCACATGTGCCGAATGCACATATATATTTTTACTATAATCCACATCTGTCGTGTGCATACACACATATATATATCCAACAATTTCATGATAACCAACATATATATACTCACTAAACACAAAGATTCGAACGTTTATAAGCTCATCAAATACTTAGAAACAAATGTTCATATATTTATCCATTACATATAACCAAAATCATATATATACCCAATGCAAATAATCACTTAATATAAACAGATTCACTGGCACTTAGCTTGTTAGGCTTAAAGCCTGATTCAAATCACCAGCACTTAGCCTGCTAGGCTTATAGCCTAATCCAGTTCACCGGCACTTAGCCTGCTAGGCTTATAGCCTGATTCAGATCACCAGCACTTAGCCTGCTAGACTTATAGCCTAATCCAGTTCACCGGCACTTAGCCTGCTAGGTTTATAGCCTGATTCAGATCACCGGCACTTAGCCTGCTAGGCTTATAGCCTGATTCAGTTCACCGGCACTTAGCCTGCTAGGCTTGTAACCTGATTTAGATCACCGGCACTTAGCCTGCTAGGTTTTAAAACCTGAAAATCTCAATTTCTCATATACAGAATAATTCCTCAAATATTTCTTAACAGCAAACACATATTCACCGTAGTCCATGCTCAAACATAAATGAGTTTGCAAATCATATTTTCAATCCAAATCAAGTACTAATAACTTATAATCATATAAATATATATTCGAACCTCATTTATAAAAACATAAACTTTTATGTCTTTAATTCAATCTAAAAACTTGTACACAAATGTACATATAGATATATATTCAAACTCCCGTATACATATTTAACATTTATACCTTTTAAATAAAAATTAAAAGCCCATACAAGTATGTTTATTTATATTCGAACCTATATGAATTTATATATATACACATTCTTGCCTTTACCTAAGTTCACAACTTATTCATGTATATATAAATATACTTAACTAAATTTAATACAAATAATTTACATGTACTTATGTATACACACCTATTCGAGCATAATATATATATTTGTATCTAAGCTCAATATGAAAACATATTTACGTACATCTATACATATTCAAAACTATGTATACATGCTTAACATTCATATCTTATAATATAATCAATACTTAATTTTATATATAAATGGTCCATCTCACATATAATCACCTTATTTTAAAAAATTACCTATACAATTACAATATACATATAACTAATCAAACCCAAAGTTTTTTTTTTACATATATATATGTATATTCGAAAATCCATGTATACATGGGTATAATACGTACCTTTTATCAAAGCAAGAATTTATACATGTGTTTATTTTCTCATATTCGAATCTTATGTGTGTATATATATATAACCTTCAAACAATCAATTAAATTCAGAACATATTCATATAGATACATATATAAATATTAATACATTATATATATATGCTTTTATAGCATTCCTACTTTAACTTAATTCAAAAATTTATATAAGCATATATATATTCGAACACTTTATACACATATATATACCATTTATAATTCTAATTTATTCAATAAAATTACTTCAAATCAAAGCTCAACAACAACTACAATCGATATACATAAATATATACTAATTTAATATCATTAAATAGCTAATAGACTTACCTCGGATATAGACGGAGACGTTCGACTATTCGACTACTTTTGTTTTTCCCCAATCCAAATTCAACTTCTTTAATTCTTGATCTAAATAAATTTAAATTAAACTTATTTAAACATTATTCCATCAAATTTAGCCTAAATTCACATAAATGGGAAAATTACAATTTTGCCCCTAACATTTTACATTTTTCACAATTTAGTCTTTTTTTTTGCACAAAACACAAAACATTCCAAATTAATTTTACTATAGTATGGCCGAATACTCCTAATCTCATATAGGTCCTTGCATGTCATTTATTTCACATTCTAGTCCCTCAATTTAATATTTTCTTAATTTAGTCCTTCATACACATTTTTATCAAAAATTACTAATTATAACATGAAAATCTAACAACATATATTTATTTTTCCACCTATTAACATCATAAAACTCAAGCATTCATCAATGACACATTTCAAAATTATCCACAATTCACAAAATTAAGACATGGGTTTTAAAGTATACTAAGCAACGATCTCAGAAACGTAAAAATTATCAAAAGCCAAGCAAAATACATACCAAATTTTAGCTTCCTAACTGCCGAATGTTTAAAACACCAAAGGTGTTCTTTGTTCTTCAATTTTCGGCAAAACAAAGCCAAATGCATGGCCACTTTCATGTTTTATTTTATTTAATACATATAAATACCTAATTTACTATTTTAACCTTTATTTATTCATTTCAAATCCACTAACATTTGTCTATAATAGTCCACTCATAATTTATTTGGTATAATATCAACATAAGGACCCCACATTAGAAAAAACCATAGCAATAAAGTACTTTAACAATTATCTAGCCACTTTTGCATTTTACGCAATTAAGTCCTTTTATCAAATTAAACACACAAATAGTCAAATTAATTTACGAAAATTTCACACAATCAAATTCAAATATCACAGACATAGAAAATAATACTAAAATATTTTTTTAGACTCGAATTTGTGGTCCCGAAACCACTGTTCTGATTAGGGTAAAAAATCAGGCTGTTACAATTGTAACACCCCTAACCCGTATCTATCGCCAGAATAGGGTTATAGAGTATTACCAGACTTTACTAATTAATTTTCAGACTTTTCTTTTCATCAAGCATTCATATTTCTAACCAATCAAAATAAAAACATTAATGAGCTAACGTTAACCAATTTCACTTGTACATGCCATTATAACCAAAATCAAATCATCCAAAATTATCGATAGAACCAATGGATAATGTGATATATCTCCAACAAGCTTACAACTCAATCGAGCTTCCGATAATCATTTCAATGCATCAAATAATTATACATATTACCAATAATAATTCAATTCCAATAATAAAAGACACACACATATATATAATATTCATTACCAAATAGCATTCACTTCAATTAAATTATACAGAATATAGTTCATACGAACTTACCAGGCTAAATTGCAAAAATACCAAAATTCAGGGACATTTTGGAAATTTTCTATTTTTCTCAAATTTCCACCCAATCTTGATCTAAATTAATATTTCATTCAATTTACTAATTTAAATAATAAAAAAATTCATTTCATGCAATTTGGTCACTTTTTGAAATTTTTACAAATTTTCCCTTAAAGTTTTATTTTTATTCAATTTAGTCCCTGAGCCTAAAACGTGCAAATTATCCATGCTAGCTGAATATTCATATATATATTTTCCTCCTCCTCCTCTCAATTCCATATCCTTAATTTATATAATATGCTTATAAGTAACATTATCTATGATTTTACTATTTACTTGTAAATTTATTCAAAACTATCCATTTACGTCATAGCCACTAAATTATTTTTATCTTGAGCTACAGAACTCCAAATTAAGATTCGATAATTTTTCATGAAACTAGACTCACATATCTTCGTACCATAAAATTTTCATAATTTTTGGTTAAGCCAATAAGTACAGTTTATTCTTTAAAGTCACCTATGTTCTGTTGTCTGACAGTTCCAACCCTTCTTCACGAAAACTTAATTATCTCCTAGTACAGAATTCAGATGATATACCCATTTGTTTCTATTGAAAATATACTCTTTAAGGATTTTAAAAATATAAATTATAACCCATAATTATTTCTGTACAATTTTTTATGATTTTCCAAAATGAGAACATGGGAACCCGAAATCATTCTGACATTGTCTCACAAAATCTATTATATCTCATGATTTATAATTCCATTACTTACACTGTTTCTTCTATGAGAAACTCGACTCAATAAGATTTAATTCAATTTTTTTTCATCCTCTAATTTCATTTTCATAATTTATGGTGATTTTTCAAATTTAACCTGCTGCTGCTGTCCAAAACTGTTTTAGTGCAAAGTGTTAATTACTAAGTTTATAACTTCCTTATTCCCTTTCTCTATAATATTTCCCATCACTTTCACTTATTTCTCTTCACTAATATATCAAGAACATAAGAATTTATATAAGAAAACTCTACTATAACATCTTTTCCATGCTATTTCAATAATATCAAACTTAAAAATATATTGAAATCTCAATGTTCTTACCTTGTCCTATTGATTTCAACCTTTAACTTGATTTTCTCTCTCCTCCAGCTTCAATTTCTTGAATCCAACTTGATATTCTAGGTCCCCATAGCCTTCTTGTTATCTTTCTCTCTTGATGGCTATGGAAATTCTTTTTGATTTCTAAGTGAAATGGTTAATTTTTTTGGTGGAAGGACCAAATTGTAAAGAAAGCAAAACTTTCTTTCTTCTCTTCTCTTCTAACGTGAATTGCATGGAAAAGATGGTGTGTTGGTTCCTTTTCATCTTTCTTTCCACTTATATATACTAAATAATAAAATAATAAAATAGTAAAATATTATTTAAAAATCAATTTAAAATATTAATAAACTAATATTTACTTAATTAATCTAAAATATCTCCAAAATCATCATTATCTTCTAGATTTCTCTCTCTTCTAAATGACCATTTTGCCCTTTATGATCTTTTAAAATTCCATCCTTGAGTCATTACTTAATTTGGTAAAATTACGATAGTTCCTTATAATTCTTCACCTATTCAATTTGGTCCTAATTCATCCATTTTCCGTAGTTTCTAGATTATTCCAACCTTAAAATATTTTCACTATTGGTCCTTCAACTTTTTCTTATTTGCACTTTAACCCCTCAAATTTTTGGTATTTACCCTTGGGCAACAAACTTTTCTCACTTTTGCGATTTAATCATTTCTTGAATTAATATGTCATAATTTACTTCTTAATGTTGACATAACTCAAAATTACCCTTTTTATCACTTTATTTCCTTATTTTACTATACTAGGAATATTATCTTACTTTCTTACTGTAGTAATTTTCAGGGTATTACATGACAAGTCAGATAAAGTACTAAACCAATGCGAGGACACTCATCTTGTTTTGAATTGGGAAAAATGTCATTTTATGGCAACTGAAGGTATTGTGTTGGGCCATCGCATCTCTAACCAGGGTATTCAAGGCGTGTGAAGGCATTGTGTTGGGCCAGTTCTATGCCAGCGCATTATTGTTCGATGTTTAGGGAATGAATTTTATGGGACCGTTTCCAAGTTCATTTGGAAATCTTTATATATTAGTCGCTATTGACTATTTATCGAAGTGGGTAGAGACTGTGGCTGTCCCAAAGGATGATACAAGGACAGTGCTCAATTTTTTTCACAACCATATACTAACCCATTTCAGCACACCAAAGGCCTTGATTACTGATTAGGGTACACATATTCATTGCAACCAAGTGGCAACCGCATTAAAGAGATATGGAGTTAATCACAGAATGGCCACTACCTATCAACCACAAACCAATGGACAAGCTGAACTATCCAATCGATAAATTAAGAACATCTCGACAAGGTTATGAACCATTAGAGGAAAGATTGGTCCTCCTAATTGGATGACGCTCTATGGGCTTTACGGACAGCATACAAGACTCCACTGGGGATGTCGCCGTATCAATTGATTTTTAGGAAACCATGCCACTTGCTAGTTGAACTGGATCACAAAGAATTGTGGGCAATTAAGCAAGTGAACATAAACTATGAAGCTGCTAGAAAGAAAAGGCTGTTGGACATCACCGAGCTAGATAAGATTCAAAGAAATTCTTATGAAAATGCGGCGATTTATAAGGAAAATACCAAATGATGGCATGACAAGATTATTTTGCAGCGACAATTTATCGTGGGGCAACATGTTTTATTATTCAATTCTCAACTTAAATTGTACCCGGGTAAATAGCGTTCACGTTGGTCATGACCATTCGAAGTTGTCGACGTATTGCTTCATGGTGCGGTCACAGTTCGAGATTTATGTGATGGACACCAGTTCAAACTCAATGGACAGTGATTGAAACATTATTTTGGAAATAAAAATCAAGAGAAGGCAGAGACCATTAATTTGGTCCAAACATTTTAAATTTTTAATTTATTACTCTGAGATTTCATCTTATTTTATTCCTATTTTGTAAAGCTTGTTTTCTTTCCTTTTTTACAGAATAATAAGATACCAATGTCAACACAACAAGATTTGGTTGTCAACGCATTCCGTACCACTGTGTTACCACTGATCAGAATTAAGCGGAATTCAATCTCCACCGTTGGATCAAAACCACCCTGCCATTTGATCTGTTTGAGCAGTAACAATTTTTATTGGATGCAACTCTTCCTACTAGCTTTGTATCTCTCCACAAAACATCACGACTCTACATCTTCCTCTTTCACTTAATATAAAGTCTACACTACTGTGCCGACTGCAAAGCATCCAAGCAACCATTTCTATTCTTTTTCCTTACTCAAGATCCTACCTTTTTTACTTAAAATCATCTTCCCTCCATAAAAGATGGCAAGAACAAGAGGTTTGATCAAGAAAGCCAACAAATCTACTGAAGAACATGCATCCTTCGCTACCGAAGTTCGTGAGTCGAAATCCCCTAGGCTAGTGTAGAAAAAGGAACTAGTAATCTTTTTAAATAAAGTGGCAAGGGAATGATTTCAAGACAACACATTGCACCAAAATTTTCACCCTGAACAAGGCATTTCCCTACAACAATAGAAGTTGGGAACACAAATTCACCGAACTATTTCTAAACTGAAATGAGGAAATTTCTACGCACACCTTGGAAGCTATTCCCATTCCCTGGTACGTGACTTCTGTGCCAACTTCTATGACCAAGAATTAGAGTTTATTTTTGTTCGTGAAGGTCTCATTTCATGGGATGCCAAAGTAATCAATGAGCTGTACAACATTCCAGTCGATGTTGATGAACACTCCGATTTCTTTACGAAAATGGCGGAAGAAAAAAGGAACTTGCTAGTACAAGACTTGTGTATTGAAGGAGTAGTGTGGATAGGGTCACATTTAAAGAATTTTACGATGCATCGCCATTTCTTAATGCTGCACAGTAAAATTTCGTTTCACTGTGTTACATGCAGGTTACTGCCATCTGCCCACAACACCACCATTAACTTAACAGAATGTGTTTGATACATTCCATTATCAAGGGTAGAAGAATTGATATCAGCGTAATACTCCATCAAGAAATTGCTGAATGCGCCGCCAGGTAGAGCGACATTTTGGTTTTCCCATCATTGGTCATGTCATTGTGTTAGCAGAAAGGAATTGTACCCCAGAAGATAAAGAAATTATGGATAATAAGGGTTTAATTAATGAAGCCTTTGTCGAGAGAATGACTCGTGGCACAGAAACACCAGTACTGAAAGAGACAGAAACGAACACGACAAAGAAGGGCAAAGCCAAAGCCGACAGTAAAAGAACAACCCTATATACAAAAACATCCTTATGGCGTAAGATGAAAGATGTTGAGAAAATGGTTACTTCCATCAACAATAGGCAAATCAAACTTGTCGTTACAATTGAGGACATGGAGAACTCTCAAAATTTGTTTTATGTTTATACTAAAGCCTGGAATAGTTCCATTGTAGCCACATTAAGCCAATTGAGCCCATCTGAAATACCGGGCTTCCCAGTATTTCCACCAATCATTCAAAACTATGAGCATTCATCTACGAATGAAAACTTTAAAGATCGAGATCGATCAGTGGCATCTCCTCCATCGTACAATTCTCTAATAATGACAAAGATGAAGAATCAAGGGATATTGAGAAATGTTTGTGCAATATTGATAGCTTATTTGAGGATGGTATTTTTTTTCAAGAGGACACTATTTTTGATAAGGAAATTGCTACTACAAAAGAGGAAATTGTTGCTGAAAAAAAGAAGTTGCTAAAGAAGAGAAAGAAAGAAAAGTTGTTGAGGGTGTAAATATTGAAAATTTCAAACTAGATAGAGAGAGACCGACAGAAGTTGTTGAGGTCACTAGTGAGGAGTAAGATAACTCATTGGCAATAGTGGTCTACACTGGACCACTTCAGGTGGCCTCTCTGATACAAGAAGAAACCGATGATGCTGAGGCTGAGCTGAAACTTGAGGAGCAATTCAAAAACTGTGCAAAGCCTAAAGAAAAGAAAAGAAAGCACTCCAAGGATAAGAAGGAGAAGAAGGAAGAAACATCGTCCAGCCACAGCGATGGCTGCAAATAACTGAGCTAGTTTTATTTTAAAGTTGTAGCTGTAGATTTCATGCATTGCATATAGCTGTAAGTTGCATTTTGTTTAGTACACATTGTCACTGCATTTTTATTGTCCTTACATATTCATGTCAGTGCATTTGGGACAATGCAATATTTAAGTTTGGGGGAATGTATATGGGATTTGGAAATACATCCGCATTTCAAAAAAATTTTGAAGCATGCAAGGTTTATGCACAATTGTTCAAAAAATTTTGTTACATTCGATGCTTAATTCTTGGATCATGTGAATTGTCAATGAATGAGTTTGATAAATTTGATTGAATGTTGTATCTTCAATACTTTGATGAATGATTTAGGTTGCATCAGTAATAAATGACTAGTAGCATTCCTTGAATCTTAAATGAAACTGCCTTTTTTAGCTGCTTATATATAGATATATAGTTATAAATAAGAGACACTCTAAAGTGGGTGTATTGTAGAATGTTAAAAAGGGAACACTCCAATACAAGCATTAGAAAAATGAATCTGGCCAAAGGCCGTCACTACATGAGTGTGTGTCAGCACAATTACATACTCCCTAGGGGTTTGTTGCACCCCATCGTTACTTCTCAAGAACAAAGGTATAGTAATGCAACAATAACTCTTATTCCGAAAGAAAAAAGAGAAGATATATAAATACTTAGTATTGTACAATAAATGATGTATTGGTAGATAAAATTTAGGATTTGAAGCATGATGCTGGCCTTGATGAAAGTGCAATCTTACACATTTATGCTTATGTATTGTCAATGCAATATATTTTTTCATCTAAATGTGATTCATTCATTGGGAATTTAAAGGGTTCAAGTTGCTAGAATGATCATTTTCCTTATAAAATTTATTGTAGCCTTGCTAGTTTCTGTTTTCTTGAGGACAAGTAAAAACTCAAGTTTGGGGCTGTGATTGTACTAAAAAGAACATATGTTTCTCCCTACTTATTGGTTAATTTGTTCTCATTTAGTTATCTTTAGCATACATTTTAGCATTTTCAGTTTAGTAAATTTCATTTTATAACCCAGTGAATCCTAGTCTATTTTATCCTTAATTTTTCTATCTTTCTGCACTAATGTCACTACTTTAGTTAATTCCAGATTGCATCCAAAATTGTTATCGTAGTTGAAAATTGTCTAATAAAATCCAACCATGTGTGAGCTGTCCAATCTAGTATAATTGCCCTATACGTACAAGTACAGAAGAATCCTGAGGGAAGGACACCTGTACAGTTGAAGAGAACATAAAAGGTTGACGTGAGAGGAGGAAGGGGGATTTTTTTTTTGGCTGAACCATCATTCTCTTACCCTATTTTGAAGCTTGCGGCCATGACACCTTGAGCCTCCTACGAGTGAGCCAACATGAAGATTGATGCAGATCCACTCCTGACGAGGAAATCTAACTGCAGAACAAGGAGAAGCGGAGAGATCCAATCGAGTAGCCTAGGAATAGTATTCTCCATTCGATTCTTTCTTATTTCTTTGAAAACGCTAGTGATTACTCTATGTTTTCTAATATATGAAAGTATAATGAATTCTTTGTTAAATGCTATCTTATTAAATCTTGTTTTTATTGTTTAATCTTGGAGGTTTGAATGTTCTAAACACGGAAGTGTTATTGCAGTCACTAACACTGGAATGTGCAGTGACAGTTTGAGCTAATAAGCATTTCAACGGAAGTTGAGTAAGGACTAAAGGAATTTAGTCCACTTGTTCTTAATAGTGTCATGTTGCCATCATCGGAAGGTAAGGTTAATGTGCATGTTTAAGTCCCAGATTAAATAAAATAGTGGCGTTTGGTAAGATATACATTAATTTTTATTGCATCGACAATCACCTATCTTTTATACCTTGTGAGTACTTAGTATATTGCTGAAGATTTATGTTGGGGATCCCAGTTTATCAGTACTATATTTTATTTCATTGTTTTAAGGTATTGATTCGAAAATTACCCACACAATTTAATTCAATTTTTTTAACTATTGCATTGACATTAATAGACAAAGAACTACCATCCCTGTGGGGTCGATATCCGACAAACTCACATCTGTCTACTATACTTGCATCGTTAGTGTACGCTTGCACATTTTTGCTATGATGTTAACAGCTGATCATTCACAAACTAGAGTGTCTAGGATATAGGAGTTATAAGGAACTATTACTATGGAGTGTAGTGGTAGGGTAGGACATTTCTTTACTGTTAAACTGAATTTGCATTACATCGGCACTAATAAGCATGCTTGAATGAATTGAAAATTTCTAGTATGCTATGTGATTGTTACTATACTGGACACTATTATTATATGCTTGGTTTATTACTTCGCATTAATTTTCTTGTGACGGAGCTCACACTGAGCTTCATAGCTCACTCCCCTTTTATTTCCATCTCTACAAATAACCCACCAGGTTAGGACACAGACGCTGCATCTAAAGGATCTTAACTCGGTTTTAGTTATTAGTATATTTTGGATTTGTTATTTAATCTCTTAATTATTCAGAGATTGAATTGTTTTATTTTAAACTATGGCATGGAATTTGGGATTTGGGTTTTATTTTATATAGCTTGCATGTCATTTAATTTGATTTTAAGACATGGAATTATAAATATTAATTAGTTATGCATGAACCCTGGTTTTTATTAAAAATGTAAATAGATGTAACTTTTTCGTTGCTAAACTATAATTAGAACTTGAATATTAAATGAAATGGTAATAAAAAAGGTTTACAAAAGTACACATTGTACATAGGATTAGTCTATTTGAATTGTTTTTTTTTTCTCGTAAGTTTTTCTAAAATTGGACTAAGTTTTCCTCTAAATTAAACAAATGTTTTAATATGACATTCTTAAAAACTCCGATAGCTCACTGGGTCATTTCAGTGGCCAATGTAATCTCTCGAATACAGGCCTAACGTTTAAGCCAGGTTGGGAAGGTTACAATTTTAAGCTAAACTCTCTTGTTTGACTAAGAAACATAAAACTCTAAACAACTTCAAATACTTAAACAATATAAAAAATTCGTGATAAATAAATAATAAAATATTAAAACCTAATAAATACAACATTGAGCTCATATATAATAAAAATTAAACATAAAAATCGAACCCAATATGATTTAAACTCGAATTAAAAGCCCAAACCTCATAATTTCCATAATAATCCCGTCCAAAAATTCTACTCACGCAGGATTTACTAAAATGGTCATAACTTGAGCTCCCAAACTTGAAATTGAGTGATTAAAAGTGCAAAACGAAGCTTAGAGATAAATATTCAAACTCTATGAAGACATCTCAACACAGAATTATCTAGATCACATCCAAAAAGTCGCCACAAGTTGACTGATTTTTCAAACTTGAAAATTGACAGCTTTGGTGAATCGAATTCAATAAATTTCATCCTATCCTTGCATGTATCACCTTACAAGATCCCAGTCCCTTCCCTTCTCTCCCCAATGTTCCACCCAAATAAATAAATAAAAAAGCATAATGGTTTACTTGCCCGTCCAACCTTATAAAAAAAAGGTTATTTTAGCATTTCACTTAAATTTTTGCTTTTAAATTTGTGTTCTTTGTAAAATCACTCAAAATGAATGGAAAAATTAACATATAGCTTTGTTGACCTGTATTTCACTTTAGTAATTAATTAGTTTTTTTAAATATAAAAAATTCAAAAAAGTATAAAAATTGTTTAAAAATTTAAAAAATAAAAAGTATAAAAAATATATAATATTTTTAATTATTAAAAATTAAAAATTATAAAAATATATATATATTTTAATATTTTTAGTTTTTAAAATATTAATTAATTGCTAATGTATCATTCACGTGGACTTTCACATGGATGTCACATAAGTAAAGTTAAGAAATGTTAAATTTTCCATTCATTTTGGGGTGATTTGACAATCAATGCAAGTTCAAGAACTAAAATAGAAAAAAAAATAAATAGTGAACTAAAATGACTTCTTTTTTAATAAAATTAGAGGGTCAAATAAGTCATTATATCATAAAAATACTAGATATTAAGACTTCTACTTAGCTACAATAAAACATGTATTTGCTTTTTATATATCTTATAGATAATGTATCGAATAAAAAAAATTATGCTATAGTGTTGTGTATTAAAGTAAAACATAAGCTGTTAATTTTTATTTTAAGTGTTTTATAAAATATTTTAAAATTAAAAGTAGATTAACTTAATTTTGACTTTTTAAAATTAAAATCGATTTAACTTAACTAAATTAACATTAAACTAGACCTGAAAAAATCGATGGGTTGAACTTGACCTTTGCGCACCCCCTATGCTTCGTTTATTTAGAGGTAGTTGAAACTTCCTTTTTGGTGAAAAAATCACTAGTGAGGGGATTAAGTGCATTCGAGTATTGTTGTCAGTAATTTTTGTGCAAAGATCACATCCAATCATTAGCTCAGTTGGTATCAGTATTATTGTCAATACAAGAGGACGTGGGTTCGAGTGTGTTAAAGCATATTATTCTCTTACTTAAGGGTTGGGGAAAAGCTATGGGTGTTTTTAGGTATTGTATAAAAAAACAAAGATTAGGAATAGTGATGCTGCACTCATATGAAAGGGAAGTGTCGATGCGTAGGAATAAAAATAAATTTATGAGAAATTAACAAAGGCTTCAAGGCGTGTATCATTGCCAATTTCTTTAAGTTTCTATTTTCCCCCACCTATACTATGGTGTGCGAAAGAGCTACTGGCAAATGAACCTTGAGGATACAATGAAGCCCAATGACTATCTATGTTTTGCACTGACAGAAATAGTCCGCTGAGCACTGAGCGGAGTATAGTAATGATATTAATTTCTATAAAGAATTTCTAGAGTAATTCTTTATAGAACAATTTAGGGATATAAAAGTTGGTGAGAGATCATAAAGAAACTTTTTCATATGTTTTTTTGGTTGTCATACAAATGAAACTTCACTCTTGTTTATAGGAGGCCTCATGTCTCTTCATAGGGATATAACTACCCAAATGGATAGTCATATCTTTAACAATAAACATAATTATTCAATAGTTATCTACTTGAATAATTATGACTATTTGTTAATAACCAAGTGACATAACTTTTGGTTAGTTAAAACTTTTCATTTGCAACTATTGGAACACTATATATATATTGAAAATGATCCAACAATCTCCCCCCATTTTCAAAATATTCTAGATTTTAATAATCTTGGAAATCAATTGCATAAATGAAGGTGTCTTACGATTGAACCTCCACTTAGTGGAAATATGTTAAAGTTAATCGAAATTGCATGGTAGACTATGCTTTGAATAAACTGTTCTATTTGATTAACCGAACACATCTCACACAATGATTTCAACACTAGTCAATGCACAATATCTAGAGACACTATTATGACCATGTGTTTGTAACATCTTTTTATTAGTGCTGCCAGAGCCAAGCCCTTGAGCTCCTAGAAGTGGCTACACTTCCACTCACATAGGTAGATCCCATCAAGAGTGTTCCCGTAATTATAACACTCTAACATATTTCTATTAAGGGTCTATTAAAAGTATAATACTCATTCTACCCCTTATCATTACGGGTACGTAACACTTTTTACCTTGGGATGATATATTATATATTATTTTATAGTGCTAGCGTCACATACTGATGATGTACTTTGTCTCGTTGAACTAAAGACTTGACGTTCTACAAAGCGTTTAGTTGAGTTTTCATCGTGGGTGACTCAAATATTATAGGCTTGTACCTCATCCCTAAATTTCTAAATTTTCAACATAGTTATGTTAATTATCTATACCACATGGTGAAATTTTATATTTATTTGTCTTGAAAATTCACAAGAGTAACATCATCCTGTCCATGTTCAGTTACCCATCTTTTTGCAAAAGAATGATATCAAGGATATTTTTTCTACTATTGTCAGATTACACTGATCTATTTAGTTTTTTCTTATCATGATAATTTCATATTTGGTTATGTTATTTATTTCTTGATATCCAAGAAGTTAATTTCACAAACACCAAATATATGAAACCATACATCATGCCTTTTTCACCAAGTACTAGACAACATATTTGCTAGTTGTCATAGCTTCTTTTCAAAGTCAGTACATGGCTTTAAAACCTTTTTTTTATTCATAGTCAAATAATAATATTTTTTTTCTTAACACACCATATATATACAAGGGTGTAGCGTATATAGTCATATTAGAGGACCATCAATTGTCCAATCAAGTGAGTATAAAATCACACATTTATTCACCCTTCACCATGGATATTATCAATTATTTTCTGACTATGATAAAAAACAATGTCCATCACCTAAATGGGTCAAATAACATTCATGTTGTTATTTCCATACTCATGAGATCTTTGATTCATGGTTTCCAAAGTAAATTTCAAAATTTAATACATCTAAAAAATTTATAGAACCATGAGATTATAGATTATATCCAAGCAATATATAAATACCAAGTGTGTCATCATAAACATGCACAGTATAATCTTGTTTTCAAATATATGATTATCACGTTCACATTTCTACTAGAAGATTACATACCCAAAATAGTGATTTTGTTATATCAACTAATGTTTCCACTATTCTACCTTGACTAGAAAATTTAACCATATATGAGCGTAAGACTTATTTCATTTTTAGTCAAAACTACTTCTAGTCCAAACTTTATGTGCAATCATATATAAAAGTCATTTAGCTTAAGGTTATTTAACAAAAACAATAGTCAAAATTATTTATATTATATGATCATCTACAAATTTTCATTTTTAGGAATGAAAAAAAGTCTCATTAATATCATTCAAAGGCTAGTTACTAATATCATAATTTGAATAAAAAAATAATTTCATATCTCAAGTTAAATATATATCAAAAAGAAGAAAGAATAAGAGTTTCACTTATAAATTAGATGGAATGAGTTATATTTCAATTCTCCTAACTTATTTTCTATTTATAAAGCATTGATAGGTGCCTAAGTAACTTCTTAAAAAGATATCACTTTTTAATTTGACAATTTTTTATTTCAAGAATCCATTCATCCAACCTTTTAAAAATATTTGTTGGACCAAGTGATACAACTTTTCGATTTGGGAAGTCTCACCCGAATGGTCATAATGCTTCTGTTGAATTGAAGCATGTTCAACTAATTTTTGAACGGTGTTATCACCATTGAAAATGAAAGTAACTTTTCGATCCATTAATAGACCATTTCCCAAACGTGTATTTTCATTCCATCCGTACATTTTCATTCCATCTTCTTTCTTCCTTGCATGATATATATTATATGATATAATTTTATATCAATCATAATCGTGCATCTCAAAAGGTCGCATACAATGAACTAGCACCTGAGTTTCTTTTTGTCAAGTAATTGATGCATGAAACACCCACATCTTTTGCATAATGCAATGCAATAAACACATGACAATTCAAATCTAATTATGCAATAAGAGTAAAACAATATATTTGACATACCTTTTCTTGCAATAAAAATTTCTTCTAAATTAAAATTTGACAAGATCATTGGTCTTTATGCAACCACAATGATCGATATTCATCATCATAGTACCATGCTTGTAGTGAGATGTGAATGTGTAGTAAACATACAAACCTTCTTTAATTTCACATAAATTGTGAAAATAGAACCTTAAAATTGTTAGTGCGTGTGGATAAAAATAAACTTATGAGAAATTAACAAAGGCTTCAAGGTGTGTATCAATGTCACTTTCTTTAAGGTTCTATTCGCCCTCACTTATATTATGGTATGCAAAAGAGTTACTGGCAAATGTGACTAATGTGACTATCTACGTTTTGCATTGATAGAAATAGTCCACTAAACACTGAGCGAAGATAGTAAGGATATCAATTTTTATAAAGAATTTCTAGAATAATTCTTTATAGAACAATCTAGGAATATAAAAGATGGTCAAAGATTAGAAAGAAACTTTTTTATATGTTTTGGGTTGTCATGCAAATAAAACTTCACTACTATCCTATTTATAAGAGGCCTCATGTCTTTTCATACGGACATAACTACCCAAATGAATAGTTATATCTTTAGCAATAAGCATAATTATTTAATAGATATCTATTTGAATAATTATGATTATTTGTTAATAACTAAATTATATAACTTTTGTTTATTTATAATTTTTTATTTGTAATTATTGGTAATGATTTAATAGAATTTCTGACAAAATAATGATAGTAGTTGCACTAGGGATCATGCTACCATGTGGAGATTTGTCATGATGGTGATTTGCCAAAGAATCTGCTGTACTCTAAATACAAGTTGAAATAGTGATAACATTTTATTTTGGCAACATCTGTAAAGTTACAGAAGATAATAAATTATAGTTGCTGAGAACGCAATGAAATTACATTACATATGTGTGGCGAGGTTTCCACTACTGGCCCATCCTTCCTGAACTTGAATCGAATATTGCAAATTCCAAAGGACGTCTTCTATCGAGGGGCGTTTGGTTGAATCTTTTGACAGGCAATTTATAGCGAATTCAACTGTGGTCTTCATTGATTCATCTGCAAAAGTGCCTCGTATTGAGGGATCAATCACACCTCTTAACTTCGATGGCCCTTCAGCTAAGCTCTTTTCCAGCTGCAACCACAACATTGCAAATTTAATTCAACCTATACTGTTTGGTTTAAATTTGGGTGGAGAAGTAGAACCTATAAACTTGCATACCTCAAGTTTAAGCCCATCCAATTCATTTGAGAATGTGACCAGTTTACCGGTAATAGCCTGTAGCAGCAGAACTCCCAGTTGATAAATGTCTTCCTTCTCATTTTCATCACTGCAGGAATGGTTTGAGTTAGAGCATTGTGTCGATGGAAATTGAAGATGGGTGAAACACATTACCTACCTGCTAAGGCGATTTGAGAGGGGGCTTTCCGAACCCGTCTGTAATTTCATCAATGAAAACCAAGGAACAGATTAAATTCTGGAAAAGCAAAAAGTGTAAATGAAATGTAAATCTGCTTTGTGTTTCCTATACCTTAAGTGGCAATGGGATGTTGTAATTACTAATTTTGGGTGTAAGAGTCTCATCCAACAAAATATTATCAATCTTTAAATCGTTTCCGTAAATCCCAGGCGAAATTCCTGTATGCAGGAATTGAACTCCTCTTGCAGCTCCAATGGTGATTGCCATTCTCTGTGGCCATTTCAGTATCTCCTTCTTTTTCCAATCTGCCAATTCCCAAAATCAAATCAACGAGTAAATAACATTAATATGCTTTTGCCCTGTTCCCTTAAATTATTTAAGGGGTTTAGGTTTACCAGTAAGATGGTCCCGCAATGATCCGTTGGAAATGTGCTCAAAAACAACGAACACAGTACTGGCAACATTAGGATGATCCTGGTAAGTTACAATACAGTGTCCCAGAACGCTAACCAAATGACGATGCCTTAGCTTGGACAAAACTTCCATGTGTTGCATCAGATTTTGAGGTGCATGCTTCTGCTGTAGTTTCAAACATTTTACCACCACCACTGACCCATCTACAAGCCAACCTTTATAGAGCTGTTGCATACATCAATCAAAAGTAACCACTATTCATCTTGAATGTATGTCTCTAGGGATTAATGACAATTTAACACAAAATGTATTTACCTGCCCTTGAGATCCTTCCCCCATAAAATTTGATGGGTTAAAGTTGTTGGTTGCATCTTCAATTTCTTCCAAGCTGAAAACGCGATATCGTGGAAGCCCAATTGCAGCTGATCTCATTGTCTGTGGAACACGCCCTGTGGTGTAGGAAAGAAACCAAATTTTGGTAGGTCGAGATTGAATTAATGATGACAGTATTTACAAAATCAGATGGTCTTACTTGAATCAATGGGTGGTTTGGGAGAGCTACGAACAGACATTTTGTCTACAATGGACCTTTCATCATAATTTGCGTCTTCAGTTGTTCGTGATCTTCGAATAATCACAAACATCAACAAAGCAATAGCTCCTGCAATGGCAACAACGCCTCCAATGATACCGAGTATTAGGCCCAAGTTGATCCCAGGCTCCTCCTGCTCCTTGCTTTCCACAGGCTTAACAGCCAATGCTTCTTTGTTGCAAAATGAATAAGGATGTTGGCGATTTGAATTCCCAGTAGACAGACAATTCCATGAACTAATGACTGTTTTGTTTCTGGAGTTTGATCCGATGCATGAAGGGAGTTTTCCTATCAAAAGGTTGTTTGAGATATCTACAAAGGAGAGGTTGTTACTACAGTCTGTAGTGGAAGCAAGGGCTCCGCTTAATTGGTTTTGGGCCAAATTAAGATACTGAATTGAAGCCAAGGAGAGTAGAAACGATGGGAGTGGTCCCACAAGTTTATTAGAAGAGATGTCCAGCCTCTGGAGCTGATTGAATTTCTTCAGTCCTGAAGGGATCTGGGATCTAAATGAGTTGTTGCTCAACGTGATGCTTACTAGACTTTGGCTTAATGAAGGAAACTGAGGTCCAAGGAGGTTGCCACCCAAATTCACAACTTTAAGGAGTGGTAAGCCTGTAAGATCTGGAACACTGCCATTGAACAGATTGTCAGCCAAAACCAGACTTGTTAGATTCTGGAACGATGCAATCTGCTTAGGAATCCTCCCGGAGATGAAATTAGAGGTCATGTTGAGAGCTTGGAGTGAATGAAACCTGTTGATCTTGGGAGGCAAGGGACCCCATAACCCCAGGGACACCAGGGACAATACTCTCAAACTAGAAAACTTGGTTAGGACAGTGAATAATGAATCCATGGAAAACTTGCCGGACAAACCCTGTGGTCCAGAACCTGGTACAACATTCGCTGGAGAGCTCCTGTTTCCAACGATGGTTATCTCCGTCACGCGACTGTTTGCACACACAATCTTGAGAGAAGGAGAATGAGGGAGATAACAGAAGTTGGTCCACTTTGTCCATCCTTGAAGTACCTCAGGGTATTCAAGAAGCTTTTGAACTTGGAAAAGGAGCCTGGTTTCGGTTGAAGTAAGCTGACCTATTGAAACTGGAACAACCATGAAAATTGTACAAAGCAATAAACAGAAACCCACCCTGGAAGTCTCCATTCCTGTTGAACTCAAAAAGAGAAAGAAGGGAAGATAAACCTTAAAAAGTAGGAGTAGAAGAAGAAGAAAACATTTCTGGGAAAGGGAGCAATCACATTAACTTGATGCATTCAGTAGCATAATGCACACATCCTTTTAGCGCATAGAGGCCCAGCAGCACCCAATAAATGAAGTTTTCGTCAAAAAAAGACAAATATCTGATCTGGGTTTAGCTCACTACTTATTAAAGGTTATAGGATAAAGCTGCTACTTTTACTTTACTACACTTAAATTTGTTCGAAAACGCATTTATTCACAAAGTAGATGAGAAAGTGAATTTAAAGAACCAAAGAAAGAAAATGATTTAAGGTGGGTTTGGATGGGCGCTTGGGTGCGGTGTGATACGTTTAGCTTATTTTTTATTTCATGCTACAGTATCGCTATAGTATTTAATCTCACCGCTACCACTGTTTTTATATTAACCACAGGTAAACGCACCGTCTATCTAAATTCAATCTCAGTCAATTTGAAAATCAGAATCAAATATCTAATGTGGGAACTGGGAACTTCACTAGAATAAATAAATATTGGCAATTAAGTAGACCATGCAATGATACTGCCTGGAAATCCTGGTACTACGATACAATATCTATCATATTAAATTGGAGTTAAAAGTCAACTTTAGGCTCTCAGTTCAAACACTTCCGTTTGCGGCATGTTACGCTAGACCTTTGAGGACCAGAAAGTGATGTACAGTGCGTAAATATTAAAATATTTATTTATCCCTTAGTTAACATTTATTAAATATTTTTCAATTTTTTTGTTATTTTCAAATTTTATTTTAAATATTTTTAATTTAAAATAATAAAAATTTAATTAATAGTAGCTAAAAAAGTCAATAAAAGAGCACAAAAAGCAATGTTGAATCACGTGTGTAAGTTACCAAAATAGTGTCTTTACATCAGTATTCCATAACTAAAAGCAGTGCTATATAAGGACGCGGCCGGGGCAAATGTGAGGGGAAAATGACGAGAATGCCCCCCGGGTTGGCCGTTTTCCTGCGTCACAAATGCCGTTGTGTCGGTGAGATGATTAAAATAAAGGTGAAAAGTTGTCAATTTTTCAAACACGGATTTTAATGATGTATTAGTTTTACCAAATCCCGTAACTTATTATATTATTCTTTTTTGAGGGAATGACCGTAACTTATTATATTATTCTTTTTTGAGGGAATGGTATCCAATTATCAATCCTGTTTTTTTGTTCTTAGCTTAGCTGCCTTTCTTCTGCTTTTTCTTTTGTTCAATGCTTAGCTGCCTTCCTTGATTATTATGATTTTTTATAAAATATTGAGAACTGTGTGTAAATACATGTTTGATATTATATGCTCATATTCAAGATTTATGAAGCAATGGGGGCTAGTTGAAGTATGGTAATGTAGTAATTATGTATTAGGGGAAGGGCGGTTTTATATAGCAAGGAATAAAGATGCACATGGAATGCCTTGGAGAAGATGCTTCTTTTTTTTTTTTTAATCTAGATTAAGAAGAGGGAAGGTAAGTCCTACTTTATTGATGGGATCCTATCATTTATATAGAAGGCATTTTTTTTTCCTTAAATTGTATTCATGTTATTTACTTTCTTAATAGCAGTATGCCAGAACAGAGAAAGACTTAGTCTCCAATATCCGACTTTTTTTCTTCTTTTTTTTTGGTAATAAAGATCCGATTGTATGCCAGTATATTTTTTTCTCTACGTGCCATCATAATTACTTCGGTTTATCCAATATGTACTACGCGTGTTAATATAATTGTTTTGGCTTGTTTGATGATACACAGTATGTGCCGGTATATTTATTTCGATTTATCCGATGATGTACACTATAATTGCTTCGGCTTGTCTAACGATGCACAATGTGTGCCAATATATTTCTTTCGATTTATCTGATGATGTACTAGAATGCCAGATTGAGATGTAGGTTGGTTAATTTGTATATCCGTCTTGAAATCCAAGTAAGGTTAGTAAGATTATATAAACATGATTTGACTAGGCTATATGGTAGATTGAAATGAAATATGAATTGATTTGGTATAATTGCTCACATATGAATTTTGATATTCAATAGCATGTGAAAGTCCATGCAAATTGGCTAGAAATGAGCCCCCTGGGGGTGATTGAGCATTTACGAGTCAATAACTCAAAAATGATTGAATTGATGAGATGAAATTAAATATGTAAATCAATGAATGTGTATATATATAGGAACATATGCTTATAAATAGTGATATGAAATAAGCAAATGAATTGATCACTAAGTGTATGTTACAATTTGGTATACGAATTAGTTGAATAATAGACTTGAATTGATTATTTGTATTTGATAACATTTATGTTATACTGATTTGATTTATAGAAATACCATTGAGTTTTATCACGCAGCGTGCGATTTGTTTTTTCGTGCACAGGTTAGGTCTCAAATGAGAACTCGAGCATCAACTTCAGCATCTAATCAAAATGCCAAACTTGATAATATTTGTATAAGTCTCTTTTGTTGTTTATAAGCCATGTACCTAGGTTGAGTCAAATTTGGAATATAAAGTTATGCGTCTATGCACTTATGGTTAATGGTTAATACTAGAATTTGGTTAAATGTCTATAGCTTGTAATGGAGTTAAAGGTAGTTTGAAATGGTATGAAATGTTGCAAGTATAATATGTTGGGGATCGACCCGATTAAGCAACGAATAAGTAAAAAATAGCGGAAGAAATTGAGAAATTGAACACATAAATTTAACGTGGAAAAACCCTTTCAAAGAGGATAAAAAACCACGGGCAAAGATAATTTTACTATAATGGAAAAAGAACGAAGAGTACAAAAGATGTAGATAAAAAACTAAAGCCCGAAACCTGTAAACAAAGAACCCTCAAAACGTAAACACAACATTCTCCAAAAGTGTTATGAGTTCTAATATTTAATGGGTGTATTTTTTAATGTTGTAAAAGATTCTTTTTATAGGCTAAATTCATAGGTGAAATAATAATAAAAATAATCTAGACTAGTCAGAGTTTGACTGAAACAAATAATCAGAGTTTAACCTGGGTTTGATTTTCATGAACAGAGTGCCTAACTTTTCAAAACCTACATCCAAAAGAGAACCTCTCTTCAACGAAACGATCATACATTTTTCCCTCCTATGACCAAGTTGCCTCTGCTCCAAATGAGTTGACTTCAACTCTGTAAAGGACGAGGGACGTCCAATTTCACCGATCACTGTAGAACCTTCCAGAATATAAAGACTGCTAGTTCTTTTACCTTTTAACAAAACGAGAGCCCCACGAGACACCTTAATGCCGCTTGACTCGATGTTGATTTTGTAACCTTTCGAGTCTAAATTACTTAAGGAGATGAGATTCTTTCGTAAATCAGGTACATACCTAACATCTAAGAGTGTCCTAATCATCTCATTGTGTATCCTAATTTTAACAGTATCAATACTGATTACCTTACTGGATGAATCGTTTCCTATGCGCACAACTCCACCTTCAACCAAACTGTATATGGAAAACCATTCTCTATTAGGAGACATGTGGAAAGAACATCCTGAATCTATGATACACTCGGATGTAAGCTCGAAGCTATCGCTCGTTGACTCTAGCAAGAAATCATCACTTCTTTCGTTGGCCAAATTAACACCAGCTACATCCTCCTCGTTACTCTTAGCAGCCCTTTTGTTTCACAGTTTATATGTAATACCCCGAAAATTACTACAGTAAGAAAGTAAGATAATATTCCTGATATAGTAAAATAAGTAAATAAAGTGATAAAAAGGGTAATTTTGAGTTATGTCAACATTAATAAGTAAATTATGACATATTAATTCAAGAAAGGATTAAATCGCAAAAGTGAGAAAAGTTTTGTTGCCAAAGGGTAAATACTCAAAATTTGAGTGGTTAAAGTGCAAATAAGAAAAAAGTTGAAGGACCAATAGTGCAAATATTTTAAGGTTGGAATAATCTAGAAACTAAGGAAAATGGATGAATTAGGACCAAATCGAATAGGTGAAGAATTATGAGGGAACAACCCACCATCTTTTCCATGCTATTCACGTTAGAAGAGAAGAGAAGAAAGAAAGTTTTGCTTTCTTTACAATTTGGTCCTTCCACCAAAAAAATTCACCATTTTCAATTAGAAATCAAAAGAATTTCCATAGCCATCAAGAGAGAAAGATAACAATGAGACTATGGGGAGCTAGAATATCAAGTTGAATTCAAGAAATTGAAGCTGGAGGAGAGAGAAAATCAAGTTAAAGGTTGAAATCAATAGGACAAGGTAAGAACATTGAGATTTCAATATATTTTTAAGTTTGATATTATTGAAATAGCGTGGAAAAGATGTTATAGTTGAGTTTTCTTATACATATTCTTATGTTCTTGATATATTAGCTAAGATAAATAAGTGAAAGTGATGGGAAATATTATAGAGAAAGGGAATAAGAAAGTTATAAACATAGTAATTAACATTTTGCACTAAAACAGTTTTAGACAAAAGCAGTAGGTTAACTTTGAAAAATCACCATAAATTATGGAAATGAAATTAGAGGATGAAAAAAATATGGAATTAAGTCTTACTGAGTCTAGTTTCTCATAGAAGAAATGGTGTAAGAAATGGAATTGTAAATCATGAGATATAATAGATTTTGTGAGACAAGGTCAGAATGATTTCGGGTTCTCCTATTTTGACTTTGGAAAATCATAAAAAATTGTACAAAAATAATTATGGGTTATAATTTATATTTTTAAAATCCTTAAATAGTATATTTTCAATAGAAACAAACGGGGATATCATCCAAACTCTGTACAAGGAGATAATTAAGTTTTAGTGAAGAAGTGTTAGAACTGTCAGACAGCAGAATAGATGTGACTTTAAAGAATAAACTGTACTTATTGGGTAAACAAAAAATTCTGAAAATTTTATGGTAAGAAGATATGTTAGCCTAGTTTCAGGAAAAATTATTGGATCCTAATTTGGAGTTTTGTAGCTCAAGATAAAAATAATTTAGTGGCTATGACACAAATAGATAGTTTTGAATAAATTTACAAATAGTAAAATCATAGATAATGTTACGTATAAGCATATTATATAAATTAAGGATGTGGAATTGAGAGGAGGAGGAGTAAAATATATATATATATATATGAATATTCAGCTAGCATGGATAATTTGCACGTTTTAGGCTCAGGGACTAAATTGAATAAAAATAAAACTTTAAGGGTAAATTTGTAAAAATGTCAAAAAGTGACCAAATTACATGAAATGAATTGTTTTATTATTTAAATTAGTAAATTGAATGAAATATTAATTTAGATCAAGATTGGGTGGAAATTTGAGAAAAATAGAAAATTTCCAAAATGTCCCTGAATTTTGGTATTTCTGCAATTTAGCCTGGTAAGTTCGTATGAAATATATTCTATATAATTTTAATTGAAGTGAATGCTATTTGGTAATGAATATTATATATATGTGTGTGTTTTATTATTGGAATTGAATTATTATTGGTAATATGTATAATTATTTGATGCATTGAAATGATTATCGGAAGCTCGATTGAGTTGGAAGCTTGTTGGAGATATATCACATTATCCATTGGTTCTATCGATAATTTTGGCTGATTTGATTCTGGTTATAATGGCATGTACAAGTGAAATTGGTTAACGTTAGCTCATTAATGTTTTGATTTTGATTGGTTATAAATATGAATGCTTGATGAAAAGAAAAGTCTGAAAATTAATTAGTAAACTCTGGTAATGCTCTATAACCCTATTCTGGCGATAGATACGAGTTAGGGGTGTTACATTATAACAATCTACTTTGACGTGACCTAACTTATTACAATAGCAACACTTTTTCTCTCGCTTCTTTGATGCTACCAAAACGGAAGCTTGCCTATCTACCTTTCCATCTTAAACAAACTTATTTTCAAGTTTGTCTTTACTCAACAAATGACCTTTCACATCCTCGAATGAGAGTTTGTCTCTACCGTAAATGAAGGTCTCCCTGAAAGACTTGTATGAATAGGCTAAATAGCATAATAATAACATAGCTTGATCTTCATCATCAATCTTAACCTCAACATTCTTTAAATCATTCAAAAGAGTAATAAATTGACTAATGTGATCTCTAAGAAGCTCATCTTCGTTCATGCGAAACGTAAATAGACGTTATTTCAACACTAAATGATTAATTATAGACTTAGTCACATAAAGAGTTTCTCACCTTTTCTACAAGGTGGATGAAGTTTTCTCCATCAATACCTCTTGCAATACCCTATTCGCGAGGCACAATTGGATTGCATACAGGGCCTTTTCATTAAGTGCTTCCTATTCTGACTAATCTAGATTCTCAGGCTTTTTCCTGGTAATGTCTTTTTTCAGGCCAGTCTGAACTAGAATTGCCATCATTCGAACTTGCCAAAGATTAAAATTTGTGACACCATCGAACTTCTCAATGTCAAACCTTGTTGCTGCCATATCTGAACAGGCTGATCTATGAAAATTGAACTAGCTTTGATACCACTTATTGGGGGTCGACCCGATTAAGCAACGAACAAGTAAAAAATAGTGAAAGAAATTGAAAACACAAAATTAACGTGAAAAAACCCCTTCAAAGAGGACAAAAACCATAAGCAAATATAATTTTACTATAATGGCAAAAGAATGAAGAGTACAAAAGATGGAGATAAAAAACCTAAACCCCAAAACCTGAAAATAAAGAGCTCTCAAAATGTAAACACAAAATTCTCCAAAAAGTGCTATGAAAAGTGCTATGAGTTCTAATCTTTAATGGGTGTATTTTCTAAGGTTGTAAAAGAGTCTATTTATAGGCTAAATTCATAGGTATAATAAAATAATCTAGACTAATTAGAGTTTGACTGAAACAAATAAACAAAGTTTAACTGAGAGATTATCTCTCAAATTTGATTGAAATATGAGGCATACTCAACAATATATATGAACTTGGTGAAACAAGTAAGTATGTAAATGATTTAAATGTCTTGCATTAGGTAAATGACTTGTAGGTGATAGGGTATTGGCCTAATGTTAGAAAAGGCATTGATTAACATAACTTGATGTTAATATGTTGCAAAAATGAGATGATTATAATGGTTATATGTTTAGGAATTGGTTGGAAAATTACATGTTGTTAAACAAAGAGAACTTGGGGAAACAACATGTGACGTCACGATGTCAAACATATGTCTTGGCAATGAGAAATGACTTATAATGTCACAATGAGACAAGGAACCCTATCATCCTGATGAGATCAAAACAGTATGTCACGTTGTAACGAGGAACTCCTTCACATCGCGACTTTAAACCTGTACTTTGAATTCTTTACAATTCAGTCCTTATTTGATCTTCAATTAGCATTAGAGCTTTCATAAGCTCACATAAGACCCGAGAGTGGTTATTTATTGTAATATTTATTTATGATATTCGTATTTATATGTCCAATGATATAAATAGTATTTAAAATTGATCGTAGTTTCTTCGACAACAAATGTGTGTCCTTGTAGCTCGAACCTGGTGATTGGTTTGAGTATGGGGTGTTACATTTAGTGGTATCAAAGCTATAGATTTAGTCGAATCTTGGACTAAATCAAGCTTGAAATTGTATCTAGAGGTACATGCCAAAGTCGAGTCAAGTATGAGTCAGGATTTGGATGCTGACTATGAAAATTTATCTGTTTTATAGCTAAAAATGTCAATGGAATTAAGAAATGTTGTTAATAATGATATAAATAACATCAATTAATCTGATGAGAGTGAGAATAGGATTAGGACTGAAAATGACATTGATTTTGTTGGGAAATGTGTCCATATTGTAGTAAACATGTAATTGTCTTATATGAATTTAAATGATGAATAAATAAAGTTAATTTCACATTTCACTTTAATATCTTTTGTGTTTCTATCTTTCATGTTTTGCATACATAGCAAAATTGTGACAAACAAATATTAGCTCATTAATTGTCTAAGTTCAAACTGATGATAAGTGGCACTATAAGAAATTTTACATTGCGAGAAAGACAACTTGCTTTAGTAGATAATCTAAACGAGTCTGTAATCCCATAAAAGAATCCATGTGAGCTTTTGATTCAAATACTTAGAAGGATTATTATGTCATCTATAATTCCAATTGGGGAGATGACTAGTCTTGACTATCGGAGCAATTGACTCCACATGTAAAGGCATAGATGTACTCATTGGAACAATGATACATTGGACTAGACCCAAGTTGAATTAATTATGAATCCGTATGTGAATTGATTCACTTGTGACATTCATGGTGTGATTTACCAAAATCCCGAGTTAGTCACTGACCATGTGTATGTAACTCATGTGCTTTGATATAAATGGTGGCTTATGCTCTAAAGATGATCGAGCCCATAACCGGTATGTTGGGTACATGACTTGTGTATGGCATGAATTTACTAGCAACAATGGAACCCATAGCTCGATTAAAGAGTTAACGATATCCTCTCATTGGCATTGTGTGGATTGATAAATATGGAACGTGGTCATGGGTTGCTTGTTCTTGAACAAGCAATTTATCACAGTTATTTGTTGACAGTGATCATATTAATCATTAAGAAGACACAATGGTGACAATGAGATAAAATAGAATTGCATTGAGTGAAAGTATTTAACTTAAAGGTATCAAAGATATCGGATGAGGGTAACACACACATGATGAGGTCATTGGACAAAGCAGTTGGATGAATTGCTTTCGTAAAAAGAATACAATAAGAAGTTTTCAATCATGGTACTTCTTGTGGATTGACTCCATGATTAAGTAAATTGTGAATTATCAGAACGATGCTTTTGGACATAATTGAAATTGCTCGAGCCTAATTGTATATGTCTGATTGGTCCCTCCACTAGCTCCTGATCAGACTGCATTTGAATTAGAAGAAAATTCTATAACTTTGGAAATAATTTAATTGAGTCGATTGATTTTATGTGGAATTAAATTAGGCGGTCATGATAATTGTTCAACTAGAGAAATTGATTAAAGAATTTTTTTGTAAATTTAATTTTTGAAAATATCAGTGATTTTTTGGAAAATTAATTTTGATCAAGCAAAATTAAATTAATCAAATTAATTAAAATAAATATGATATTTTTGGAAATTAATTTTCAAGTCAGACAATTGACTTAAAGGGTAATTGAACTTGAAAATTGGACCTCAGATTGAACATTGATCTCGAGAACCCAAAATCGTGACCAAGACCCAAAACTTGGTTGAACCGAGCTTGGTATGTGAAACTTGGCTGATGGTCCAACCGATGGCCAGACTAGACCGGTTAAGCCGTCGCTAGCCCAGATTAAATCAGCTTGGGGTATCGTGAGGGTGTCGCCCCAACACCATTGGGCACTGTGGTACCAACGGCTGTGACGACAACATTCTGGTGGCCGATGGATTGTCGATGATGGTTGTTCTTTGGTGGTTGAACAGTGAGTGAATTACACTCCTACTAGGACTCTACATGATGCGATTTCCCAGACCCGAATAGAACCTCAAAAATAGATCAATGAGACTCGTACTCGGTAGTTGGAAAATTGGCAAACTTGATAGGATCGTCTTGATTAGGATCAAAATTAGGTAGAACCTAGACCAAAAGTACTTGCAGTATAAGAAACCGAAGTTATATTGAACTCGGCCCACTTAACTTGCAAAATTACTCGAACCTTGGTATAGTGAGGTCGCCACACTCTGGGATGGATGGACGAAGTGATTAGACAAAGGATGAATGCTAAAAAACCTTAAGTTTTGTTAAGTTCGATAATTCAATGAAGAACCGAATATCACACAAATAAAATGTATATTCAAAATGTTGTTGTGTAACCTTATAAATGACCTAACTTGATCTATTTATACAACTAGGGAGCTAAGGAGCCACATTCGACCCTAAATAGATGTTCATGCTTATTTAAATTAATTCATGTATAGTTTTAGGTTCAACGAACTCTTGGAGAGACACATTCATCCTCATTTTTTTCGTGCATGTATTCTTAGGTAAGAAGAAACATTCAAATGATATGAATGATCAATAAAGGCCTCCTCCATCCCTTTTGACCGAACATGTATTTCCATGGGACATGCATTCTTCATAAATAGGCGCATTAATGAGATGCATGTTCATGAATTTGTTACATGTATCTTGTAGATTCATCTTCCACTTGTGGAAATTTAATGTACCAAATTTAGCATAGCTCTTCCCCCTTGGACTTTCATGCATGTAGCCATGCAAGTATGGAAGTTGATTGGTCAAATTAATCTCCCTTCAAGCCACTGTCCATGCACCAATCTTATTCCTTGAATTCGGCCAACTAACAAATGCATGAATCCATGTATTTGGCCCCTTTATAGAAACGGTCACATGCACAAAAAATAATGGTATGTATTTGAGGATTCCAAGAATGTACTTATGTATGCATTCGGCTTTAATGAGAATTCATGACAATCTTTTAAATGGCCAGTCGAATAGTCCCTATAAAACAAGTATAAATAGAGAATAGATCAATTCAAGCAAGCACATTTCAAATAAGCAAAAGACACTTACACATGACACTTAAAACAACATGACAACCTTAGACACTCAACATGAATGAACGACACAGACTAAGCTAATATGATAATAAAATAAACCCAATTGAAAGCAACTTAAACACACAAATAAAAGCATGACACCATTTAACACAAATAGTTGAAACATAGGAAATAATTAAAACTGTGAATTAAAACGAAATGCAAATAAAAATAAATCTAAAATTGATTCAAAAGGTTCAAGGTGGACTATTAGAATGCCCAGTCAATACTTTGACCAAGTGAACTAGAATAGGACTTGGGCTCGACCCAATTTGAACAATATTTCCTTGGCCTTGATTCCAAAGCCCACACATCAACCCATTATGAGCCTCCTTGAAACGCTTTGCTCAGGCCTTCGTAATTGGCCCAACGGGAATTTGCAAAGGACTTTGCATGCCCTTGGATGTTTCTTGCATAAATTGACCTTGATGGTTTGACCCATTATCATCATTTGGTGATCCATCAAAATCTGCCTTATTGCTTGATCTCGGAATCACATCACTATCGAATAATTTGATTTCAAATTAAACATTCTAAAAATAATATTATTTTAATAAATTTAATATTAAATTTAATTTAATACTTATATTGTTAATGTTTTTTAATTTAATATTAAAGCTATTAAGTTTAGTTATAGTTGAACTCTCTAAACTCTCCCTATATAAAAAGAGTTACGAGTCATTTTTTTTACAGACTTGAATTCAAAAGAAACTTGTAGAGAGAAAATTATTTAAAGAAATTATTTCAGAAGATTTCTAGAGATATTTTTATTATTTACAACTTAACCCAAAATTTTAGAGAAATTGAAAAATTACCTCACTGGTAATTTTGTAGATTTTTTTATTCAAAGCGAGCCCACACTCGGTAGACATGAGCTTGAGGATAGCGGAGAAGGCTACTCGGTCCAAGCATTCATCCTAGACGAATTAAAAATGTATAATTTTCATTAAGTGTTTATTACTTTAGATATCACAACCAAGTTCTAGTTTTGGGAAAAAATTAAAATTCTCATTTTTCCTCAAATCTATTTTTCGTTGTGCTTTTCAAACCCGTTTTTTCCAACAATGGATATCAAAGTCAGTTTATGCTCTATCTGCAAGTAAAAACAAATAATCAAAATAGATTTTTCTTCTTCTTAAATGATTAGATTACATAGAAAGTGACATTCTTTAGATCTTATGCATGTTTTGAGTTATATATGGGAATGAATGTGATATTATATATTTGTTACATAATTTTTATTTTTTACCAAGGTTGTGGTTCTTAGGAAATAGACCGTGGACTATCATCTCCGCGTAGGACTATTTTTTTTAATTCATAAAATTCTTGTGAGCCGAAAATAGATATAGGACTTAAATTTAATTTTTCCAAAAGGAGTCCATGATGAGCAGAGGATGGAGCGATGGTGGTTGAAGACCCAAGGAATGCCTTGTGGTGAAAAACTGTGTAATTTTTTATTTTTATTTATTTTCTAGAAATAGAACCATGAAAACCTTGGTTGGAAATTTTATTTTAGTAACCCATCTATTTAAATATATGTTTTATAATTGTTTATAATATTTATATTATATTATGTTATAAGTTTGATATATATGTATGAGATGATCCATAGTTTATAGATTAAAAAATAAGAATTATGGTAATGAGAAAATACATGTGTTGTCTTGTTCCATTCACTTCTTTAGGTTATTCGATTGCTGTGAGAAGTGTGGTAATGAGAAGGTGAATGCCTAGGATTGGTTCTGGCAAGGAAAGACTTGGTTTTTAGGTGGTCAAATATGATTCACCTCCCTTTCCTGAGACCCTACCCAATGCATAGTTCACATTCACTTCTTCGGTTTTTTCCTTAAAAAACTGTGGAAAATAAAAGTTGTTTGTTTTTATGATTGATTGATTCTTGTGAATAAATTAATGTGAATATTATAAAATTTCCATAGCATGCTATGCATATATTGGAAGCATGTCATATAGATTAGGTAAGAATGCCACTAGGACTATTGTATGATCATTCTTGAAATCTAGGATAACAGCCTTGCATGTTTTTAAAATATTGAGTGGGAGAAGGTCATTGAACAAGATCTACGACCTCCATTGATGGTCGCTAAGTGATAGCATGATAAAGTTTTGAGTTAGTTCGTACCTTGGTCGCACCCTAAGGTAAACTTTATCATATGGGTTCACTGGATGAGATTTCCTTTTAAGGACAACTAGTCATGCATGACTCTTAGTGAGATTGTCCTAAGATGACTCACAAATGAAAGGATGTTCATGATGGGCGTTGAGTTAATGATACACACTCAATATCGTCTCTATTATATAGTTTCCCAATATATGATATTTAAGCTAGAGATGATGACCAAACGTTAAAGGTTGTTGGTTCGTGTGGAGTCTTAAGAATTAAGATTCACAAACTGATTGATGAGTGTAAAAATGATCGTAGCAACGGAAAAATGTTCTTCAATGTTTTAATACAAGACTTATGCATTATATTGCATTCTTGATGTGTTGTTGAAATGAAAATATTTGCTTAATACAATGACAATAATTAGTGAATAATTAATTTTTTTTATTTTAAATTTGTCTCCTACTCTTCTTATTAGCATTCTTACTAAGAATAAATTTAATGGGGATAACTTTTGAGAATAAAAACAAAACTTGGTAATAGTTCTCAGCTGTGAGAAACACAAAATCGTCCCTGACGAACCTTGCCCACCTAAAGCTTAGCTCAAAGCAAGAAATCACTAGGCATATTTTGACTTGATTGTTTATTGTTATATGTTAGCAAGCATGAATAGTGTGTTGCAAAAGCAACACAATAATTTCTGTACTGCCAAAGAGATCATGACAAATTTGGAGGACTTGCTCAGAGGCCAAGTCACATTGGCTCGACAATCCGCTATTATAATTTTGATGAACTCCTAGTAGAAACCTGACACTCCTGTCAAAGAACATATGCTTAAACTTAGGTAATCTTTGCGAAAGTGGAGGACAATGGGGTTGAATTGAACGTGAAAACTTAGATTGAAATAGTGTTCAAATCCTTGACCAAGGAGTTAGCTGGCTTTAAGGTCGCTTACAACTTGGAAAACAAGGTACTTACCTTAACTCAGCCCATGAAAGAATTACAATCCTATGAGTTGGTGCTGAATGGTGGTAAGTTGGTTCAGGAGAAACCTGTGGCAAACTTAGCTATGGGCCCCTTGTCCTCTAAGAGGAAGAAAAAAGCAAAGAGAAAGAACAAACTAGCTAAGTCTTTGGCTCCACCTCATGTGGATAGGATGAAGAACTAAAAGGATCCTTGTCAGGTGTGAATATAGTATGCGAAATGTGAAAGTATACACGTTGAATCAAATAATATAATGATAAGAAAGATCATCTCCATAGGGATCGGTTAGGATTAATTTGGTTACGTTATGGCTATAAAGTGTATGAATTATGCTGTGGCAAAACAATGACAAAAATGTAATGATAATTAAAACAATGTTGATGTATGAAAAATGTAAATAAAAAAATAAAAATATATATATATACTGTTGCAAAGAAATCAGGGAAAGAATGAGAGGATCAAATCTGTTGAATAGGAAGATCAGGATTAGTAGGAATCTACCCTTATAAACCAAAAATGCCTTAGCAAACTCTTAACCATTTTACTGCTAAGAACAGATCTAAGATAATTTGCTTCTTTCGAGAGCAGGACCTTAGGTTACCCCACCTAAAGCAATATATGACTATGAGCCTTAGATGTGATTCCAAGCACTGGTTTCTCTTCGTTTTGTACAAACACTGCTTTATGTCTAGAAACTTTTATGGGTATTCTGTCGAACAACCACTTGTATCATTCAATTCCAGTCCAACTAACCTAACCTTTTCATAATTAGATTATGTTTATAAGTATACTAAACATTCGTCTATTTCTAGAGTTTGCATGCATGCAATTCAAGAAGAACAAATTGAATGAAATAGTAAAATAGATTAGATCACAGCTTCAACATTAATGGAAAATTAGAGTATCATCTAGTAAACTCAACCCAATGATATTTAGCTCATTATTTGATTAATCAAATCCAAATTCGAAATACCATTCAACATCTTGAACATTTAATCGAACAAAGAAGCAATGTAAAAGAAAATAAGGAAGAACTTCAAGAAGCACGCTTTCGCTGATCCAGCCCTCAACTGCAATGTTGCAATGTTTCGCAAAGACCTAGTTGATTGCCTTCATCCTCTTCCTCATGTTCTGTTCAGCTTTTCAGCTACTACTGCTACTTTCTATTTTTGCCTCAAGATCCTTCCTCTAAGAAAGGCTTGTTTTCCCTCTCCACTCTCTTTCGGATCTTCCTCACTTTTTATAGGGTAGGTCCCCCTCTCATCACACAATTTTCCTCCTTTTTCAGGCGAATTTTTCTTGTACAAGTACAGCTGGCTGAGAGTGGCACGAATTGAGTGCTGACTCAGTGTCTTCCTGGAATTGCCATGGCATTAATGTTGACAATCCATCCAACCTTTTTCCTTGACAAAACTTCACTCCTTCATTTCTTTTCCTCATTCTACACATGTTATTCAAGCACAAACAAATCATTCCACCCACAAGTAAAAGTAACATAATAACATTTAAGCACAATCTAAGCTTCATGATGCAATGTGCTAAAAATACTACTATAATATCTGAAAATGAAAATACTTCTACTTAAGTACAAATAATTAACCAAGTCTAGAGGCCTGAAACATAACTCTTTTCAAGAGTTATCTATCCTAAAAGACCAAATGTTTCTTCTGTATCTGAAAAAGGGCACTTTAGATCAAACTGCTATGAGTATTTTGATTACCTTGTCAAAAAGGGAAAATGTATGAAACTCTTTGTAGTTGAAGCTTGCTTAGTGGAAGAATCAATTCACAATTGGGTTATTGGTTCTAGAGCCACTAACCATGTGTTTTTTACACGGGTTTAGCAAAATGAGAAGTCCGTGTGATAGAAGCCTTTCATTGTAGACTAGAGATGAAAGTTCTGTTTCAGTCGAAGTAGTGGGAGAAGTTATTTTATATTTTGATAATTTTAGGAAGATTGTTTAAAAAGACGTGTTTTATGTACCCCATTTTAAGAGGAATTTAATTTCTGTAGTATGCTTATTTTATAACAGTTATTCTATGATATTCAATAAAGGTATTGCTATTCACAAAAATCTTTCTTTAATCTGTAATATATGGATGAAAAACAATCTCTACTTTATTAAACTAAATAATTACTCAATGCTTCAAACTAAAATAAGAAATAAGAAACTTAAAACTTCTCACTCTAATAAGGGGTACCTATGGCACTTAAGACTTGGTCATATTAAGTAAGAAAGAATCACTAGACTCATGAAAGATGGTCCCTTAAGTATGCTTAAGGAACTTATTATTCCATAATATGAATCTTATTTAGAATTTCAAATAACTAAGAGGTCTTTTAATTCGAAAGGTATAAGGACCAACCTAACCTTAGAAATTGTGCACACTGATGTATGTGGACCCATTAGCATCAATGTCTAAGGAGGTTACAATTATTATGTGAATTTCATCGATGATTATTCTTGATATGGATATGTGTATCTAATGCACCACAAAAGCAAAACCTTTAATAAATTTCAAGAGTTTCGTGTAGAAGTGGAAAAGCAATTAGGTTTATCCATAAAGAACCTTCAATCTGACCAAAGTGGGGAATAGTTGTCTAACACGTTCTTAGGATACCTCATAGAGAATGTGATTTTATCCCAATTGATTGCATCGGGCACTCCACAGCAGAATAGCGTAGCTGAGAGAAGGAATAGAACCTTGCTTGACATGGTTTGTTCAATGTTAAGCTATTCACAACTCTTTACTTCCTTCTAGGGATATACAATATAAATGACTTACTATATTCTAAATAATTTGCCAACCAAGTCTGCTTGTAAGATATGTAACAACCTATACCCGGCCTGGTCGCCAATCCCAAATACAGAATGTCACACCACCGTCTCATGTTATATACAATAAGCAAATGCTCATTCGAACAAATCATCCATCGTTCTATTATTCGCGAAGGTTTTAAACCACTCAACTTGATATATATATAATTGTTTCATGCAAATCTCACAATAATTAGTATTATAAACAATTTAAAACATGCTTAGAGTCCATTTAGCAAAATTTTCAAAACATGACCATAGGTATCAGTACTGGCACTAGGGTATTGATATTTTTGCAAAATGGTATTGATACCACATAAAAAAATGATACCAAACTTGCATTTTGTTTCTCAATTAGAAACCCAAAACTCGAAAAATATCGGTACCTATTATGACATATCAATACTTTAACCCCGAGTATTGATACTCGAGCAAAGGTATCGATACCAAATCTCTATTCTGAATTCCTGCATGTTTCAAGCACAAAGGTATCAATTTTTAAAACCTGATTATCGATACCTCTGCTCTAGACCTCAAAACTGCAACATACATATGTAGTAAATTCATTCCAAATATGTTTCTAATCATCATGCATCAACTACTAAAGCAAATAACCATTCAAACAAATTAATCAATAGTTCAAAATACCAAACTTGTGTCCAAGCAAGTATCATCATGCCATTATCATTGTTCATAAACCAAAGCAAATATTTATACTCATAAACCTCTAAGAAAACAAAAGCAAAATCGATAAATAGTCCAAACACATCACGACATTAAAAAAGTCTATCATATTGCCTTTTCCCAAAATGTAAATAAAGAACACCTATAGAATAACACATAATTGGCTTGGATCACCTCCCGGACTGCCACACCGCTCACACCGGTACACAACTAATCTGTAATGGGTAAAGAAGGGAGTGGGTGAGCTTAAAAAGCCCAGTGAATGATTAGAATAAGCATATCGCAAATGTGTCATCATGCATCCACAATACAACCATATATAAGTACGATTACAGAAGTCTTACGTCTAGTGACATATAGCACCTTTACATGCATTATATATTAGTTCATTTACACAGCGTTTACATACTCATGTAAACATGCATCTTGAAAGACATATTCATTCAAGTATATATCACATTTCAAACAAGTCACATAAAATGATAAATTAGCAATATAGCAATACTCCACTAAGCATACAATATGTTCCTCACAGTTACATATAATATGATAGATTGGCACTTGAGTTATGAAACATGTAGTGAGCTCTACCATTACTCATCGAATACACAGATCTCCATTACACCAAATGTAAACTCATAGAGTCAAACATGTCTCATAAGTGAAGCATATAGCTAGCACTCTCCTTATTTCCCCTCACATGTCCCGTTAAATGAAGCTTAGCTCTTATTCCCTTATCCCTCCAACATGTTGCAAGGCCTCAACGCCCAAAATCACTATACATATAAGTGAGTACTCACAATCCTATGGCATGCCAACTATATCCAACGGTTTCAAGATCACAATACCAAAATATCTTAAAACAATCACATACCACTTACTGGTTATCGATGCACTGTCACTACATGTTAGTATCTTTCGCAAAACACTATCACTATCATCTAAAAATATATCATGTATACGTTTTCACTTTTCACAACCATTACTATATCAATATATCACATATATGAGCTTCTCATCACTATGCATAATTTCATATTCATATAAGCACAAAACCATAAGATAAGTATAGATACAAGAAAACTTATAGTCAGAATCTAGAGTAGGGGTTTAAGCTACTAGTAAATTCCCAAATAGCATATGACTCATGTCTACAAGCAATGATTCCAAACACTTACCACTATGCTTTCGCCGAAAATTCAGAAGCTTAAACTAGATCTTCCTTTAACTTGTAGAAGGCTCCAATGAATCTGAGTCTTTAGACATAATAACCATAAAAAATTCACAATCAGATAGTAACCAAAGACTCACTTAAACCAACTAAAACATCAACCAAAACCTTTAACATAACAAACATAAAATGCTCATAACCTGGTCTATGCTTAAAATTTTCACCTAAAACGAATTTCATTCATCTAATTAGTCATCTACACCTAATCCTCAACCCTTAAACCGCACAAAACTACACATTTCAAGGTATCGACATTTTTTGACAAGTTTTGACCAAAATAACTAAAATTCATTAAAAATGAGAATTCTTCTATGAAACTTCAATGTAAGTTTAGAAACCTCTTAATCATGTTAAAATAATTGAAAGACACTTTGAAATCACATTTTTACTCAAAAATCTAAAATCCACCATTAACGACCTAATTTTTTGGCTTTTATCTAAAACATGTGATTTGAGGGATAATAATTCAATTATAAGGACTAGATATCATGAAAAAAATATAAGAATTAGAAACATTACCATTGATGAAAGATTAAATGAGTTTTGACGCAAATTTGGAAAACCCACGTTTAGAGAAGATGTTGAAATCTAGGAAGATTTTTAGTGTTTTTCTTGGAGATTTAAGAAGGTAATTAAATTTGGAATGATAAGAAATCAAAGTATTATTGTTTGAGAATAAAAAATCAATTGAAATAGTAAGGAAAAAGCAAGGGACGACAAGCTTGGTGTTTACGTGAAAACAAACCTGGGAATGGGGTTTTTTAAGTTGAATTTTAAAAACTGGTAAAACTACAGCATAAATGCTTACTATTTTGACTTTGTTGCAATTCAATCCTTTTTCTAAAATTATGGGTTTCTAGAACACATTTTTAAAAAATTGATTTAACAATTATAATGCCATAGTCGAATATAACTTTTGTTTACCATGCTACAAAATTTCGAGCACTTTAGAACTAAAATTCCAAAAATACTCCTAAAACTCCTAGGCCCTATTTTTTATTGTTACAAGATACCTTATGAATTGTGACATGAAAATAAACTCGCTCTAAATCAATTTACAATATGGGGTTGTCCAGCACACATTTCGGATAAGGATGTAAAGAAGTTGGATGCACAGACAAAATTGTGCATGTTTCTAGGATATCCGAAATGAATAAATGGTAAATTATTTTACAATTTGAAAGATAATACAATTAAAGTTTCTACTCATGCTACTTTTCTTGAAAAAATCTACATGAATAACTTTAAGCCTTAAAGTAATGTGGTACTCAAGGAACTTTTAGGAGTTGTGGAACAATCACCAACTTCAATTCTTGAGAAAGTTGTAAAAAGACCTACAAACAATCAACAACGTAGGGGAATTCATCGTAGTGGGAGAGTTTCTAATAAACTGGACTTCTTTATTTATGATCGTAGTATTTATAATACGAAAGCCAGTTATGAGGATGATGATCCACTCACATACGATGAGGTTATGCAGGACATTGATTCCAAGCTCTGAAAACATGCCATGGATACCAAAATGGATTCGGTAAAATCTAATACGATGTGGGAACTTGCATACTTACCAGTTGGGATTAAACCCGTAGGGTGTAAGTGGATCTACAAGAAGAAGAGAGATGTGGATGGGAAAGTTGGAACACATAAAGCTAGACTTGTAGGGAAAGACTACACATATAAAGAAGGCATTGATTAAGAGAAGACTTTCTTTCCACTAGTCATGCTCAAGTCTATCAACATACTTTAATCCATCGCCTCTACTATCGATTACGAGATTTGGCAAATGGACGTCCAGATAGCATTCTTGAATGACTATATTGATGATGCCATTTACATGGTTCAAATTACTGGCTAAGATCCATTTGTGTACTTAAGTAGGCTTCCTACTCATGGAATAAAAGATTTGATCAAACGGTCAAGATTCTCGGGTTTGAGCAAAATGCTGATGAACCTTGTGCTTATAAGCGTATAAAGGGAAATTATGTTCTTCCTCTTCCTCTATATTGTTGATATTCTACTTATTGAAAACAATGCAAAAGAATAATTATTGGTTAAACTGTGGTTAACTCGATAGTTTAGCATGAAGGACTTGGGTGAAGCTAGTTATATTCTTGGAATTTGAATCCTTAAGGATCGAAAGTGTCACACCCGATTTCCTTATATCCAGAAATTTGGAACAATTGGGGGACTAAATTGAAAGAGACCGTAAGCTAATGGTCTCTACTGAAAAATTAGAAAAATATGGAGGCTGGTTTGGACATAGTTGAGTTCCAAATCTGGTTCAGTTGGCTAGAACCGGCTGGTCCCTTAGTGGGGCACAAAATGATTATCAATGGATGTTTTCCATAAGGTTGAAAGTTGCACATAAAGGGCTATAAATTTCTAGGAAAGGACTTCACAAGGAGAGTTCTTCTCAATTTTGTTTCTCTTTCCCCTCTTCTTCATCTTCTTTCTTGGTTGCTCTAAGGAAGCTGTGGTAATGGAAAGTTCTGCGTGGAACGATAATCATAAGGTTTAGGTCAGAAAAGTGTAGAATCCAATAAGCTAGTAAGGTTTTTAGTCCTTCTGTATAGGTAAAGTTAAGAAAATGAAGATAAAAATTTCTAGAAACCATTTTAGGGGTTCTACATGTTTTTGAAAAATTGAGGTTTAAGTTAAAAATGCTAAGTTTAACCTATTATTTTAGTTATCATGCTTAGTTGCACAGAGAATTAAAGCCTAGACATTCGGAAAAGCTAAGTTGATAAGGTGAAGAAGCATCAGGTGAGTTTTTGAACTCCAATTTTCCTTGAAATACTACGATGATGACGTTAGTTTCATAATGATGCATAATTTTAGTTGCCTAAGAATGCTTGTTGCATAAGGTTGAATAAGGTTATGAGTATCCGCTAGTGCGTTGTTACTTATGAATTTTCATAAAATGTCTTTTTATTATTGTGGAATATAAAGGAGTATCTTTGACAGGTTAGATGAAGTTAGGTTGGGGAAAATGGTGATTCTGTTAGATACTGCCATATGGTATTGCTGAGTGCAAACTGTGATGTGTGAAGATTCGGGCCTTACGAAGGAGACACTGTAGTGTTCAAGCATCAAGGTTAGGAATGACAAAATGGAGGAATGGACGGAGGAATAGGGAAATAGGAATTCTGTTAAGATTTTGCCATCCGGGATTGCTAGGATCAAACCATGATGTACGAAGCTCTGTACCTTGCAAAGGGGACACTTTGGTGTTCGAGTATTAAGGTAGATATAAGATAAGACGATATTGACAATTATTAGGTTCCATAGAGCAACATTGCAATAATGGTCAGTAGGCTCTATAGGGTGACACTGGTAAGGTACTTTGTGGTGACACTTATAAGAGGTTTAAGGTGTAAGACCATCACTCAACTATGGCGACCAATGAAGTCAGCTGAGGCAGTAAACACCAGGTAGTCTGCTGGGACAGTAAACACAGGGAACTCATTCAGGACACTAAACATTGTTCGAAAAAATCCAGTTTCAAAATAGTTTTCTTTTACAACGAAAAATTAAAATTTTGAAAATCGACCCGGTTTATGATATTTATAGCAATAAATCTTAACCGAATTTGTACCTTTGTCTTTGTATAAGTGGATCACTGACGTTTTTCGATATTCAACCAAACGATCTTCTCCGCTATTCTCATACCACGAACTACTTCGAGTGTGGGCTCGAACCAATTGAATCAAAACACAGAACTAGAAAACGTTTTCCTTTTGGGGTGAAAACAAAAATTCTCCATTCTTGAATAGAAACCAATAAAATTGTTATTGTAACACCCCGAACCCGAGGCCGTCGCCGGAGTCGAACACGAGGTGTTAACAGACTTCAAACCACTTAAAAAAAATTTCCCAGACAAGCTGCCAGTCTGCGTACTAGTCGCTTTAAAAATCATATCTTGAGTTCTGAAACTTGAAATCCAGTTTCGTAAATTTTCCCTGAAACTAGACTCATATTAACATCTACATATTTTTTTCTAGAATTTTTGGTCTGGCCAATTAGTACAGTTTATTAGTCAAAGTCTCCCATGTTACAGGGATCGACTACACTGACCTTTACGCATTACGACTTGGATATCTCCCTGCACAGAGCTTCAATACTGATGCCGTTTGTTTCTATAGAAACTAGACTCAGAGAGGAATCTATACATATATGGCATGCTCCTAATTATCTCTGGTTAATTTATAATGAATTTCCAAAGTCGGAACAGGGAATCCAGAAACCGTTCTGGCCCTGTCTCACGAGAACCTGAATATCTCTTAACATACTGTCCATATGATCGTTTCGTTACTTTGCTATGAAAATAGATTCATCAAGGTTCGTTTACATAATTTATTCATTATTTAATTCCAATCATACTATTTTTAGTGATTTTCCCAAATCTACATCACTGCTGCTGCCAGCATCTGCCTTTAAGGTAGACTTTACCTATTTCATAGTTTCCATGATTCAACTAGCCCTTTTAGCATAAATAGCACAAATTATGATAGTGATTAACCATTCCATACCAAATGATTATAACATTATGCTCAAACATATATAAGCCATTTTCGCATGGCTATATACATTAACCAAAATATTCTTCCGCCACTAGTCTATTTTATACATGCCATAAGATAATCCAAAACATAGCAGTACCAAACAGTGGATAGTGATAGTGTGACTAGTTGCTGACGATCCCCGAGACTGTAGCTTCGCAATGAGATCTATAAAACAGAGGAAACAGAGTAAACGGAGTAAGCATTACAATGCTTAGTAAGTTTTAAGCAGTGTCAACAGATAACAATCAAATTATAACATAGTTGTTCGTATTTTTATTTCACTCTTCCTTCGGGCATACCATCCCTTTACCGAATATGCACATCTCATCATATACAATAGGCAGATAAACTTTCACATAAAAGTGAGCTCATGTGACATAGATATATCGTATGATTTCACATCACCTCTCACACTGATCCGATGTCACATAATCATAGGAATAGTCTCATAGATTGCTCTCGTATGCATCACATAACTACCTTATGATTTAGTGCAAATCAAGCTCACATATAAACTGGGAGTACATACCTGTTTAACCTTTCGCATTGAATATATTTATAAGCAATTCTTATTACGAAGTCTTACCCGGACATAATCTCCACACGAAGTTATCGGGTCTTACCCGGACAAAATTCCCACACGTAGTCATCGGGTCTTTAGAGCTCGGATATAGTACGAGCACGAAGCTTACGGACATTAATCAGTGATAATATTCTCGCATAAAGCCTGCGGGGTTTTAACCCGGATATAGTACTGACACAAATGCCCTTCGGGACTTATCACATTTATGCACTTTCACATCCATCACGTTGGCCACTAGGCCCCGTCACATATATACACTTTCACATTCATCACATCGGCCATTAGGCCTTATCACATATATACACTTTCACATTCATCACATCGGCGATTAGGCCTTATCACACATATACACTTTCACATTCATCACATCGGCCATTAGGCCTTATCACATATATACACTTTCACATTCATCACATCGGCTATTAGGCCTTATCACACATATACACTTTCACATTCATCACATCGGCCATTAGGCCTTATCACATATATATACACTTTCACATTCATCACATCGGCCATTAGGCCTTATCACATATATACACTTTCACATTCATCACATCGGCTATTAGGCCTTACTATCATTTCATATTCGAATACTCATAAACTTACAATATCACGATTTAGAATTCAAGTATGGGTTTAATCAATAGCTTATGAGCAACTAAAACAAGTTTATCAAGGTTCACAACATAATCTCAAATTCAGCACAAGCTGTTTTTCCTGAGCAATAGTCACTAAATTATTTATAACTGGAGCTACAAAACTCCAAATCACTTTCCGTTAATTTTTCCTGAATATATACTCATATATCTTCCATCCATAAAATTTCCAGAATTTTAGGTTTGGCCAATCAATACCAGATTTTTCTTAAAGTTTCCCCTGTTTCACTGTTTGACTAATCTGACCACTCTTCACTACGAATCAAATTTCTCATTTTACTGAATTCAAAATGTGTTTTATTTGATTTCATTTGAAACTAGACTCATTAAGGAGTCTAAGCATATAAATTTTATCTTATAACCATTTTTGTACAATTTATAATGATTTTCTAAAAACAGAACAGAGGATTACAGTGTCATTCTGCGCTGTCTCGCACAACTTTAAGTATCTCATTATCGGAAATTCCTTTGCTTACACGGTTTCTTTTATAAGAAACTAGACTCATTAAGATTTAATTTCATGTCTTATTCAGCCTCTAATTCAAATCCATAAATTTATGGTGATTTTCTAAAGTCACGTTACTGCTGCTGTCCTAAGCAGACTATTTCAAATTACCCTTGAATTCCCAAGCTCAAACACTTAAGAACTTACCATTTGAGCTTAGAACATATCATGGCCACATCATATCTTATTAAATCAACTCATCATGTCCTATTATAATTGAATTTACTCAACGTTTAATCACTTAAAACTTACCTCGGATGTGGTCGAACAATTTCGGCGGCTATTCGATCACTTTTTCCTTTCCCTTATCCAACTGTGGTCCTCTAAGCTCTTGAGCTAATTCAAACAAATTTAACTTATTAAAGTCTCATTATGCTAGCTTATGGCCGAATATGACAAGGAGTTTGATTGGTCATATGGCCACCTTCTAGCTCAACTACACAATGGTCATATGCATTTTCAATCACATCAAGCAATTTAATACAATTCATTCGAACATCAAAAGAAAACCTCAAGGTACTTAGCCCATATATACTTTAGGCATTAGAGTCACATATATATATGGAATCATGAATCAAACTCAACATTTTAGCTAATATTCCCCCTTGGCCGAATTTTCTAAGCCAAGACAAAAGCATCAATATGCTTGCCTCTAACCGAATACATGCAACACCAATCTTCTTCCTATGGCCGAATATGCATGTCTATGTTTAGGCCGATTATATACGTAATACCACACATAAATGGCATACATTTTACTAACTAATGCATTACATATTATTTAACCATGTATATCACCAATCAATTTCATCGCAATTTCACTTAAGCCTATTCTCAATACAATACATCGTGCTCAAATCATTATTCAAGTTCAAATTCAGCCAGCACACATATACATACTAGCAACTATGTATTAACATTGCATTTCATACTATAACCGAATGTATAGCTCATCGAAATATATTTATTCATGTTCCCTTAACACATATTGGTCAACTAGATCATGCATTATTCTTTGGCACATTTGGTCATTAAAGCAATCACCTATTTAACTTTCAAGCATTTTTATACTAACATTTCTCCCAAGGCCGAATTTATATACAACCTTTAGTACTCATTTAAAGTTTATATTTTAAGTAATTAATATACACAATATTAACCAAATATCCATTTACTAAGCATTTTAACAAAATTTCCTTCAACTATCCACACATTCGGCAATCACATAATCAAACACTAAACCTTAACTTCCAAGCCAAAACAACTAGCAAATTCAACACATCCAACATAAATTTCCATGCTAATGACATCAAAACAACTACTAAGAATTTCAAGCTCCTTGGCCGAATTTCAATCTTCCAAAATAACAAAAATTTGAGCCATGAAATAGGTAGAATTCAAACTAACCATTCAATTTATGCATGAATTTCCAAGAGTAGCATTGTACATACCTTGATCTAGCAATCTCCTTAGCTGAAAATTTTAACAACAAAAGGAAATTTCTTCTCCACCCTTTCCTAGCTACGGCAATGGAGGAATAAACCAACTTTGGTTTCTCCTCCCACTAACACATTATTTTTATTACCCATACTCTTTTATTCATCTTTAATTCATCTAATACATTTTTTATTACATATTTCTCACCACTAATAAATATAATAATATTAACCCATGCATATAATGCCCATACTTATAAGCTTGGCCGGCCACTAGCATTAAAAGTGGCAAATTGGCATGCAAACCCACTTATTTGCATCATTCAATAATTAATCACTTAAAATAAGCCACACATATATTCAAAGCTTCTCACATAAGTCCTTTTTATTTAGAAACATATTCAAATTGACAAAAATCAAAGCATTCAAATTTCACACATGCATGATCACATATTTTAGACATAAAATATTATATTCAATTATTTCTGCAACTCGGTTTAGCGGTCCCGAAACCACTTCCCGACTAGGGTCAAATTAGGGGTGTCATAACTCTTCCCCCCTTTAGGGATTTTTGTCCCCGAAAATTTCTACCGATGCATAGTTTAGGATAACGTCCTCTTATTGAATTATATTCATACAAACATTAGCTCATCGATGGCAATTGTAATTCATTATTGATTTCGCATCGATCTGTAAAATCATTTTCTTATCTTAAAACAAATACATAAACATTTCTACAAGTATGCACATATATCTCATTTTCTTGATTTCATAAGTAATAATCACTTAATTTAATTCACAATTGCAACTCAAACACATATTAAGCACATATTAATATGTATAATTCACATCATCAACCCACATATTTGTAACCCATGTTTTCATTCATAAATAAGCTGTAACCTAACCGAACATATACTCAAACATCCCAATAAATATCCTTTATAACTTTATCACATCTCAATATTCAACTTAACTCATTTCCAAAAGAAAAGTCAACTTCCACGTACCTGAACATTTAGTTCATTTAGCACATTCAATCATAGTTAACGTTACCCGTATACAGTCGAATAGGCATAAAGCCTAATATAATACTCTGGCATGAGATTTATTCTAGCGCATAACTCGTATATCCAAAATTATCAACATTCATCAAAAATTCTTTCAAACTTTCGAATGTCGAAACTTAATCAAAATAATTTCTTGAACAAGATTAACAAAATAGTGTCCATTCAGCAATAGCACATATAGCTCTTACAATGCCATATCCTAGATATGGTCCTACATATTCTCACATATCGAGCCGATGCCATGTCCCAGACATGGTCTTACACACTATCTCAAATCAATGCCTTCGTCCCAAACGAGGTCTTACATGAATTCCACTTCACACACTTAGTGCCCACTGACCGATCTCGCACTCATAGTGCTCGGTTAAGGAATTCGCACACACACAGTGTCTCTAATTATTCACATACATAGTGCTCTTATTCATTCGTTAATACACATTGATATGACTTAACCAAGTCTATAAACATCATGTATGTACACTTTTAAACATATCATCTCATTTAAATTTGAATTCGTATAGTAATGAATACTTAAACTTTGCTCAAATTACCGGCACGAAGCCTACTAGGCACGAAGGCCCGAATACACGTCACCAGCATGATTGCTCTTCGGGATTTAGCAGGATATATCACTAGCACGAATGCTCTTCAGAACTTAGCCCGGATACATCACTAGCATGAATGCTCTTCGGGACTTAGCCTGGATTTAGTAACTCGCACCAATGCCTTCGGATCTTAGTCGGAATGGTCACTTAGCACAACGCCTTCGGGACTTAGCCCGGACATCATTCGAATAACCATGCACATTTAACAATAAATCATGACACATTCGTATTTCATTTTATTAGCAAAACTCAAACACAAGACACTTATCATTCTTGCAATTTCGGCTCAATAGCCACACACAAAGAGCATGATTTTATTTGCTTAAAACATGATCTAATCAAATCATAATTTAAGCTCTATTACTCAAGAACTTACCCCTTTCCGCTGTCCGAAATCGACTTGGTAAGGTCGCACCCTTAATATAAATAATTGATAGAAAATATATATAGTGGGTTCGCACACATAGTGCTTAATAATCAACCACGCACACTTAGTCCATGTACTTTAAACTCGCACACTTACTGCCATGCATTTCAAGCCCGCACACTTAGTGCCAATCTCACAACCGTGAACACTTATTGCCCGCACACTTAGTGCGAATCTCACAACCGTGAACACTTATTGCCCGCACACTTAGTGCTGAAAACCAACCATCTATACGCTTCACTGCCTTTTACATTCGACAATTTCGTCTCTACATACATATACACATATAGCAATACACATTAGTATATCATTTACATTACTTGAATACAAACACAACATGCTTATCGACCATTCAACTTCCAGTTCCATAGCCACATACAAAAATCACATTTATAGTCATAACACTCCTTCAAAATGCATCACTTATACCCTTATAATCCAATCCAAATCGAAATTCAAATACGAGTACATGATACGTACCTGATCAACTTAATAATTTAGGCATATCTAAATGAAGTTATATCGCAAATTCTCATAGTCAGAAGCTTGCTACAGCTCGATCGGGATCAAGACTCATTACAATACAGCAAACACATTTTAATAGCCAAAAATCATCACACTATCATTTTATCACTTTATGGCATGTATAAATAGACTCACGCGTGCTACATTAGTCCAGAATCGACTAAACCGTAGCTCTGATACCAATCAAATGTAACACCCCGAACCCGAGGCCGTCGCCGGAGTCGAACACGAGGTGTTAACAGACTTCAAACCACTTAAAAAAAATTTCCCAGACAAGCTGCCATCTGCGTACTAGTCGCTTTAAAAATCATATCTTGAGTTCTGAAACTCGAAATCCAGTTCTGTAAATTTTCCCTGAAACTAGACTCATACCATCTACATATTTTTTCTAGAATTTTTGGTCGGGCCATTAGTACAGTTTATTAGTCAAAGTCTCCCATGTTACAGGGATCGAACTGACCTTTGCGCATTACGACTTGGATATCTCCCTGCACAGAGCTTAATACTGATGCCGTTTGTTTCTATAGAAACTAGACTCAGAGAGGAATCTATAATATATGGAATGACTCCTAATTATCTCTGGTTAATTTATAATGAATTTCCAAAGTCGGAACAGGGAATCCAGAAACCGTTCTGGCCCTGTCTCACGAGAACCTGAATATCTCTTAACATACTGTCCATATGATCGTTTCGTTACTTTCCTATGAAAATAGATTCATCAGGTTCGTTTACATAATTTATTCATTATTTAATTCCAATCCTACTATTTTTAGTGATTTTCCAAATCTACATCACTGCTGCTGCCAGCATCTGCCTTTAAGGTAGACTTTACCTATTTCATAGTTTCCATGATTCAACTAGCCCTTTTAGCATAAATAGCACAAATTATGATAGTGATTAACCATTCCATACCAAATGATTATAACATTATGCTCAAACATATATAAGCCATTTTCGCATGGCTATATACATTAACCAAAATATTCTTCCGCCACTAGTCTATTTTATACATGCCATAAGATAATCCAAAACATAGCAGTACCAAACAGTGGATAGTGATAGTGTGACTAGTTGCTGACGATCCCCGAGCCTGTAGCTTCGCAATGAGATCTATAAAACAGAGGAAACAGAGTAAACGGAGTAAGCATTACAATGCTTAGTAAGTTTTAAGCAGTGTCAACAGATAACAATCAAATTATAACATAGTTGTTCGTATTTTTATTTCACTCTTCCTTCGGGCATACCATCCCTTTACCGAATATGCACATCTCATCATATACAATAGGCAGATAAACTTTCACATAAAAGTGAGCTCATGTGACATGATATATCGTATGATTTCACATCACCTCTCACACTGATCGATGTCACATAATCATAGGAATAGTCTCATAGATTGCTCTCGTATGCATCACATAACTACCTTATGATTTAGTGCAAATCAAGCTCACATATAAACTTGGAGTACATACCTGTTTAACCTTTCGCATTGAATATATTTATAAGCAATTCTTATTACGAAGTCTTACCGGACATAATCTCCACACGAAGTTATCGGGTCTTACCCGGACAAAATTCCCACACGTAGTCATCGGGTCTTTAGAGCTCGGATATAGTACGAGCACGAAGCTTAGGACATTAATCAGTGATAATATTCTCGCATAAAGCCTGCGGGGTTTTAACCCGGATATAGTACTGACACAAATGCCCTTCGGGACTTATCACATTTATGCACTTTCACATCCATCACGTTGGCCACTCGGCCCTGTCACATATATACACTTTCACATTCACACATCGGCCATTAGGCCTTATCACATATATACACTTTCACATTCATCACATCGGCCATTAGGCCTTATTACATATATACACTTTCACATTCATCACATCGGCTATTAGGCCTTATCACATATATACACTTTCACATTCATCACATCGGCTATTAGGCCTTATCACACATATACACTTTCACATTCATCACATCGGCTATTAGGCCTTATCACATATATACACTTTCACATTCATCACATCGGCATTAGGCCTTACTATCATTTCATATTCGAATACTCATAAACTTACAATATCACGATTTAGAATTCAAGTATGGGTTTAATCAATAGCTTATAGCAACTAAAACAAGTTTATCAAGGTTCACAACATAATCTCAAATTCAGCACAAGCTGTTTTTCCTGAGCAATAGTCACTAAATTATTTATAACTGGAGCTACAAAACTCCAAATCACTTTCCGTTAATTTTTCTGAATATAGACTCGTATATCTTCCATCCATAAAATTTCCAAATTTTAGGTTTGGCCAATCAATACCAGATTTTTCTTAAAGTTTCCCCTGTTTCACTGTTTGCCTAATCTGACCACTCTTCACTACGAATCAAATTTTCATTTTACTGAATTCAAAATGTGTTGTATTTGATTTCATTTGAAACTAGACTCATTAAGGAGTCTAAGCATATAAATTTTATCTTATAACCATTTTTGTACAATTTATAATGATTTTCTAAAAACAGAACAGAGGATTACAGTGTCATTCTGCGCTGTCTCACACAACTTTAAGTATCTCATTATCGGAAATTCCTTTGCTTACACGGTTTCTTTTATAAGAAACTAGACTCATTAAGCTTTAATTTAATGTCTCATTCAGCCTCTAATTCAAATCCATAAATTTATGGTGATTTTCTAAAGTCACGTTACTGCTGCTGTCCTAAGCAGACTATTTCAAATTACCCTTGAATTCCCAAGCTCAAACACTTAAGAACTTACCATTTGAGCTTAGAACATATCATGGCCACATCATATCTTATTAAATCAACTCATCATGTCCTATTATAATTGAATTTACTCAACGTTTAATCGCTTAAAACTTACCTCGGATGTGGTCGAACAATTTCGGCGGCTATTCGATCACTTTTTCCTTTCCCTTATCCAACTGTGGTCCTCTAAGCTCTTGAGCTAATTCAAACAAATTTAACTTATTAAAGTCTCATTATGCTAGCTTATGGCCGAATATGACAAGGAGTTTGATTGGTCATATGCCACCTTCTAGCTCAACTACACAATGGTCATATGCATTTTAATCACATCAAGCAATTTAATACAATTCATTCGAACATCAAAGAAAACCTCAAGGTACTTAGCCCATATATACTTTAGGCATTAGAGTCACATATATATATGGAATCATGAATCAAACTCAACATTTTAGCTAATATTCCCCCTTGGCCGAATTTTCTAAGCCAAGACAAAAGCATCAATATGCTTGCCTCTAACCGAATACATGCAACACCAATCTTCTTCCTATGGCCGAATATGCATGTCTATGTTTAGGCCGATTATATACTTAATACCACACATAAATGGCATACATTTTACTAACTAATGCATTACATATTATTTAACCATGTATATCACCAATCAATTTCATCACAATTCACTTAAGCCTATTCTCAATACATACATCGTGCTCAAATCATTATTCAAGTTCAAATTCGGCCAGCACACATATACATACTAGCAACTATGTATTAACATTGCATTTCATACTATAACCGAATGTATAGCTCATCGAAATATATTTATTCATGTTCCCTTAACACATATTGGTCAACTAGATCATGCATTATTCTTGGCACATTTGGTCATTAAGCAATCACCTATTTAACTTTCAAGCATTTTTATACTAACATTTCTCCCAAGGCCGAATTTATATACAACCTTTAGTACTCATTTAAAGTTTATATTTTAAGTAATTAATATACACAATATTAACCAAATATCCATTTACTAAGCATTTTAACAAATTTTCCTTCAACTATCCACACATTCGGCAATCACATAATCAAACACTAAACCTTAACTTCCAAGCCAAAACAACTAGCAAATTCAACACATCCAACATAAATTTCCATGCTAATGACATCAAAACAACTACTAAGAATTTCAAGCTCCTTGGCCGAATTTCAATCTTCCAAAATAACAAAAATTTGAGCCATGAAATAGGTAGAATTCAAACTAACCATTCAATTTATGCATGAATTTCCAAGAGTAGCATTGTACATACCTTGATCTAGCAATCTCCTTAGCTGAAAATTTTAACAACAAAAGGAAATTTCTTCTCCACCCTTTCCTAGCTACGGCAATGGAGGAATAAACCAACTTTGGTTTCTCCTCCCACTAACACATTATTTTTATTACCCATACTCTTTTATTCATCTTTAATTCATCTAATACATTTTTTATTACATATTTCTCACCACTAATAAATATAATAATATTAACCCATGCATATAATGCCCATACTTATAAGCTTGGCCGGCCACTAGCATTAAAAGTGGCAAATTGGCATGCAAACCCACTTATTTGCATCATTCATAATTAATCACTTAAAATAAGCCACACATATATTCAAAGCTTCTCACATAAGTCCTTTTTATTTAGAAACACATTCAAATTGACAAAAATCAAAGCATTCAAATTTCACACATGCATGATCACATATTTAGACATAAAATATTATATTCATTATTTCTGCAACTCGGTTTAGCGTCCCAAACACTTCCGACTAGGGTCAAT